>NC_135786.1:149812500-150132500 GCF_051106095.1 Pogona vitticeps | reverse complement strand
ATTAGCACCACCCCCTAGAGTCAAACACGATTGGACAAAAATTGTCAAGGGGAACCTTTAGCTTTACCTGATGTAAATAATGTTGCACATTGCTCTAATCTTACCTTTGAAAGCCTGGGGATTTCCTTTCTTTCCTACAGTTAAAGAAACTCTTTCCTTCCCCTTGAAATTTCTACAGCCTGCTCATAGACAGCCATGTCTACCATGTTCTGTCAGAAAGCTGGGTAGTATATGACAAAGCAAGATTGCCTTCATTGTAAAGCAATAATGCTACACAAGCATCATGCTTTTTTCCTTTCCTTTCCCATCTGCAGTTAAAGATCAATATGCAAGAAAAGTGTTCCTAAGGCAAAGTTAAAGGTCATTAACATAAGCAAATCAAACAGATTACCATTATCAGAGCAACACATCAGGAAGATTATGACTGTTATAAACTGGTGCTCAAGGCTTGTTTTCTTTTTATACACAATTCGTAAAGCGTCTGTATTATATGGAAGAGTCAGTTTCCCCTCTTTGTTTCAGCATTTTGAGCCAAATGAAATGCAAACGTTGGGTGTTAGAGCAGAAGCAAAAGCACAGTGAGTCTTGGAATACTGCCAGGTCCTTCGTGTCCCCCAGAAAATATTAAGTGTGTGCATCCTAAGGGTATTGGGTGACCTGACAAGACCACGCACATGCTACAAAAAATAAAAATAAAAAATGATGCAAGTGATTAGGGAAGCATTTGGAATTCCTGCCTTATACTGAATAACAAAATTAGACCTCAACCCTGCTGGAAATTCACCAGAAGGGGCAATGCTCAGCAGGCAGCAAAATGAAGGAATAATTCCAGGTCAGCAATGCTAGCTGGTGTGTAATGTGCTGAGAATTTCCAAATATCTTATGAATATAGAGACCTACAAGTAGGGTTAATCCAATTTCTCCCACCGCCTCTGTAGAGCTTCCCAAAAGTCATGGCAGCTGTGCTCTTCTCCTTGCCAGCCAGGGAGAGGATTGTGGAAGTAGAGGCCACATCCAAACCAGGAATCAGAGAAGCAGCAGATCATATCTCCCATTATGAGCTGGCTTGGGCATTAAGATCAGGAGAGGTGTTTCTCTTGTTCCTGCCACCTTCACAGGTGTGCCCAACAGGGACACAGGAGAGGGCCTTCTCTGTTGTTCTTCCCAGACTTTGGAACTCCCTCCCACAGGAGGTCAGGTTTCCCCCATCTTTGCTGTTCTTCCACAAGCAGACAAAGACTCTTCTTTTCAGGCAAGTCTTCCCTCAGTAACTAGCCACCTGTGTGTGATTTACCACTAAATGACTGTTTTCATGGGGTTTTTAGTACTACTTGCATTTTCCACTTTTGTTTCCCATGGAATCAAAGTATTCAGCTAAGCCACAACAATCTTCAGCAGCAAAATTCACTGAATTGTACCAATACTATGAGCCCTTGGGTTGATCTACCTATTCACACTCAGTGGCTTAACAGGTATTATACTATCCAGTTCTTCACTAGACATTTTACTCCATGACACATACTACATAGTAGCCCACTTCCACTATGTCCTACCCATGGGAGCAGTATTTGCAATTATAGCCAGCATTGTACAGTATACTGATTTCCAATACTAATTGGATTTTCTATAAACCCTACCATAACAAAAGCTCAATTCTGAATAATATTCACAGAGGTAAACCTTACCTTTTCCCCACAACACATATTAAGATTAGCTGGAACACCCCAATGATACTCAGATTTCCCAGACACCTATGCCATCTGAAACACCATGTCATCAACAGGATCAGCCATCTCCATAGCTAGCACACTAGCAATAGTTGTAATCTTATGAGAAGCCCTTTCCAATAAATAAAAAGCCACACCCACCACACCAGATATTAAGTTCCAAGAATGAGCCCAAGGATTCCCACCACAACAACATAGATGTAACACCCCACATAGTGCAATATCGAGAAAGGAGGGACATGAACCCTCTACTAATTAGTTTTAAGCCAACTGAAGTCCTTTTAGCCTCTTTCTTATATGGGGCCCTAGTATAAGAAAAAGAGACGTGGTGGCACTGTGGGTTAAACCACAGAAGCCTCTGTGCTGCAGGGTCAGAAGACCAGCAGTCGTAAGATTGCATCCATGCTAAAAAGTGAGCTCCCGTCGCTTGTTGCAGCTGCTGCCAACCTAGCAGTTTGAAAGATGTAAATGTGAGTAGATAAATAGGTACCACCTCGGTGGGAAGGTAACGGTGTTCTGTGTCTAGTAGTGCTGGCCACGTGACCACAGAAACTGTCTTCGGACAAACGCTGGCTCTATGGCTTAGAAATGGGGATGAGCACTGCACCCTAGAGTTGGACACGACTGGACTAGATGTCAAGGGGAACTTTACCTAGTATAAGAAAGAGAATCATATTTCATAATTCCGTCAGAGTCTAGTTGTTGGACTCACACCAACGGACCCCCAAATGGCAGAAACCACCCAAATTATGTTCTACAGTGCAGCCTCACCAACAATAGAAGAACTTCTGCACTTTCATAATTATGCCATAATCATGCTCATAACAATTGGAGCCTCAGTTATGGCCACACTAATCATAACCGCCGCCACCAAACAATACTATATCTCCTCAACAGATGACAATCAACTAGAATTCTTATGAACCACACTTCTGGTTATCATCCTCATTTTTATTGCCGCCCCATCAATGTGAACTCTCTACTTAATTGAAGACCTAGAATGCTCACATCTCACTACCAAAACACAAGGCCACCAATGATAACTGAAGCTAGGAATACTCAGACTATGAAAAAAAAATCATATCTGACTCTTACATAATTAAAGAACAAATCACTACAAATGAGCCCCCTCATTTGCTAGAAGTGGATCACCATATAATCTTTCCAACATCGTCACTAATCCATTTTCAATTTCTCAAGGTGGCATTCTTTCCCCCCCCCTCATCTTTTTTAACATTTGTATACTCATTGTTCTTAGCTTTAAATATTATCTCTTAATGTTGTAAACCACTGCTTCTTAACTTTTGTTGCTCAGATGTTTTTGGACTGCAACTCCCAGAAGCCTTCACCATCAGCTCTGCTGGCTGGGGTTTCTGGGAGTTGCAATTCAAAAACACCTGAGTAACAAAGAAACACTGATGTAAACCACCATTGTATACTGTGGCATTACCCCATGGCCCCTGCTTGTTTCACCAAACCCAGAGCTCACCAAGATATCCCAACACGCCTCTTGACACGCTGCCACTAGTTGATCTCTTTATCAAACTTATATTTCATATGAAAGACTAAGGTCCATCCAGTACTGACTTTTTAACATAAACAGCTTCATTGATTACACGTGGTTTCAGGAATAATTCTTAAGCACATTCTTACAGTTCCACAAAGCTTCAATATTTTACTTTAATCTCTTCTATCTTAATTAATACAGGTCACACTCTGACTAATCACTCCTTAAACACTCTCTGCCTCAAACACCCAAACTATCTTCTTCTCTAGCTCTCTCTCTGACTGAACTCATCTTTCCCAGGCTCTGCCTCTCCAGCACCTCCTTGGCCCTGCCTCACAACCACATTTACAACTTATGAATAATGCATAACTTAAAATGCATAACTTAGGGTGGATGCCACATTCCTCCCTCCTTAAATATGTTTGTTTAGGAGGGGAAACCTAGCAGTTAGCCCTAAGTACATGCAAGTATAACAACAACTTACCAATACTTATGCATACCTCACAATACCATTTTCTCTTTATTACTATGTTTACCAAATCAAACTTATCAATTTAAACATCCAAGACAATTAATACAGTCAAAACAATTGCATTAATCACATTAATACAAATTACATTGCATCACCTTCACATCAATAAGGCTACTCAGCATTATTTTTACCATCATTCTAGACCTCTCAGTTCATCAGCATCCAACGAAACCTTGTACTTTAATCATATTTCATAACTATTACATAAACAGAACATTTAAAACATTACAAACTTTGTTTATGCGCTCATTAGTCATTTGGCCTTTGCGGCAAGATATCAGCATCCACGCTCTGAGTCCCCTTTACGCTGTGGATTACAAAGTCAAAGTCTTGCAGGTTCCATGTCCATCTTGTAAGCTTACTGTGTTAGTGGATTCCAGAGTTTGTAGCTATACCAGAGGGAAAGAGTCAATGCAAAGGATGAATTTCCTTCCCCAAATGTAGGGTTTCAGCCTTTGCAGTGTCCAAACAATTGATAGGCATGCACTTTTGATGGCAAACAAATGTCTCTCACCAGGTCGGAATCTCCTGCTGATCAGAGTCACTGGGTGTAGACTCCCTCTGTCATCCGCTTGGCACAGCATGGCTCCCAGACCCACACTTGACACATAGATGTACACAATCAACTCCCGGTTGTAATCCAGTGCAACAAGGTTTTGAAGTCCACACTTTCTTCCAATGCTCGTCAGTCACCTGGCACTCTGATGTCCACTGGATTTCCTCCACTTGCTGTTTCCTGGTGAAGCCTCTTTCTTTCTGGCTTGTGGCTTCACATTCTCAACTGGGAAAAGGGTAGACTGTTTCTTCCCCTCTTCCAGAACACCTATGGCTGCATTCTTCTTTGTGATTTCATTGCTCTTGCCTTCCTTCTCACCCACAAATTCACCCACAGGTACTTTTGTTGAGAACTGTCATGGGTCACCTCCAAATTTACAGGCAGGTTTCTTTTAAGTGCAATCTCAAGCACTTAGTTTATTTTAAATGCACTGAGATTTTCATCTGGTTCTGGTTCTTTGTTCTTTGGTTTGTTAGGCAGGGTTTTGCCTTGCAAGGTTTTAAGCACTTTTGCAGCTGCAGAGTGACTAGACTCCTTAGCCTTCCAGTGCTGTAGCAACAGATCCACAGGTTCTGACCCTGCCAACAGCAATTTAGTCCCCTCCATGGGTCTCAGCCCCATTACTTTGTCCTCAGGACAGAATGCTATTTCCTGTGCCTTTTCATTACATCAACCCCTCTTCTTTTCTTGAGCACTCCCAGAGCTTTGCTCTGATATTACTAAGGACTTTTGCAGACCCACGGGTTGGTAAGGGGGTGAGATCCCTGGCAATGAGCATAGTTTAGCCTTTGTCTTGTCATCCTCAGTACCACTCATTTGGCACATATCACAGGTCTGACAAAACTGCCTAACTTGCTGATCCATTCTTGGCCAGTAAAAGTTTTGTGCAACCCTTTATTTTGTATGGGAGACACTCATGTGTGATCCAAACACATCCCTATGAGCTTTCTCCAAAATCTTCTCTCTGTACTTCACAGGAACAAGTAGCTGTGTGGGGGGTCCTCCCCCTCTATGAGGTGCCTTTAAAACCTCTCTATATGTCAGGTTTTTATCAGCTATAAACCTCTCCAGGTGTTCAGGGGTCAGTGAAATGGGATTCTCATTAGTGTTTCTAATACAATCATTTAAAATAATATTTTCTTTCTGCTCTTTATCAAACAATGAATTATTAGGGTTTTTCAATATGACCACCTCTGTCATTTCTGCTACCTCAGGGTTTTCCTCTAAACTTGGGCATCCCTGGATTGATTCAGAGGTTAGGGATTCAATTTTTCCCTCAGGGATTGTTAACTTCTCTCCCTGGGAACATGTTACTATAAAGCACTCTGCACATGCTTAGTGAGATCTAATCCAATCAAACAAAGTGCAGGAATTTGATCAGAAATTGCCACATCCCAAATTCCAACCCAATCTCTATAGTCTATATTTACTTTAACGATAGGCAAAATTACTGGAGTAGAACTTATTCCCTTGATTGTAACAGTTTGATTTTGAAGTATTTGTTCTTTAGGAACCAGATCAGAATGACACAGGGTTATGTGGGAACAGGTGTCAACAATCCCCACATAAGATTTTTCATTAATAAGAATTTTCTCACCAGGGTTCTGTAGTAAAATATTACAGTATCTGCATTTATAAGGAAGCACTGAATGACTGGCTAGTGGCAGATCAGAATTTTCTGTCCATGCTAGTTGCCATGGAGACAGAACCATTGTTACAGCCTCCTTCAGTGGCTTCCACTGGTTTTATGCAATAAATGTTTTGGTCTGACTATCCTCTTTTCCATTTTTATTGTTTTTCGTACAATTTGATTGAATATGCCCAAACTCGCCTAAGATATAACACTGTCTGTAGGTCCTTCAATCACAGTGAGGAGATTTATTAGACTTTTCCTCAGGGTTCATTCACTTTGGCAGACTAGGCCCTGGCAACTTAGCTGAGGTACTAAACTGGCCCTCTATCCCTGACATTTTACTGTAGTAATATTTATTGAAGGGTCTCTTATTGTTGTCCCAGTTCTGCCAGTAAAAATGTAATTCATAAAACTTAGTATCTCTAATCTCACTAATGGAATCAGCATATTCAGATGTCTGTAATACATTTTTTAGATTTTGTCTTTGACTAAATAATGCAGTTTCCCTGGCAACACTGAATAAAATTGTTCTAAACCAACCACATTTTTCAATTGGTCTAGAGAAGTGACATTTTCATGTTCCATCCATTTGTCCAAACATTGAATCAATTTAGCCCCCAATTGGGCATAAAATTCTTCAGGCTTTTTGGTAATGGAATGAAATTTTCTTTTAGGTTGTTCTGCATTTATGCCAAATCTAGAATATACCATTTTTCTATATGCCTCAAAATCTCTAGCTTGGTCCAGAGGCATCTGAGAATAAAGTTCAGCTAAATCTCCACTTATTTGTGATCTCAACACTATCATCCTTTCATCATCCTTAATCTCAATGTCCAAGCATGCTCTCTCAAATGAAATCAGGAAAGATTCAGGACAATCTCCTTTCCTGTATTGGGGAAATTTCTTTAGATAGATTTTTGAGAGATTTCCCTCACTAAGAGTTGTTGTTATTATTATTGTTACTTTGAGCAGCTAATTCTATTTTTTCATCTTTATCTGAAATTCCATTTCTCTTTGTCTTAATTCCATTTGTCTAGCTTCTTACTCAGCTTTGAGCTGTGGTTCCTGAACTTTCTCTTCAGCCCTTGCTTTAATTTCTAGTTCCTTTTCTCTAATCTGAAATTCCTGTTCTAATTTCCATTTTTCAAAATCTTGGGAGCTTAGAAAACCTTGTTTTTCTGAGGCATTTTCATCAGTTTCCTCCTGTTCCACTGGAGCTAGAGGCTTTCCATTTTCCTCCACTTCTTGAAGTAAACTTTCCCTCTCCTTACTCCCTTTTTGGCTACATTTGGGTGGCATATTTAAGTCTGAATGAATTAGTCTTTAATGTCTGTACTGCTTTTTAAAAGGACCTGTCTTTTTGCTATTTATTCCAGTAACTATGTTGTTGCACTTCACTCAGCAGTTCTCTAGCTCACAACCTTTTAGTTACTGTGTATATCTGAGCTATTTTTGCTCTCAGACACCAAAATAATTTTATTTTCAAGCCTCTGCTTTTATTTTCCTATGACCTCAGATGTGCTCTAACCCTGGCTTCCACTTTTTATCCACCAGTGCTGCCTTATCTCTCAAAGCCTTGGATTTCAAGCTAGCCCACTGGGTCTTTCAAATCCTGAGCTAAACAAAAAAGAGTTTTTCCTTTAGAGTCGGTTCCCAATCTTTAGTTTCCCCCAGATCTGGGTTCAAAAGCCCTGCCACTAAGCTTTTCCACAAAAGCTCTAGCACATCACCCATTTCTTTACCACAGACCTCTGACTAAAAGGTACCCACAACTTCAGAAAAATCACTTTTAAACAGTGGCTTTACTGGATTATTTCATATCCCACCGCTGGACACCAACTATAGCATTTACCCCATGGCCCCTACTTGTTTCACCAAAACCAGAGCTCACCAAGATATCCCAACACGCCTCTTGACACGCTGCCACCAGTTGATCTCTTTATCAACTTATATTTCATATGAAAGATTAAGGTCCTTCCAGAACTGATTATTTAACAGAAACAGGTTTATTGATTACATGTGGTTTCAGGAATAATTCTTAAGCACATTCTTAAAGTTCCACAAAGCTTCAATATTTTACTTTATTCTCTTCTATCTTAATTAAAACACTCTGACTAACCACTCCTTAAACACTCTCTGCCTCAAACCCCCATACTATCTTCTTCTCTAGCTCTCTCTCTGACTGAACTCATCTCTCCCAGGCTCTGCCTCTTCAGCACCTCCTTGGCCCCACCTCACAACCATACTGACATACAATTTATGAATATTGCATAATCTATAATGCATAACTTAGGGTGGACACCACATACAGTGGTGCCTTGCTCAACGAGTGCCTCGTTTAACGACAAATCCGCATAGCGATGGATTTTTTGCTATTATTTTTGCGATCGCATAACGATGTTTCTAATGTTAAACATCGCTTTGCAATGATCGGTAAGCTGTTTCGCTTACCGATTTTCGCATAGCGATGTTTTAAAAACAGCTGATTCGCGGTTCCAAAATGGCTGCTGGGAAAAATGGCCGCCCACTGTGTTTTTGCACCCATTCCTCGCATACCGAGCAGTGAAAATGGCAGCCGTATGGAGGATTTTTGCTTAAAGGTGAGTTTTAAGCCCATAGGAACGCATTAAATGGGGTTTAATGCATTCCTATGGGCTTGTTCTTTTCGCATAGCGACGAATCCGGATAGCGACAATTTTTCTGGAACGGAATATCGTCGCTATGCAGGGCACCACTGTATACTCATTGCTTTCAGCTTTAAATATTGTCAGTGTTGTAAGCCACCTTGGATCTTTTTCAAGGAGAAAGGTAGGATAAAACTATTTTAAATAAAATAAACAAATACAATAAAAAAGACGGAGGCTTCCCTGTTCAGAAGAGAAGGAAAAGGGAGGTACCCACACACCCTGATCAAAAAAAATGGATTAGGAGGGAAAAGACAAGGTGCCTGCAAACTTCCTTCCACAGGGCTGCCTTTACAACAGCTGGCTCCTTCCCAAATGCTTCACTCTGAAGGTCATCTGATGCAGGCACAGTACTTGGGATGGCTTTGAAAGTAACTTATGGGAGAGGGGTACTTGCTCCTGAAGAAACTTGTAGAGTCAGGCATTCAGAAAACAGTGAAATCTAGAAAACTGTGTAGAGCCACAGCACTCTCCAGAGTATCAGGTTCCTCCCAGTATAATGAAGGGAGTGAACACTTCATTCAACCTTACAATAGGGCTAGTCTGCACCATGTGGAGGTTATTACAAAATGTTGTAGGGCGGCATGCTTCTTTTTAGTATTTAGCCAGCTATGTCCTCCTCTGGGATATTTCATTCCATTTCACAGCCCTCTCAGTTTTCTCTGTTAGACTTCTATGATTGCTCAGCATTCTCTGTCCTCCTTCAGCTTTGTTTGGGCCCTTCAGTTTAGATGTCTAATTATTTTCCCCCTTACTCTGCAAAACACCAAATCTCCATCATATCCCTGTAAGGTACAATATGGCTCTTTAAGGATCCCCGCAGTGGGCGCCTTTACTACTTATATTCAAGATGAGCAGGAAGGAAGGAAGAATGGAAGGAAGAGGGGAAATGAGATAAATTAGGAGAAAAAAATTGTTAGGAAATGCTGGTTAGGAAAGAACCATTAACGAATCTCATAAATGTTGTTTTCTGGCAATAATGGTTCCATTGTTATGCCACAGATATTACAAGAGTCCAAGGACTCCTACTGAAGGAAAATAAACAACACTGAAAAATTAATAACAAATGGATGTTTTTGTAGCCAACATAGTCCTTTTCCTTTCTTATAAATAAGTTATTCAACTAGCTGTGTGTTTTTAAATGATGAATAATAATCATGTGCTATCAAGTCATTTCTGACTTATGTTGTTGTTATGTGCCATAAAGTTGCCTCTGACATATGGTGACCCTATGAATGAGTGATTTCTACTATGCCCTGATTTCAACATCCCTGCACAGTGCCTGGAAAATCAAGCCTGTAACTTCCTTTAGGAGTCTGTCCGTTTCATATTTGGCCTTCTTCTTTTCTCGCTGCCATTCCCCTTTCCCAGCATTATTGTCTTTTCTGACTTATAGTCACCCTTCTTAAGGTTTTTCATGTAGAGAATATTCAGAAGTGGTTTCCCATTCCCTTCTGGGACTGTGCAGCTTGCTCAAGGCCACACAGGCTGGCTCAACATGCAAGAGTCATGGTGGGGAAATGAACTCTCAACCCAGATATCTAAACCACCAAACTATCCAGCCAACTCTCATACAAACTAGAAATACGATAATTTGGAGTGGCTTGGTCTTGAATGGACAATAATGACTCATTTTAAAAAAAAACAGATCCCACCCTGGTTGAAACTAAAATGAAATAAAATTGCAAGATCTAGTTGACTGTGAGATAAAGCACTTTCCCCTGAGGTTTAGAAAAGAAAACACTGGGAAATCCTGCCTTGGTGGACTTCTGCCATTTGAAGGCACACTCAGTCCGGCTCTCAATCCCTTTCTGCCACATCAAGTCTCTCAATCCAAAGTACAGCATGTTAGCCAGTATTCGACTCTTCATCACCTCATGATTCTAAGCTTGTTAATGATCCTGATATGTTGGGTTTTATGCTATGTCATAACCAATATGATATAGTGGATATAGTAATGGATTAGGACTCAGAAGACCTGGGTTCAGTCCTCTGGCTTTGCCATAGAAATTTGTGAGTGTGTGTGTGAGAGAGAGACCTGGTAAAATTGCTCCTTAAATATCTAATTTACCTTGAAAATTATTTTGGGATCACTATAATAGTCATCATCTTAGAACTGCAGAGCTGGAAGAGACCCTATGGATCATAGCACCCAGCCCCCGTCATGGAGGTACAGCAGTAAATTGTACTCCCAAACTCTGGCTCCGCAGCCAGATAACTAAGTCACTGAACTCTAAGCTGGTTCTGACTTGACAGCACGTAACAACAGTAGTATGCTACAGTACATACTGCTGCTTTTCAGTTTAAGTGTAAGAGAAAGAGAGATGGATCAAAACAGCTGCCTTATTTTTTTTAACTTACCTTGAAGTTGTGTTTTTGGGGAGTGTCATGATGTGCACTGGTACATCAAAATGTAGTGGCACACCATTGCACCTGTGTTTCTAGGCAAGTATCTGTTGCATTTCCTGTACACGTATGCAAGAAAGATAGGCTTTCAGTCCCAAATCAAATCATCTCAGTTAATGACTGCCTAATGTTTACGAGGGTTAGTTCAGAAAATTACAAAGAATGGCTGAACTGCAGGAGCAAACAGGTATGTTATTTTCATTGCTAAAATTTCTGGGAGCTAATTCCAAAGGACAGTGAGTTTCTAGCAATTTCTGAAGATATCAAATGTGAAATAAGCTTAGTGCCAGATGATACAGAAAATCCAGTAAGGATCAATGTGTTATATTCTCTGTAGTGTTTTTGTTTTGTTTTGATATCATTTTTGGCAATGTGGTCAGGGAAACATACACATCCTGTGATTTTCTGGTTTTAGTTAGACTGGCTGATGCGGAAGGGATTCCAACCCCAGTCACATCTGGAGGATCCAGCATCCCAGCCCCTATACTACAGGTCGAGGGGCCCCTGCACATCTGGCTACCATTTTCGTAGGCAGGCAAATATATACTGAAGAATCTGGCTCAGATGTCAACAGCAGATTTGGAGTACAAAGATTAGTGCCATCTGAACCTTGCTATTGAAAACGTCTTGTTTTGATATTTCACAAAGTATTTTACAAAAGGGTTCAGGCTTCTCTGCTTTTTGTTGTTGTTATTGAGTTCCACATGCTGTGCTCTGAAAATCCTATCACATGTACTTTGACAATTCAGAGCTGTGCTCCTCAGTATCAGTGACAAAGGTGTTTCATTCTCCTTTTCATTAACCCTCCAAAAGATTTCTGTGGGAGAATTTCTTCACACAATTTTTTAAAAAAACCATGAGAAAACAACAGGCATCATGTCCTGGCATCACGGGACATAAAAATAGAGCTAAGATGTACTCCTGTGATCATTCAATATGGGCCATAGGAAGGTGCAGCTCTCTCTCTATTTAGCAAATATCAAAGTATGCTTGGATGGAGCACAGTTTCCAGTAGCAGATAAATGAAAGGGTTGAGATGAACCCTATACATCATTATGACTCATCATTTCTTTTATTGCCTCAGAAGAACGGCTAAGTGCATAGTTTTCTCACAGGTTTCCTCAGGAAGCCTAAAATCCAATTCTGTTCAAAAAAAATCATGCTATTTAAGTATATGCCTATGAAAATAAACTAGTGCCCTCTTTTTCACAAACTATTTCTCAAAAGTCTCACATGAAGAGAAAATAGGGTCCAAAGGAAAGATATGAGCTATATGAAGCCCTGTTATTAACTGTGAGAAGGACAAAATTAATCCAAAACACTTTGTAAAATGTTGAAATGCCCTTATATTCCTTGGACATGACTGCCCAACCCATTGTGTCAAAAGTTACTCACCTACCATTTAAGGTGTTTATCTTGAGATACTATAAACCCTTGGGTTTTGCTGCCTTGCTGTGACAGGTTATTATGCAACTGGCAGGATGTAATGGATGACAGACAGATTGCATCATAATGTAGACTTTGGTGACAAATTTTGTGCTTAACCCAGGACCTTGGTGTAGAGGTCCAGGGCCTCGTTCATTAGAAAAAAGCAAGACTATTCTCTTTGTGAGGAGAATTTTGACATGAGTCCCCTGCTTTCACAACAATGGAATTCAGTAGGGGGTGTGATTTCCCACTGTCATTGCAGGCCCTTAAGTACTATGTTGAAAAAAAAATGGGGGAAAAATTAGCCAAGTGTTTTTCCAAGATGCTAAAATACTCAGGAGGCCTACTCAAACAGAAGGCTCTCCTTGTTGCACAGGTCTGGCACCACACAAACAGCTGTGGGGAGAGGAAATAAGGATGGGGTGGTGGAGGGGGAGTGTTATGGAGCAATGAATTAATAAATAGTGCTAATACCATCAGGTCATGTGTTTTGCTTTATTAAGTTTATTGGAGTTAAGAGAGGTCAAGTTGCTGCTTGCAATGGCAATGCAGCAGCCATAACCATATACTTATAGCCTTAGAGAATATTTTATTGGGTATGTTTTTGTGTTATAGAAACAGATGGGGAAATAAGGCATTCCTTTCACCCTCTGCCATTCATTATACCTGATCCAAATGAGGCACAACCGTTTTGTTCCCTTTGGCTCTCCTTTATGAGGAGCCATTTACAGACACTTTATATTCATAGGGTAATCTAATTTCATACAAGTTGCTCATCAGATGCATCAGGGGGTGCATGCAACACATAGCCACCTAGGATTGTTGTATAAGAAACATCTCAAAACAGGCCTATCAAATACTGCTACTCCCATGGCACTCTGTATAAATTGCAGAGTCATCTTCAGGTCTAGAATAACAAGGTATTTGGTAGGGCAAAGAGGTTGTTCTACTGGTGACCCCTGTTGGATATCACATCAGACATCCCTCAAAACAATTTAAATTAGCAATACAGATGCCAAGCAGTGTGAAGAGCAGGCAATCTGAGATCTACCAGTATTGGCAGCCAAGGCAGAGAGGAAGTCGATCCGTCAGAGTTCATGTTCTTTCTATGACATGCCTCAAATATTTTGTCCAAGGAAAAATATCAAGCAAATGAACAAATGAACCCAGTAGTCACTTCAGTTTGTATGAAACACCCTGAGAAATGTTATTATAAAAATCCCTGTGGCTTCCTTCAAATCTCTTAGACATGTCTTGTATGGAGGCACCCAGATGCTTGATTTGAATTTAAATGTGTGTGACTTCAAAACCAATATTAATGCATACCAGTCTCTATCAAAGTAACAGCGAAGTGTTATTCATGATAATTCTAACAACTCTGTAAATAAATAAATAAATAAATAAATAAATAAATAAATAAATAAATAAATAAATAATAGCAATTATATCGCCTGTCTAGTGAGTTCTTAATCTTATATTAGTTCATATTCACCAGATATTAAGAACAAGCTTTAGTGTAAGGTGAATCCCTTATCTGATATTAACACTTCTTCCTTCACTAAAAAATAAATATGTCCAACAAAGCTTGGGAAGGTGAAAACTTCTTCATTTGTAATGGCATAAGTGTAGCACTCAAAGAAGGAAAAGGCTGGATTTTTATGTGTAAGTCATTGTTTGATGTACTGTGTTATTATGTTCATAGCCCAATCGTTGAATGATGACAGATATGAAGAGGTTGATTAGTTAAAGAGAAAAAATGAATGTGCCTCTAATTAAAGTTTTGGTTCAGAGAGAACCATATTTGTTTATCTTGGGAAACTAGTTGGCAATGCCATTATTTAACTGCTAGAGATAATGGGTTATGAAGGAAGTTCTAGGTGAAGAGGGAATCCATGAGAGTGTGATTGTTAGGTTTCATAATATTCCATGGAAGGTGATTGGTGCAGAATGTTTAGCTAAGTAATGCAGATGTTGGAGCTTTTGAATCTGATTGGTTGAGAGGGTCTGTCAAAGAATAAAAGGCTGAGACTGAGTCATAGTCACTGAAAGAGAGTTAACGAGAGGAAGAAATATGAAGTCCGTAGAGAGCACCTGGAGAGTATCAAATCCAGGCAGCTGAATCCACTCAAGGCTAAGCTGAGGAAAGGCTCTGGAAGAAGAGAAGAAAATTCCAGGAGCAGCCTTTTGGAGCAGCAGAAGTTTGGCTTAGGTTGGAAGAGGTTGTTGCTGAAATAGAAGGAGACATTTTGGGGAAGACGTCAAGCTGTAAACTAATCTTAGAGGTTGGGAAAATTATTTTAGGATTTGTAACTTTCAGAATCACCCAGATAGTAGGTCAACCACAAAAATAGCTTTTCCAAGCTCTGACTCAGCTTTGAGTCTGATTCTAACTCACCTCTGTTGGGACTCGGCCACAGTGCAAGCATATGCACAGGCTTTACTAGCACTGATATTATTAATTAAAATGTTAAGAGAGGGGTCAAATACTTACAGTATTAATACTTAGAGCTCTGATAGTCTAGCTTTTCTTGGTCTATTCATCTGTATCTCCATTGGCAGTGTCAAGAATCAGGCATGGATATAAACAATAAAAATGATTGCATTAATTAAAGTACTATATCATCATCATGGCATATACACTTTGTTATAATTATATCAACTGTATTAAAAAACAGCCTTAGGTATTAAACACAGCAGTGTGCTATTCAGTTAGACATACCCAGGCTTTTAATGATCTCCCAAAACTTTTCTCCTTGGAAGTCACTCAGACGTGACACAAAGGACTGGTGAGGCCACACTTGGAATGCTGTTTCTAGTTCTGGTCACCACAATACAAAAAAGATGCTGAGGCCCTGGAAGAGGTGCAGAGAAGAGGAACAAAGATGATAAGGGGAGTGGAGGCTAAATCCTATGAAGAACGACTAAAAAGAATGTATGTTTACTTAATAAGGTATGTTTAGCTTAACGAAGAGAAGACTGAGGGGAGACATGATAACAGTCTTGCAATATCTGCAGGGTTGTCACAGGGAAGAGGGCATCAATTTATTCTCCATTGAGCCTGAGGGTAGGACAAGAACCAATGAGTGGAAACTCGTCAGAGGGAGATCCAACCTGGAAATAAGGAGGAATTTCCTGATGGTAAGAACCATTAAGCAGTGGAACAGCTTGCCTGCCAATATTGTGGGTGCCCCACTGTCGGAGGTTTTCAAGAAAAGATTGGACACCCATCTTTCCAGGATGGTATGAGGTCCAGGAGGGTATGAGGTCTTCTGCCTTGGGTAGAGGGTTGGAGTAGAAGACCTCCAAGGTCCTGTCCAACCCAATTCTATGATTCTATGACTGCAAAAAAAGAAACTGTGAAGCATGTTAGACTCTGTTGCTTACAAAGTGGTTGACAATCCTGCCTTATAAAGTTTCTCATTTGTGGGGCCACTATAAAGAGAGTCAGCCCAATGTTCTTAGAGATTGACACCTCAGTGGACCTTCTTGATTGGTCCATTTGTGTTCATGTGTGTACTCCCACCCTTCTCAACCGTTTGACCATGAGAACAGAAGAGCACCCAAATAGGGTGTGACGTTTGTCCCTTGTGGCCCCTGTTTGTCTTCCAAACACAGAGCACATGAAGGCAAACCAAACACCTTTTCACACACTGCCACCAGTTGATCACTAAATCAACATGCTTTACTTAGGAAAGATGAAGGTCCATTCAGTTTTCACTTTTTCTTAAAACAGGTTTAATTCATAAGTATTTACTTCAGGTTCATCAAGCACCAATCTTCTATTTAAATCTCACAGGTTACTATTCACACCTCAGACTAATCATACCTCAGATCTCCCAACTCTCTCTCTCTCTCTCTCCCCATCCCTCACTTTGACTGAACTCTACTCTCCCTCTTCTCCTCTCAGGCTCTGCCTTTTAACATCTCTGGTGGCCCCACTTCTCAACCACATCAGCATAGAACATGAATAATGCATGACCAATTTTACATAATAAGGGTGAACGTGACATAGAGCTTTGGTCTTCTTCAAAACAACATTAATATATAATTCTCTCCAGCTCTTCATTTCATACCTCTGCCACAGCACCTTCTTCCTCCCATTCCTCAGACCAGTACCCATTGACATACAAATACTCTTTCAACCAAATATTCCTCGTGTCAGTCACTCTTCATATACCACCAATAGTATTTACTGAATTACATTTACAAAGACAGAAATAATATTTTTGTATCATCACAGTATCCTATACAGAAATACCAGCTTTAATTTCTAAACTTTTGTGCAAATTTCATATAATATTCATATTATCACAAATACAAGAAAAAGAATAAGCATCTCAGTCTTGTGCCAGAGTTGGGGTCTCTAGAAAAGGCTGACAAACACTTGCTGTGCAGCTGAGACAGACAGATTTGAGGGGAAAAATTGGGAGCAATGACTTTCTTCACATCCCTCTTGAAATCCCCCTATGTTTGTTGTTTAGTCATTAAGTCATGTCCGACTCTTCGTGACCCCATGGACTAGAGCACGCCAGGCCCTCCTTCCTTCCACTTCCTTCCGGAGTTGGGTTAAATTCATGTTAGTAGTTTTGATGGCACTGTCCAACCATCTTGTCCTCTGTCGTCCCCCTCTCCTCTTTCCTTCACACTTTCCCAACATCAGGGTCTTTTTCCAGGGAGTTGAGGTGTCTCATGAGATGGCCAAAGTTTTGGAGTCTCAGCTTCAACATCTGTCTTTCCAGTGAAAACTCAGGGTTGATTTCCTTCAAAATGGATAGGTTCTGTTTGCAGTCCACAATTAAAAAACATCAATTCTTTGGCAGTCATACTTCTTTATGGTCCAGCGCTCACTTCCATACATCATGACTGGAAAAACCATAGCCTTGACTATGGAGACCTTTGTTGCTAAGGTGATGTCTCTGCTTTTTAAGATGCTGTCTAGGTTTGTCATCGCTTTCCTCCCAAGAAGCAGGTGTCTTTTGATTTTTGTGGCTGCTGTCACCATCTGCAGTGACCATGGAGCCCAAGAAAGTGAAA
Source organism: Pogona vitticeps (assembly GCF_051106095.1). Classification (NCBI taxonomy): domain Eukaryota; kingdom Metazoa; phylum Chordata; class Lepidosauria; order Squamata; family Agamidae; genus Pogona; species Pogona vitticeps. Next base: position 150,114,993 of record NC_135786.1, on the reverse strand, counting down.
TTTGTCACTGCCTCCATATCTTCCCCTTCTATTTGCCAGGAGGTGATGGGACCATTGGCCATGATCTTAGCTTTTTTGATGTTGAGCTTCAGACCGTTTTTTGTGCTCTCCTCTTTCACCCCTGTTAAGAGGTTCTTTAATTCTTCCTCACTTTCTGCCATCAGCGTGATGTCATCTGCATATCTGAGGTTGTTGATATTTCTTCTGGTAATCTTAATTCCATTTTGGGATTCATCCAGTCCTGCCTTTCACATGATGTATTCTGCATATATGTTAAATAAACAGGGAGACAATATATAGAGCGTTGTCGTGCTCCTTTCCAAATTTTGAACCAATCAGTTGTTCCATATCCAGTTCTAACTGTTGCTTCCTGTCCCACATATAGATTTCCCAGGAGATAGATAAGGTGGTCAGGCACTCCCATTTCTTCAAGAACTTGCCATAGCTTGTTGTAGCTTGTAGACACAGTCAAAGGCTTTTGCATAGTCAATGAAGCAGAAGTAGATGTTTTTCTGGAACTCTCTGGCTTTCTCCATAATCCAGCACGTGTTAGCAATTTGCTAACTTCGAAATCCAGCTTGTACTTCTGGGAATTCTCGATCCACATACTGATGAAGCCTACCTTGTAGGATTTTGAGCATAACCTTGCTATCATGTGAAATGATTGCAATTGTATTGTAGTTGCAGCATTCTTTGGCACTGCTCTTCTTTGGGATTGGGATATAGACTGATCTTTTCCAATCCTCTGGCCACTACTGAGTTTTCCAAATTAGCTGGCATATTGAATGTAGCACCTTAAGAGTGTCATCTTTTAAGATTTTAAATATTTCAACTGGAATGCCATCACTTCCACTGGCCTTGTTCTTAGCCATGCTTTCTAAGGCCCACTTGACTTCACTCTCCAGGATGTTTGTCTGAAGGTCAGCAACCACAGTATCTGGGTAGTCTGGGACATTCAGATCTTTCTGGTATAATTCCTCTGTGTATTCTTGCCAACGTTTCTTGATGTCTTCTGCTTCTGTGAGGTCCCTGCCATTTTTGTCTTTTATCATGACTATCTTTACACAAAATGTTCCTTTAATATCTCCAACTTTCCTGAACAGATATCTGGTTTTTCCCTTTCTATTATTTTCCTCTATTTCTTTGCACTGTTCATTTAAGAAGACCCTCTTGGTCTCTCCTTGCTATTCTTTTAAAGTCTACATTCCGTTTTCTGTAACTTTCCCTATCTTCCTTGAATTTTGTTTCCATTTTCTGCTAGTTGTAAGGCCTTGTTGGACAGCCACTTTACTTTCTTGCATTTCCTTTTCTTTGGGATGGTTTTTGTTGCTGCCTCCTGTACAGTGTTATGAGCCTTCATCCATAGTTCTTCAGGAACTCTGTCCACCAAATCTAGTTTCTTAAATCTATTCCTCACTTCCACTGTGTATTCATAAGGGATTTGGTTTAGATTATACTTAACAATCCCAGTGGTTTTTCCTACTTTCTTCAGTTTAAGCTTGAGTTTTGTTATAAGAAGCTGATGATCAGAGCCACAATCAGCTCCTGGTCTTGTTTTTGCTGATTGTATAGAGCTTCTCCATCTTTGGCTGCAGAGAATATAATCAATCTGATTTTGGTACTGCCCATCTGGTGATGTCCATGTGTAGAGTAGCCTCTTGTGTTGTTGGAAAAGAGTGTTTGTGATGATCAGCTTGTTCTCTTGACAAAACACTATTAGCCTTTGCCCTGCTTCGTTCTGAACTCCAAGGCCAAACTTACCTGTTGTTATTTTTAGGTCTTGACTCCCTACTTTAGCATTCCTGTCTCCTATAATGAGAAGAACATCTTTCTTTGGTGTCAATTCTAGAAGGTGTTGTAAGTCTTCATAGAATTGGTCAATTTCAGCCTCTTTAGCATCGGTGGTTGGTGCATAAACTTGGATTACTGTGATGTTGAAAGGTCTGCCTTGGATTCTTACTGAAATCATTCTTGCCATCTCCTTTTTGACCACATCCAGCTTAACAAGGTTCATAAATCTTACATTCCAGGTTCCTATGCAGTATTTTTCTTTGCAGCATCGGACTTTCCTTTCACTTCCAGGCACGTCCACAGCTGAGTGTCCAACCAATTCATTACCTCTGGAGCTTCTTGTACTTGTCCTCTGCTCTTCCTCAGTAGCATGTTGGACGCCTTCTGACTTGAGGGGCTCATCTTCCAGTGTCATATCTTTTAACCTTTTGTTTATGTCCTTGGAGTTTTCTTGTCAAAGATACTGGAGTGGCTTGCCAGTTCCTGCTCCAGGTAGATCACATTTAGTCAGAACTCTCCACTATGACCTGTCCATCTTGGGTGTCCCTGCATGGCATAGCCCATAACTTCTCTGAATTACTCAAGCTCCTTCGTCACGACAAGGCAGCAATCCATGAAGGCCCCCCCTATGTTTAGGAAACCCATTTAAAAATACTCCTTAATAACTACAGTCTTATTTTACCTAACTTTCTGTATTGAGAATGGCTGAGAGGAAGCTTTCTGGACTGGCATGAATGTCAATCAATCCAGTAGCAACCAATTGTTGCCTCTTTGCCTCAGATTTCAAAGTGAGCCAGGAAGACTGTTAGAACAATGGATTTAGTCAGTCAACAAGTCATGTACTCAGTCATGAACCCAATTAATCAGTTCAGCTTTGTTCATATAACCAGTTAATAATTTTCTACAGAATACTCTTTGTTTTCTATGTATGTAGAACTGTGAACAACACTGAATGTTTTATTTCTTTTCTCTTACCAGTGTCTCTCAGTGAATGACTGAGACAGTAAATGCCAGTTGACGAGAACTAAGCAATAAGTGGTGGTCTGCTATGGGGAGACTTGAAGCTAATTCTGCTCCATAGGATCCTGAACTTTTTTCACTGTGTAGTTAGAGGTTTTTAAGTCAGTAAATTGGCACACTCTGCCAATATGCTCAAGTTTGAGGGCAAGCCCAGGAGGATTGTTGAACACATCCACACACCCACACACATACACATCTCTGTTTTGACCAGCAAACTTTTTCATGCCTGTGCCATCTCATATCACTAACAGGTTTTAAAACATCCCTCAGTTTTTGAGCATTTGTTTATCTACCGTTGTGAGGTGTGTGGGTGTGCTGCTTTTTGAAGAAAAGCAATAAAAATCATAATAAAAGCAGCTGCAAATATATAGCCACCCAATAAAACAATGATACTACCAATTGAGAAATAAGCTAGAGAAATAAAAGCTCATGTACAACCACAGCAGGGGGAGTCCATGTACATGGTAGAAAATCCACACCAGCTCTGTGAAGGTTTCCCTTAAAGCAGAAGCCTTGGCTAGTCACATAAATGTGCATAACTATGTTATGTGGTTCATATCTCAGGGCTCTTAATCACATTTGCATTCACTGAGTGAAGCTGTGCCACAGAAGCTCCTTTTTCCCTACACCCACCTAGATAATTTTATAAGCTCTTGTTTTGGACTGAGGAGGCGAGCTGGAAGCCTGATGCTTGCCTGTAGAGGCCTTGGACATGGTCTTTTCCCATCAGTATTCTGAAATCATTCATGTGATGTTGAAAGCATAGGAAATCTCACACCCTGAAGCTATGGAGAACAGGAACCCACAGCTGCAGAAGTAAGGGGTGAATTGTTAGAAGAAGTCTTAAAGGAGACTTTCCAGGGGCCAGACTCCCAGAGCAAGTTCTCCTGAGGGGACTTTAGTGAACATCTCTAAAGCAGAGATGAATAAACTCTGGTAGGTCTAGTGACCTTTGTATTTTTCCTCAGAACCATCCAGAGGGGGCACCAGCCCCTCCAAATGGAAATGGAAATGACCAGGAGATCATGTCCAAATTACAAATAGGCTGACAACAGTACTTTTCTTAATTGATATTTTTTAAAAAACAAAATATGGGACATGTCTTGTTTGACATGACTTCCTTTTCCTTCTGAAGTATGACTCTCCCATTTTGTTTTATTTTTATTTAGGTGCATGTCAACACTGTACTTCTAGCAATTACTAATTCTGTATGGAGGCATCTATTGTATTTTCAATTTTTGGATTTCCATTTTCTCCTAGGCTCCCTCTGTGATCTCTCATCAGAAAGAACAATCCAAACTAAGATTATTATTCCAATCTCCGTACTGAGTCACACATTTAGCAAAGGAAAGGAAATACCTATTTTTGGCTGAATTTAAACAAAGCTTATTCTGTGCCACTGATTCTGATGCTGTAAAGGTTCACAGTGGCAAATAACTGTTTAATATATTTGTAAGATCACCTGCAAGCTGGCCAACAGCCAATTATTGCTATTGTATATCCAACTCTACTACAAAACGGTCTATAATTCTAAGGAATTAGGTCTCAGTGTTAGGTTCAAAATTAGTCTAAATTCATTTTAGTAAACTGCAGATAGAAGACAATTGCTCAGTTTAGCCATTGAACAATGGGATGATTTAATGTTGCACAAGATTTGGCTCCAATTGATCTTCCCCCATCCCCATAAACAACCTAAATTTAATCTTTAGCTTTGCCTAAAAGTGGACAGCACACCTTAGGAATCACTCTGCTTTGACAATGCATAATTAACTGAGGACCCTCAAGTCCTTGAATTACAGAGACAGGCAATTAATTCTGTATCCCTAAAAAGGTGCAGCCTGATGACATAATATCTCAGGTTAACTTCTAAAAACCATAGTCTCCATTATTGAGACCAAAGGATCTTCTGGGGGGGGGGCGGAATCCTTCAGCCCTTTTTTCCCTGTTTACCGTAGTCTGTCAGAAATAAAGAAGGCCTTAGTTAATTATATCTACATCATCTGGCCAGGATAACTTTTGAATTTCTCTCCTTTTCCTCTACCCACACCATGTTTGTGATGCCCAACCTAATGAAGAGTTCCAATGAACTGAAAGCTCTCCTTTCAAATTATGTTTTGGTGAACCAACACAGTATTACGTAACCTGCTTTTTGATTTCTTTTTATTGTTCTCATCCTTTGTGAAAATGTTTACTTTTTCATTTACACAGCTTTTGCCACTGTCTGCTCCCTAGATAGAAATCTGATTTGCCATGTGGCAAACAAGATTCAACTCACTCTATAGTCCATGGTAATCCAAATTTGTCATTCAATGAATCTAAAAGAGCCCTAATCTGAAATGGGGCCAAGCCTAGGGAAAAAATACCCTTTGATTTCAGATTCTTCTCAAATCAAGGCCTAATCCTCTTTCTTAAGAAGAACCCATTTTGAATAGTATCCTAGGGAAGATTTTCACTGAATTGGTTTGTTTCTTATCCCTTCCCCAGCTCAGGGCTAGCTAAAGAAACTTTGACCCTTCAGTTACTTTGAACATTTAGTCTCATTCTTCTCATTCCATGCCTACACAAGTTGAAACTGATGGGACCGGAATCTAATACATCTAAAGGTCCAAAGATTCAAGATAGCTCAGTGGTTTAGGTCTCTGGCTGCAGAGCCAGTGGTTGGGAGTTCAATTCCCTACTGTGCCTCCTTGAAAGGAGTCAGTCTCAATCACCCATAGAGTCCCTTCCAGATCTGCAGTTCTAAGATTTTTTTAAAGGAATTGATATTTGTTACAGTGAACCCGCAAAAATCTAGCAGAGTTAATGTTTTCAGGTCCTGATGGCAAAATAACTCACACAGACACATTCAGCTTCCTCCAGCACGACGTGTATTTACAGCATATACAAATATACAAAGTGGCAGCACAACAGCATAGAATCATCAAAGTGAAGGATGGTACATGTTCTCTGTTCATTTCATATATATACACTTAAGCATCTGCCCTTGCCCAATCAGAGCAGGTGTTGCATCATCCAGGCACCACCTCTCCAGAGTCACTGTGACTCAGCATTTTACACATCTGGATATCATGGCAGCTCATCAATGCTTCTGTTCTGTTCAGGCCTGTAAATTTTCAATACTCTGACAATATTATAGTTGTAGAATGGAGAATTCAAAATGATTGTAGTCTGCTTTCCTTCAAATCTTGCAAAAATTGTTTTGTTTTGTTTTGTTTTTGAGTTCTGGCTCTTGTCTGTTTTTCTTTCTTTCTTCTCCTGCTCCTCCTTCGCATCACTCGACATGGGGACAAATAAAAAAATTGATTGTGATATTTTGCCAGAAATCACTGATTCATTAAATATTCATCCCTTCATATTCATGGGTTCTAGAGACCCCGACGAATATGAAGGGATGAATACTGCCCCATTTTTATTCGTCCCCCATACGAAGAGAGGGAAGGCTAGTCTCCCCTCTCTTCCTATGGCTTTCTCATTCTGCCTATCAGCCTGCCAATCAGCTAATCGGTGGGCCAATAGGCAGCTACCCATCCCCACAGCCTATTTCCAGCCCCCTTCCTCTCCCTACCTTAGCTGCCATCCCCCATCACCACCCCACCCCCGCTGATGCCTCCCCACTGTAATTGCCACCACCACTGCCACCACTGTCTCCAGCAGGCCTGTAGAAAGAGACACTGGCTGCCCTTTGCAAAGATGGTGGCTGCAACTTCCCTACCCTAAATGAAGATGCAGCCGCCATCTTTGCAAAGGGCAGCCAGTGTCCCTTTCTACAGGCCATGGCTGTGGAGGCCAGCTGGAGATGGCAATTACAGTAAGGAGCATTGGTGGGGTGGGGCATCAGCTGGGATGGGGAAGTAATAGTGGTGGCAGGGGATGGTGGGGGTTCAGGTGTAACCCCCCACAAATGGATGAATAAATTTGTGCTTTGTTGGTTTTGACAACTCACAAAGCAGGATTGCTCACCAAAATGGTGAGTCGTCCCCATCTCTAATTATCACCAAAATTTCAATAAAATAATATTGAAAAATTAGACCTTGAGAAATTTACTCAGGGTTGTTTTTGTTTGTTTGTTTGTTTGTTGTTATTTTTTTAACTGCATCTTGCAGATTCCCACAGCCAGTATATTATTCTGGTTGTGGACATATTACTTCAGTAATGCTGGGAGTCATAGCATAAGAAAAAGTCAATTTCTCAATATCTGATTTTTTCAATAACATTACATTCAGAATGAGGGGAGGGGAGGAGAAGGAAAGATGAACAAGCAGGAGGTAAGAGCCGTGCTCAGAACAGAATTTCCTACAATTCCATACAGATGAACGGTCAAAACATTTCCCCCTTCCATATGCATTCTTTGATAGAATTCTGGCATAATTTTGTTGACTGAAAATCTACACAGTAGAACAAGGTTTTCCACACATCTTGCACATAGTGAATGTTCCACTGATGTGTACTTTCAGCAATAGGCTACAACTTTAAAGAGCTCCCTAATGAGTACCTCTTTCTGGTACATGTATTTGCAAATGTGTTTCATTCACACTTAGGTGAACTAATCCAAAGGCTGAGTGCAAAGCAGCTGGCACTGAGTGTGCACTGAGTCTAGAAATTTTACTTCACTCTTACATTGAAATGGTTTTATTCCAATAATTACCTATGAGCAAAGGAGCCCAGCCCCTTTGTTCATGGGTAAGGCAGAGCTGAGATGAATTTCCACAGAGAGTAATTAATTCTTCTGAGTCTCAGCATTAGAAGATTTGGCAGAATTATCTATCCCCAATGGAGACTACCCAGATAGAGATGAAGATGGATCGGTCAATGATTCAGAGAGGAACAAAGCAGTCTATTGTTTGGATGGACTCTATGGGCTCAGTATAGCTGTTAATTATTTAATTTGTTTATTTTGCAGAGCACACCAGAAGTTCTTTTTCAGAACATTCATGCATTCTGCCTGGGGAATGATTGACAACTCCAGTTCCAGTAACTAATGTCAATGGACATGATAGTGAAAATGAGCTGAGGAATAACTGATGGAAGGTAGCACAAAGTTCTCTTGACACATCTCAATATTTCCATCACACAGGAAGAATGCAAAAGCCTGCTTCTTCCTTCCTATCCGAAAGCTAACATGAAGAAAGAAAGAATTATTTTATGACTATCTCTTAGCCCTTCTCTCCTATTCCCAACCTTTTGTTCATTTCTTATCACAAATAGAGATAACAGCACAGATTCTTCTCTCTCCCAGCCTGTAGCCTACAAGAAATGAGGCTTGAGAGGAGGATCAGAATGACCAATTCCAATTCTCCAGGGACCAGATTGAGCCTGTGGGCCAGAGGCTGTCCTGGTGTCTCATACACATTAAAGAAATTGTGTCCAATAGGAAAATGGTATGGCAAAGATCCGGAGAGCACCAGTCTGACATAATCCATACAGGCATTCGTTTACTGATTCCCTCCATTTGTGCTTTGAATCATGGCCCCCTCTTGCTCCAGGAATACACAGGGATACACATTTGTAGAGTCACTGTCAGTCACTTGCATTCACTGTCAAACATGTATTCAGATTAAGGTGAGATAATCCCACCCTTGTGTTTTCATTGTGGAATCTACATCCAGCCACAGCAAATCCCAACAGAACTATAGGTACGTCTCAGATAAGAAGTCGTTTATTTCCAGCACTGAAATTGGCCTTATTTTGCTCAGTAAGTGAAAACCAAGCATCATGATGAATCTGGTGACATCAGAAGCAAGAAGAAGAAGAAGAAGAAGAAGAAGAAGAAGAAGAAGAAGAAGAAGAAGAAGAAGAAGAAGAAGAAGAAGAAGAAGAAGAAGCCACCACTTCAAAAGTAATTTAAGTCAGCCACCTTGGGTCCTTCTTAGGAGAAAGGTGTAAATAAATAAATAAATAAATAAATAAATAAATAAATAAATAAATAAATAAATAAATAAAAATGCCACAGAACAGTAGTGACCATATGTCACAGGCATATATCTGTCTATGTCTGTGTCTGTCTCCATCTATCTAGATACATCTGTACGGAACCAATAAGCCATAGGTATTCTATTACTATAATGTCTGTGATCATCTCTGGGAACAGTCTTTCACTGTAGGAGAGGAAAAGACATAAATATAAACTTTACAAATGAGAGTTTAGATGAACTGTGGAGAAGCTAGAAAGGAAGTAAAATGATGAATTGCAAAGACTAAGAAAGCTGCCTGGATATTTTAGAGACCCTTGTAGATTATAATAATCCCCTCAGGAGCTTTTGAGGATTATAGCAACTCTTGTGGATGAAGAGAAATATTATTGCTGCACAAGAGTGCTGCACAAGAGTGCAGCAATTATCTTCTGCTGGCAGAACAAATCAACTTTCTATAAGGAAAGTCTAAAAATGGGGCAGCACAAAGAAAACATTATAATTTTGAATCTGGGCTTTGAATCAGCACCACATTTGACACAGGTATAGCAGACAGGTTGCTCATCTAGAGAAGCTTGGGCAAAGAATTTTTGAGTTATGTTTTAAGTAAAGCTACTTCACCTACCCCATGGAGAAACAAGAAACTCTAAAATGTAACATTATCAGTGAGAATGCTGGACTGAAAGAATTCCTTTAAAACAAGAACCTGTTAATTTTTGTGCTGTATTAAATTTTTTTTAAACTCCATAACTGTAATCCAAGTTATGATCCATGCCATTTATTGCTCAAAGTTAAAATGAATGTACTGACATCAGCAGTGAAGAATATGAAGACAGCACCATTTCAGCAACAGGAATCCAAAATAAAGCTTGTGAATGTCCTTAAAATAACTTGGATACCACAAAATATTATTGCCATTGTGTTTTCAAAGCTTTTGAGCTGGTTCTGCATCTGCAGGGGAATTATTGTTGTTGCTACCATTGTTTGGAATGGTAAGTATTTAATCATGTGAGCTACCCCTTGAAGATGAAGTAGTACTACCTGAACCAATGGTCTACCACATAATGCAAACAAAGCCTTAGTTGTTATCTGTTTGTGGGTTGCAGGAATGTATATATCTCTTAATTTTGATTTCAATGTTCACCTTTGTGGCACCTGTGTGTTTTGCCCTCACAAAGGCTCACATCACATTTTCCTCTCGCTGCCACCAGTGGATTACCTCAATCCACAATATAAATGATGTTTGTCTGAACACTTGTCTTGTGAATACGAACTGAACTTATTTATTGAAGTAAATCAGATTTAATAATAACAGAGGTTCTTCAGATAAGCATTGTACACAAGCATCAACAGTTCTCTCAGTACATTCTTTTCTTTTGCAATATCATTATCACCTTCTCTATCTATTTTCTTAACCAGTCTTATCCTCCAGTATCTGTTCCCCCCCTCTCTGACTAACCAGCCTTTATTTCTATCTGGATCTCATCCCAATCTCTATCTGTACCTCTAGCTCTATCTGACTCCTCCTTCTCCTGCCAAGCCTTCATATATCTGCTGACTGCACCACTCCAGTCCTCTCATAGGCTCATGCAAATTAGCTCATGACTATGAATGGCATGAGTGACGTGGGGTGATCCTCACAATGTGTTTCTTCAACCATGCTCAAGGTGAGGTGTGTTTCCACCCTCAATGAGAGCTTGACTAGGCTCATTTAGAGTGGACTGCACTGAGCTAAATAGGGTATTTTAATGTTGCATAGAGGTCCATTTGATGCAATACACACCTCAAGCAGCCTTATTTCATTTGCCTTGCTGAAGAAAATAAAACAGACAAATAAAATTCCCCTTCTTGCTGCTTCCTGTCTCCTCCTCCTTCTGAGAGGAGACTTTCTTTTTAATGTTTTCTCTAAAATGCACAGTGCATTAGTGTCACCCTAATAGGCATAACCTCCTACACACACACACACACACACACACGCACACACACACGCACACACTTTGCTTCCTTCTTCTACTCATAAACAAAGAAGCAGATAGTTTTTAATTTCCCGATATCATTCAGTGGTGAAGCTTAATACTATTGGGAAACTGGAACTGGATGAAAAATTGAAAGCAGAGAGCTTTTCTTTGGTTTGATCTCAGTGATGGCATGTGTTGGAACTGAATCAAAATGAAGCAATCCTACCTGCACAGGGAGCTAGAAAGGCATGGCTAGGAATGCTCAGGGGATGGCTGGTTCATACTGGCACATTTGGTTGCTGGCAAAAAGATTGAACCATTCCATCCCCAGAATGAACCAATAGCAGTCAAATGGCCATGTAGTCACCCCCTGAATCTTTAGAAGTGCAAAATGTCTGTTTCTTTAGAGAGTGGTCATTCCAGGTTCTTCCCCATCTCTAACGTATTGCATCCACTGAGAATGAGTTCATGACTAGTCCCAGCTCTAACAAGATAAAGTGAAGCAAGGCATATATCACAATCTGACCAGAACAAGGAGCAGCAAAAGCAGTCATACATACTGACACGAGGAAGCAAACGTCACACTGAAAGATTTGAAATCAGAGACTTTCACCTGATATATTTTAAACAAGTGCAGTCAAGAGGCTTTTCTGTGGTTTTATTGCTCTTCTTTCTATTCTCTCTTTGGCCATAGTTGGGTAATGGTGAATTTATGACTCATTGCTTGGTGTCCCTCAGGCCCTAGTATTCTATGGGACTATTAATAATCTAGAACCCTAAAACCCTAGGACCCTGTGGAACTATTAAGTCCTGAGAATTGTTACACTGACTTTCTATGAATCCCTGCTACTTGCATTTTGGCTGATGGTTGTTCTTACATAAAATAAGCAAGAAATGTGTTGTTACTACTGGGAGGTCTTGGTGCTTGTGTATTTGTGTGTGTAGGGGTATTATTAGGCAAAAGAAACATTCTTTGTCCAGTCTACACTAATATGGGTGGTATTATAAAATAGACAACACAGAAGTGGTGTCACCTTTCAGTAGAAAAAATCAGAATTGTTTTCTTTTTGTGGAAGTGGATCAATTCATGCTGATATAAGACTGTGTACCATCTGGAAAAATTAAATGATGGGGCTTTATGGATGATTACACAGCTATATAAGGGTAGCAGCTGGAATCCTTTACATGATGCTTTTCGGAACATGGTTCTCCCACAAGGGGGCTTTATAATAGCACTTTCCTGAGCACAATGGCACTGTGAGGTCTCACACATACCAATTCTTGTTGGGCACCTAATGCCCACTGTAGAAGGTCTACTGGAGCATTTTGAAAAGTGAGGGATAAACATTGCCTTTTAAAAAGTTATTCTGTGCTCTCCAAACTCAGGGCAGAGAATCAGGATTAAATGTATATTTATTTTGTCCCAAGGCACTAACAATGCCATTGTATACAAGAGTACCAGACTTCTCACTCCCTGACCGACCAACTGTGCAACAATGATCCCCAATGAATCACTCTATATTCTGTTTACATTTATAACGTAGATAGATATCACATATGTTGGGCATTGTTCCTTTACTTGTATATGATTTAAGTGAGTACAGTCTGGAGAACACATCTTCCTTAGAAAATCTATTGATAACAAAAGTTCTCTACAAGTGCCAGGAATTGTGTGATTTCATCATACTGAAATATCCACAGATGATTCAAAATGGGAAGAAAATATTGAAATATTTGGAACATGGCCAGAGAGCCCAAAAAACCCACAACAGCCATTAGATCCCGGCCATGAAAGCCTCCGCGAATAAATTAAAATATTGAATGTTTATTCACATGTATAGCTGCCACACACTAAACTGTGTGTGACATAAGCACTCACACTTCACTAACAACCTGTTGAGAGGATTAAGACATGGACTTTACCACAGTAATGGTTTCTTTTTTCTTTTTCATAAACAGAATGGCTTGTTGGAGATTGCTCTATATAGAAAAGTGCAAAGCTATAGAGCTACAGAAAATGCTTCAGCGGCAGTAGTTTATCCAATATGGTAAATGCAGTCTTTTTCATGTACTGAGAATTCCAAAAATGTTTTCCAACCAGAACACCCATTTAAAGAATGTTGAATATCATGAATGTGCCTTGAACCAAATGGCTATAGACATATCAAGGGCCCACCAGCAGGCATTAAAATAGTACTTGTCACAAGGCTGATCTCTGTTTTAGAGATTTTGGAATAAGATCAATTTAAGATTCCAAAGGACCTTTGGAATAACTATCTCTTTGTTACATTCCACTTAACTCCTCAACTACCAATGAAAACTTCTGAAATACAGTCAACCCTCGACTTCCGAACATCCCTAGATACGGACTTTTCGATTTATGAACAGCTCTGTTGTCAAAAATTGGCATCGACTTGCAAATGGAGCTCGACCTACGAATGAGGTCGAGGCTCCATTCGCAAGTGAATGCCATTTTTTGCTAATGGAGCCATTAGCAAAATTCAAGTACAGTGGTGCCCCGCTTAACGATTACCTCATTAAAGGACGAATCCGCTTGACAATTAGTTTTTTGCGATCGCTTTTGCAATCACAAAGCAATGTTTTAATGGGAAAAACTGCTTTATGATGATCAGTTCCCTGCTTCAGTAACCGATTTTTCGCTTTACAACGATCAAAACAGCTGATCGTCGGGTTTCCAAAATGGCTGCCCACTGTGCAAAATGGCTCCCCACTGTGTTAGGGATGGATTCTTTGTTCTACAGGGAGCAAAAAATGGCTGCCCTATGGAGGATCTTCGCTGGACGAGCAGGTATTTCGCCCTTTGGAACGCATTGAACAGTTTTCAATACATTTCAATGGGCTTTTTTATTTCGCTTGATGACAATTTTGCTCTACAGCAATTTCGCTGGAATGGATTAACATCGTCAAGCGAGGCACCACTGTAGTAAATACTATGGTGCCACAAGATGGCTCCCAATAAAAATCTGAAAACCGTTCTGTACCGAAATGATCTGTTTATTTACTCTGTGTTTCAAATTAAACAAAAAGCAAGTTAATTTTTAATATCAAATTAATAGAGGGTTAATAAGAGGGCTCTCAATCACTTTATAATTATCAAAATTAATTCTTGTTAATATTGCACTCTTGAGAACTAGCACATGAGTATCTTTTTGCCTCGTAAAAATTAAATTAAGAATGTATAATGAGAATGAGGCATAATAATTTGTGCAAAAACCTAAAGCCAGCAGGGAAATATTGCCTCCATAAATGTTGATGGTTGTTTCATTATGGTAAAATGAACAAACAGGTCTTAAGCTACAAATGCCATTTTACATGGATTCACCACCATTTGCTATGGTTTTGTGACTATCAGTGGTAAACACTATACCTGTAGAGGAGAAGCATATCAAAGAGTGAGAGTTAGACAAGGATTGAAGGAAGATCCATAGGCACAAGGAGAGGAAGGATAAATCCATAGCTCCATCGTCATCATCATCATCTTGGAACTGCGGAGCTGGAAGGGTCCAGCCCCTGTCAAGGAAGAAGAGTGGGGAATTGAACTCCTAACGATTGGCTCCATAGCCAGAGACCTAGAACAGTCATCTAACCAGAAGTTCCATGTTTGAAAAAGGAGTACATGTATTAGGTTACTTAGTTGATAGAGATATGCTCCAAAGCAATGACAAAGGTTGCTGAGGTTAGAACTGGAAGGTAAACTGCCATGCCTCATGTTGTCAGGAGGGAGGGAATGTAATAGGAAAAAGCCTATGAGAAACAGAAGATCGCGTGTGAGACAAGAATAGATTTCTAATATGTAACACGGCAAACCTAAGGAGATGAAGTTACTTCCATTTTTGCTTCGAATATGTGTAACTTTCTACATTGCAAATGGGTTCTCTGTTTTAAACCGTTCTAGAACATGAATGATATGGAGGCAGAGGATTTCGCTTATAATATTATGGGAGCCATTCCCGTTTGCAATCCAGGTTTGATTCTAATAGATAAACAGGGTGCTGTTTATTCACTAGAACTGGAGCAAGGTCTCTACGAGCACCACAACTTCAATCCTGAAAGAATATCACTAATGTGGAGAGAGTCAAAGCAATGTGAGTAAAGGAGCAAAGAATGGAATCTAGCTACGTTTCTATGAATGATCATGCTTGCCTTGAGACTCTGGAAGAAATAAACACAATGTCTTAGACGCCCACACACCGTGCCACAAGTTTAGTATCCACAAGCCAAATACCATCTTATTTCGTAAGATCTATCTCTCAACTGATATGTCTTCTCACAACTCCACAGCCCAACAGCCACGTCATCTCCCTACGTCCAAGAAGATAAGCCACTCAAGTGTTCAACTATTAATTCAGTTGTGGTGCAAAATTGTAACCAGCAACTGGAAACCTAGTTTGGATAGGCAACCAAATTGAAATTGGTATGAGGTATGAGAAGGTATGATTCTGAGGTATGAGAAGGAAGCTGGAGGAGATTTGTGATTAGTAATAAAAAGACTCTTTCTGTCTTAATTTCATCATGCTTCTTCAAAGCCCAACTGCATTTTCTCCATGTTCTGTTTTGTATCACGTTGTAAGAAATGGGAATGAGGAGTGGGGATGGCAGATATGAAATGACATGCATATTTTGGTATTTCTATCTCTTAATGCACACACATTTACACATTTTCTTTATTTACTCCATTGTAATATATTTCTTCAGCAACTTAAGCATCACAGTGTACATTTTCAAAGATACACATCTAAGGAAAAATATTGTTGGTGCATAAACCAGATTCAGGTGCTAGAAATAATTAACTGAAATTAATTGAAAGCTTCCTATCCCTTGGTTTCAGCTTCCAAGGCTCCCTGGGACTCATTTTTGCCCTGGGGAAGCCTTTGGGAGCCTTGGGATGGAGAGAAGGGAAGTTTTTGATAGTAAAAAATTGTTGCTAGATTGCCACCAGCACCGAGCAGCCTCCGAAAGCTGGAACAGAGGGATAGGAAGCTTTACACTAATTCAAATTAATTATTTCTGGAGTCCAGATCCAGTTTACACTGGCATAAGTGCAGCAACACAATTTTGCCCACTGAGTTCTGGACATTTAGGTGTTCATGACTCAAAATGCAAAACAAAACAAACAAAAAGCAAATCTGTTTATGCTTTATTCCCAAGACGAGAGAGCCAGATAATATGCACAATGTTGGTAGATAGTCTTGAAGACTGTAAATTAGGCAAATTCACACACACACACAAAAAACTCCAGTTAAGGACAGTTTTCTTTCCCACATCTATTCTTATCTACTGAATTTAATGAAAGCAAATTGACTAAGTATTACAAAAACCATGCTTCTGAAAAAAAGTGAGAGGTATTTGGAACAAAAGCTCACTGCTAGCTATGTCAACGTGGTGCTTTAACCTAATGATCTATTTTGAGGTGAGGCCATCGGCCCTATTCCCCATCAAGTCAAAGAAAAATAATAAATCAGCATGTATAACGTTATCCCTGTGGATTACTTGACTAGCAGTGACCGGGTAATCAGCAAGGCATTTGTATTTATCTGGCATTCTGAAGCTTCACGTTCTTTCTTTAAGTTACAGAAAAGGATGCACAGGTCAATGAAATTCAATTACAACAGCGGCAGCTCATGCAGCATGCCAATTCCAGGATCTGCTGGCTCCTGGCTGCCATAAGCTTTCTGTCCACGCATCCGTTCCCATAGTCAAACAACTATTAGTGAAGATACTAGATGCAACAAGAATGCAAAAGAAATACAAAGACCATCAAGACCCATGTGCTAAGTACTTGACATTCAATTTGGTGCATCCTGGATAAGCATGCCTGTGGTTGTGGATGCAGCCAATAAGCGTCATGCGGATAAAGTGGTTCCGCACCCCAATTTCCTTTGCTAGATCAATACAAGGATGTTTCACATTTCCATTACATTCCTGATTGGTTATGAGAGTCGCAGGAGAGAAACTAGCATGCTGTATGTACAAAATAGTACTCTAAACGTCTACTGAAAAATCAGTTCCCTTGAGTTCTGTAGGACTGCAGCCTCCATTACTATAGTATAAAAATCTTTCAAAGGATAACTCTCCATCTATCATACTTCCCAAGAATGCTCACTAAATTCTCATCTGTTGAGGGTGACTTAAATAAAAAAGACAGAGAACTTTTAAGATCCACAAGATTCCTGCTCTCCAGGGGGAAAAAAGGAGTGGTGCTGCCCCTCCCCCTTTGTCAAGGTCAGTTATGATATAAAATATATAAAATATCTCTGAGCAAAAATAATCTTTTTTTGCTCTTAATAAGCAAAATACACACACCTATACCCAGAATAAGCACCAACCAGCTGTTCAAAAAGGTGAAAACAATCTTTCTGATGTTTCTAATCTTTACAGCAAAACAGATGGCATCATGGTTTTGCACAATGTGTGTTATCTGAGTTGTTGCATCCCCTGTGCAATTTTGTTCAATTTGTGTAGAAAAAAATCATTCATGTTCCCATTTGCTTGCTTAGTTATAATTTTTATTTATTTAAAATGTTTTAATGCCACCTTTCTTCCTAAAGGATCCAAGTTTAGAGTTTTAAGATTTTGAAAATAAATAATTGAGTTTATGTTCAGCACTGGAAATCAAAGATCACAAGTGAAAATACAATCTTGAATTTATTTTATAAACAACTCGTTGGTAAATTTTACAACAGGCCTATCAGTTAAATGCTGCTTAACAGAGTTTCAACATATTTTACTATGTAACATGTCAAAATAAGAAAAGAAACAAAACAAAACAAAAATGAAAACAAAAAAGAAAAAGAAAAATGCAGCAGTCTCTAAGGTGCCCTCAAAATAGATGATTTATATCTAAAAGGTTCTGATCTGTGCTTAATTATGACAGTAGTCAAATTAAATCTTTCAATAGTAATAAAGGGTATGAATATGCCAAACACATACTGTAGTTTCTCTATCTCTAGTTGCCATCTCTAGTTTAAAATCTATGAAAATAGGCCTCAGGGTTGGTTTTCAATATATTTCAAAGTTGGGGCATCAATAGGAAATACTCTTCTTTCTCCGATGAAGATCAGAAATAGAAATTCCAACGATGTTCATGAGTTTCAGAATTTTGCTGTTGGTGAAGCCGAAAGTGGTACAGTTTGCATTTTAAGTTAGACAAAGCCAGGCATATTGGCCAGTCAAATAATAAGATTTAGGAAAGAAAACTATTTCTGATTGGCCATGCAGATTGCAAATTGCATCCAGTGGCTGCAGCAGTTAGGGCGCTACCCAATTGTCTCAAGTAACACATTTGACATATGGGAGTTTCTCCAGACCTTATGTGAGTGGTTCTTGAACTCCATTTCCTAGACACCTTGGCCAAAACAAATAGTGGTGAAGGTTTCTGGGAAGCACAAACAGAGATAGATAATTTTATTCTTAAACCCCAATTGGTTCCAGAAGAAAAAAGTGAAGATATAATGCAGCGGAGAACCAATTTGTTACTCCCCCTTATGGAGATGTGATCATCAGAAGTGCAGCAAATGGCAAAGTTTACTATGAACGTAGATATGAAAAGGAGATGAATCAAGATGATAGGACACATGCTGTGGCAGATGAGGCAAAGGAGAAAATATATGGAGTGGATGAAGCTCTTGAGAATGGATGTGTGGTCCATAAGATGGAAGATGGAAGATGACATGATAAGAGGGGCACAAAATATTGGTTAGAATATGAAGATAGAGCAGTGGAGAGGAATGCTGTTAAATTTAAGAAGGTATTTTGTAGTGAAAGAATATATGATAAAATAAACACAAACTAATGGTTGTAACAGTGATTTAGAGCAATAGAACAATTCAGAACAATAGATATAAGATGGCAGAATAATATTAAACCTATAAAACTAGTAAACTTAAAGATAAAAAGAAAGAGAAAGTCCAAGAAAATGGAAGATTATAATGATAAATATTATGGGAAATTGTTTTTTTCTCTTTGTATGATTTCCATTTTTGATACAGTTGTATAAGTGGATGTAAGAATACTTTTTGCTCTCTGGAATTTTACCCTTTCTTACCCTCCCACCCCTTACCTGGTCACCTATTTGTACCATAACCTTATACCTATGAAAATGAATAAAACTATTTATTTTAAAAAAAGCATTAGAGGCTAAGAACACCTGGGTTATGCAAGGTTGGGAATCACTACCTTATGCTGTTGCAGGAGCTGGAATCTTCGCCATCAGATCATCAGCCTGATGTGATGTGATGTTGGCAATTGACTCCCTGTCTTTCTCCAAATGACACCTTGGGCTCAAGTGCGTAGGGTGACTGGTTCCTTCCCAAGTCTTCCCCCTTTGCTCCTGGCTGGCAGTGTGAAGTTGTATGACATAACATACAACTTCACACTGAACCAGGGCATTCTTGAGCTAGATGGAATGAGTGCTCAGGCTTTAAAGCCACCTTACTTTCAAAAAAATATATAAAGCTATCTGTTCTTCAACAGTGCTTGTCACCTGAAGAGCCAGAGAAACACAGCAATTTCCTGCGACTTTGACCAATACCCTGAGACCAGAGTGCCCAAGTTACTTATAAGTATCAACTGTACACTTTACATTCTATAGCCTACACCAGTGGTTCTTAACCTTTGTTACTTGGATGTTTTTGAACTGCAACTCCCAGAAACCCCAGCCAGCACAGTTGGTGGTGAAGGCTTCTGGGAGTTGCAGTCCAAAACTCCTGAGTAACCCAAGGTTAAGAACCAGTGGCCTACATAACCAGCAAGTGCAACCTATTAATGGAAAAGGTTAAACATTCCATGCTACGTATTTTCTTCTAAATTTTACTTGATGTGAAATTTGGTGGCAACATCTATATTCGAAAAAAAGACCAAAGAAGCAGCTAAGCAGGGATACAAAAGCCAAATGCAGTTGGTTTACAGACCCTTTGTACCTCGTGAAATGCCACACTTTCTAACCAGAAGCATGCAGTTATGGAAAATATGACTGCACAGCTATGAGAAAACAAAAATAAAATAATATACAATTGTTTCACTACAAGGCAACCCTCTGTTCAGTATTCCAGAGGTATTGATCGGTCTCATCATTCTCCAACAACCCATGTTGATCTGTGAAAAGTTCTGTTAACGTAAGATGCATAAAAATCTTCTTTATTCTCTAAGCTGCTGGGGTCCTCCTCACACATGAACATGGTCTTGACTCTGTACTCTTTATCTAGGTCTTGAGGAACCCTGGTTGAGATGCAGGGTTTTTTTTAAGTCATGATTCGGAAACTTAAAAACAAATCTTTAAAAGGGAAATGTCAATTTTTGCTTTGAAACTAAAACATAAAAATCCGATTGAGTACTCAAGTGTAACAAAAATCTTAATTAATATGTGGTTGAGGGATAAAAGACAGATGCAGAAGTCAA
The DNA here is from genome assembly GCF_051106095.1 of Pogona vitticeps. NCBI lineage: Eukaryota > Metazoa > Chordata > Lepidosauria > Squamata > Agamidae > Pogona > Pogona vitticeps. Next base: position 150,094,898 of record NC_135786.1, on the reverse strand, counting down.
TTCACTCTTGGCTTACACCAGAAATTCTGAGTTTGAAGACAATCAGGGTGGCCAGTTATAGATAATTGAACAGCAGGTAATGTATGTTTACTTGCAAACATATAATATTCACATACACCAGCCAGACTGCCAGGCTATTCCTGTTTTGGAAAGAATACCAGAGAAAGAGATTTGATGTAATCAAGTGAATGATGACCAAATGAAGTGAGAAGTTCTATAAAGTTAGAAAATTGACTGCACCAGCAGTGGCCATTTGGCATCATCCCCACATTTCTGATGTTCAGGTGCAGACTTCTTTCGCATACATCGCTGAAACAATATTATCCATAGAAAGGAAGGGAGTATCAGAATTTTTGAGTTAATCTGAGGCATTGCAGAAGGTCCCCCTCCCTAACAATCTTTTAGGGATAAAAACAGGAAGGCAACCTTCCCCCTTAAAACAGTTCAATAAAAGAAAGTCACTATGTTTGAGTGGGCCCAAGGCATTTGAGCTGACATTTATTTATTTATTTATTTATTCATTCATTCATTCATTCATTCATTCATTCATTCATTCATTCATTCAGTTAGTTAGTTAGTTAGTTAGTTAGTTAGTTAGTTAGTTAGTTAGTTAGTTAGTTAGTTAGTTAGTTAGTTAAAATATTTTTATCCTGTCTCTCTCCTTAAAAAGAACCCGAAGCAGCTTTTTGAAGTAGAGGGAAAGTAGAGAATAATGGAACTGAGTGACTGGAACTTTGAAGAGCCGCATTCCATTCTGCAATGTTTCATGTCAGGTGCTTGTATACTTTGCAATATTCCCTTTGAAAAACCATCCCCATCCCCACCGCTATCCTCTCTCCTCAGCCAAACTTCCTTTAAGGTGCAACTATGAAACAGGGAGCAGGTTGGGTTAGAATCCTGCCCCCACCCCCTGGTGTAAAGTTCTTTTACTTGCCAAGAATCTTGTTGTTGTGAAGCATCTTAAACATATCATTTCCTTACCACCACTATTTCATCTCCATTCCAGTCTCAAGCAGTATATTCCATTGAACCTCCTCAATAAAGGTATATTCTCATTCTGCCTGTGTCTCACACTACAATGAAATGAAGCACTACTATGCTCAGTAGAAGATCAGGATCTCAGGCCTCAGATAATTCTATCAGGTCTCTCCATAGGACAGGAAGCAGCACTCCTAAGGACAAATGCAGCAAGCCAGTTCGGGAATGCCGGTGAGATGTAAATAGAGAGTCCAGATCTTTAGGTTTATTGCAAAAGCATGTCTGAATATTAGACATCTACTCAAGATGGACATCAGAGATTCAGATGTTGTCCAGGACCTACCTATCCACGGAATGGTGGAAGGGCAAGGGATAAACTGTGGAATTGATATATATTATACAATTTTAATATGTCAGTCCATTATGAGTATAGAAAAATATATCCATTTGCGTCTAATTTTACTTCAAGGAACAAAACAGTATATGAAGTCGCAATATGTTTACATCATATTCCTAGATAGCATAATTTGGTGGAGAGTTCTGGGGGAACCAGAACCCTCCAACCAAGTACTGTATGCAATCCAAGAATTGAAACAGTTGCTTTGTCAATCCTGGCACTCTGTTCTTCTGTTGTAGCAATGGGCCATAAATTACAGAGGCTTCTTACATCTATTTTCCTCTGATATTTGCTTTGGTACATAAACTTCCGTTTGTACAGACTTTTACTACCATAGTAGCCTGTAAACATAACCTTTATAAAGACCAAATGGGTACTAAACCATAAGCATTGACTTCTTGTCAAAGGCTGAATTGATCTAAAGATACTTGTACTGGCTTATAAAGAATAGAAGGAATGTGCCCTAGCACACTGAACTATTGATTTGGATATTCTTTGCTTACCTGTGGAGTCAGGCAATACATCTGTGCCTCTCCCAGTGTAGTAAAGGAAAATGATTGCAGACCATGGATAAATTACCATCTTTGCCTTCATCATGCTGGCCATTAAGTGACAGCTTAATTAGGTTTAGATTTAACACATATAACTGTTCCAACTGCCCAAATGTTGGCCATAGCAAGCCAGAATGAACATATTATTAGGAGCAAAAGAGACAACACAGAGATGTGTAGGTCTTCTTGGCATAACATGACCAAGAGGGTCTTGGAGTCCACAGCAGACAATAGACACACATGGAAGTGACACTTGTATATTCCAGGTGTGACTATAACAATTAGGGCTGCTCAGTTTTAGAACAAGATTTAAGCACAGTTAAATTAGACTCATTTAGATCATTGTGAGTTCAGTGAGACACAATGATTTCATATTCTAAATATTACTATGTCCAGATCCATCCATTTTTGGAATGAAAAATGAGAATGAACAAATTCACCCAGAGCTGGATTTTGATATTTTAAAACATTGTAAGCCAGGACTTCAAGATAACCTAGGCAGAAGAGGCTGTCACTGGAGACCAAAGCCAAGATAATCCACATTGCTGTTTATTTGTTAGTTTGTTACTATTGGGCGTGGTGGCGCTGCGGGCTAAACCGCAGAAGCCTTTGTGTGCTGCAGGGTCAGAAGACCAGCAGTCGTAAGATCGAATCCACGTGACAGAGTGAGCTCCCATAGCTTTGTCCCAGCTCCTCGCCAACCTAGCAGTTCGAAAGCATGTAAATGCAAGTAGATAAATAGGTACCACCTCGGCGGGAAGGTAAACAGCGTTCCAAATCTAAGTCGCGCTGGCCACGTGACAATGGAAACTGTCTTCGGACAAACGCTGGCTCCACAGCTTGGAAACAGGGATGAGCACCGCCCCCTAGAGTCGGACACGACTGACTAAAATGTCAAGGGGAACCTTTACCTTTACCTTGTTACTATTGTAGGTTGCCTTTCTCCTGGGGAGGGGACCCTAGGTGTATTTCCAAATACTATGTATAGATGTGAAAGCTCAATAGTGAAGAGAAAATAATTGACTTATTTGAAACATTGTGCTGGAAGAGCTTTATGGATATGACAGACTGCCAGAAAGATGAAGAAATGGATCCTAGATCAAGTCAAGCCTAAATTCTCTCTAGATGCAAAAATGATGACACCAAGTCTATTGTACTTTTGGTACATCATGGAAATGCAAGATTCATTGGAAAATAATATGATGCTAAGAAAAGGTTGCAGGCTGCAGAAAAAGAGGAAGACCAAATATAAGATGCATTGTCTTCATAAAGAGAGCCACAGGTTTGAGTTTGCATGAACTTGTCAGGACTGTTGATGACAGGACATTCTGAAAGTCTCTCATTCATGCTGTTGCCATGAATTGGAGGTGATCTGAAGACACTTAACAAGAGACACATGAATACCAGATGCAAAGGGTGAGAGAAACTGTATGTGGATTTTGCCTATGTGCTATAAGCTTCCTATAGATATTTGAGAGTGTACTGGCAGAAAGAACACTGTATTAGGAAAATCTTTGACCTGAATGAACAGGAATTTCTTACCTTCTTATGCTGCTTAATATGAGGATGTACAGAGGAGGACAGATATGCTGATACTGCATTGTAAATATATTTATATTTAGGTTTGTATTGATATGTAAGCGACTAGGGTTTAATTGACAGTTGTAGGTTGGACGTGAGCCAAGAGAACCCGATGAAATCATTGAGAAGTAGGGTAGGTTTGTGAATGGAAGGGTGAGGTGATTGGATGATCTCTTATCTGGAGAGTGGCAGTTTTAGTATAAGAGCACATATGTGTGTGTCTGGGGGAAGGATGAAAAGATGAAGTAGATTTACAGTCAAACAGAGAGCTCTAAGAAAACATTTGCACAGTCTGAGGCAGAGATGGAGAGAAAAAAGTAAGAGTATAACAACTTTGAAAAAAATAATGCAAGAAATGCTCTGAGATTGGGATACTCTGGTTTCCATTAATTTCTGTTGGCCACATGATGTAAAAGTTAATGCAAATCAACCTGAAAATTTTCTCCACTAATCCATAGGTTTTTCACCACCAGTGGAATCAAATGCATTCATCATGGTTCAGATGATACAACTGTTTAAGCTGATATGGAAGGTTTGTAACCATTGTATTGCAAGCCATTCCACTGGCTCCAGCAGCAGCGAAAGAAGCAGATCAAAGGGAAACTGGCTCCCATTTGAATTCTCTCCTCCTGTCCCCTGCAGCCTGGGTCTGCTTTACCTTTTCTTCCCATTCCATTTCTTTCTCACTTTACTTTTCTTTTAAAGGCTTGGTGTCCAAGTACTAGGACAGCTGGGCAACGAAAATGATTGGGGGGGGGACCAAAGAATCAGTAAAGAGGAGGGAGTTTTAAGGTCGTTCTCCTCTTACTGTCCAGATTTTCAGGGGACACGGTTAGAGCAGAGCTATCTTAAAACATTCTCCTTTCTTTATATTGATTCCTCACTCACTCCTGTCAGCCAGCTGCCCTAGTCCTAGGACAGCAAGCTTTTAAAAGAAAGAAGAAGAATGGGAGGAAAAGATAGCTCAGTTGATAGTGATGAGATACAGTAGCTTGTTTTGTGGAGAAGCTGCGGAAAAATAGTATTTTCCCATTTGAATGTATGTGTAAAAACAACAATCTATGAACATAAGGAACTTTAGTTTAAATATGTTTAAACTAAAAATAAGGAGAGAAGTAGGGTAAAAGACCCTTAACTTGTATGATAAGAACTTGACAGTTTGTAATATTCAACCCTCATAAACATTTTTGTTTCTTTTTAGTAATTTTTCTTTTGGTTTAGAAATATAATCACTTAGGATTCTGTACAATGATGTTAATTGGAGTAGCAGAACTGGGAACAACTGTCCTTTCTCCTTTGCCTGGCTTCACCGGAGTTTAGTTTCTGGCACTAGCCCCTCAGGTCCTGACTGGGGCCCTAGCTGATTTGCAGGGGTCTCCAAAAGTCCTGGTCCCAAAACCACAATGAGAAAATGAGAGTCTGGGCCTCAGTCCTTTTAGCGACAGCTGACAGAGTTGGGTGAGGGGGAATGGGGTCCACCAAGTTGCTCTCCCATCTCCTCCTCTGTTGCACCCACTGGTGCTTCTGCCTCCAGAATCAGAGCTGGGTCACAATGGGCACTGCAGTTCCCATCAAGCAGCAAGAAAACCAAGCCTTTGGAGGTGTAGGACCCATGGCTGACTGCAGTGCAGGTACCTTGACCTCTGCTATGGCCACAAGGACCAGCAGGGAGGAGGATCCTCTGACTAGACCTCTGCAATGGTGTTGAAACCAGGAGCTAGTCTCTAGAATAGCAAGTCAGAGTTTGAACGCTAATAACCTTGACACGAGAGAGGGTTCAAATGGTTGCTGTTTTATTTAGCTAAATAGAAAGGCAGACAGAAGTCATGCCTCCAAGTGTAGGCAAGAAAAAAACATGTCATGCACAGGAATACCATGACTTTTATAACACTGGTTACACAAGGGAATGGGAGGAGAAATGGGTGGTTCATGGTACAAGAAAATGGGAGATTAAATGGGCGGTTCATGACCTATTAGCAGAAGGTGTAGGATTACAAAGGAATCCAAACTTTATCAGAGTGGGAATCACAGAAGGGATAGAATTTACAACACAGCAGATTATGAAAATACATGGTTACATTTTTGTATTGTTCTGACAGGAAAACAATTTATTATCTTGCAAAGAGGTTACAAGGTTGAGTAAAAAGGAGACTTCCAAGGTGAGAAGGAAATAATGCTTGTACAGTGGTGCCTCGCTTGATGACATTAATCAGTTTCAGCGAAATCGCTGTAGAACGAAATCGTCATCAAGCAAAAGTAAAAAGTCCATTGAAAAGCATTGAAAACCGCTCAATGCGTTCCAATGGGCAAAGTACCTCAGCGTCCAGCAAAGATCCTCCATGGGGCAGCCATTTTCTGGTGCCTGTAATGCGAGGAATCCGTCCTAAGCACAGCAGGAAGCCATTTTGAACAGCAGGTGGCCATTTTGAAACCCGACAATCAGCTGTTTTTGATAGTTGTAAAGTGAAAAACCAGTTCCCAAAGCAGGGAACTGATCATCGGGAAGCAAAAAAAGTGCTTTGAAACATCGTTTTGTGGGGTAATCATTAAGTGGGGCAGCATTGTATAGGAAAAAGGTATTGTGCAGTGACTGCCCAGGTTCCGGAGTTCAATTTGCATAAGATTAGTCCTGGTATTTGCCTGGGGTAAGAGAGTCAAAACCCAGCCATTCTTATTCCTTTACAGAGACTCTTTGAGGGAACAAATACATATACAAATATGTATAGGCGGTTGTGTTTTATCTTTCCAAACTATTCTGTATGATCTGATCCTTTTTCAATTTTATTAAAGGTATGTTCTTCTGGCGTAGTGCTTTTGTGTGCACAGTCCCTTCAATGGTACCAAAAATGGAACCTCACTCCTCCACTGCCTTTCCCCATGTCTCTTCCTATGGTGAAGGCCCCAAATCTTCCAGTTCCAGCCTTCTTATGCCCTTTAAGCTGCCCTGTATCTGGCTGCTTCCCTTCCTCCAGCTGTGGCTGCTGCTCCCCACCTGACAAGGGCCTGGGGAACCTCACTTTCCCCAAGGCTCCCCTGGGGCTGCATGGTGAGGGCAGGCCAACCACCAGGAGCACCTGAGGAGACCCCCAAACTCACAATATCAGATTCATGCACACACTTGGTCAGGTCTGGGGCATATAGTTTATCTTAGTTTTACCTGAGTAACAAAGGCTGAGTGATCCACCAACATGTTCCTATTCTTTTTAAAGGGTGCTTTAAAGTTAGTTGTGGCAGTATTTAAATACCAGCGGAAAACGACACCCACTATTTGCCAGATTTGGTAAAAAGATAGTCCAGAGGAAAACATCCCTAATTACAAGATGAACAACAACCCCAAATGTCATGCTGGGGTTTCAATGATATTCTGCAGGTGGCACAGATTGGGTAGAACCAAAAGTAGGGGGACTTTCTAGGGGACAGGGTAAATTTCTTCATTTTTCCTCCTCAGAGTAAATTATATAGTAGAGAACAATTGAGTCATATCTTGCCTGTATCACACTTTCACCAAGGAACATATATATTCCTCACACCTCTAGTGTTAGGACAAACTGTAGTAGCAGATAGCGACCAAAATTAGTGCATCATCTTGTGCAGAATACAGCTCTGCCTAAGGATTCCATCTTACTCACTTATATACAGTATAGGGATATGCTTACCTGTTTCCTCAGAAATGGTTTGCTTATACCATCAAACAAGCCAATTTTATTGTATGCATTCTCTCCCCCATGCTACCACACAATTGAGTTGCAGTTTATTCGTCCTAGGGGCTGCATTTAATATACCTTTGTCCTTTCTGAGTTTATGACTATTTACGATTTGTTATGTTTTTATCTCTCAAAATACATGGCTGACTTGTTTATTTCTCTTTGTTACTGGTCCCTCTTCAAATTCATTCCTGCCACCAGAAAGCTGACAACATCATTTCCTGATCCAAATATATAGCTACATACTAAACTTGCAGTTATCATGTCATAGTTGTATAAAGCTTGACTCTTTGTATGATTCAAGATGGCATAGTCTACTCTGAAGGCCAGCAACCTGCCACAGCGAAGAGATATTGTGTGTTCATGTGTCCTAAATCATGAGATTCTCTGTCACATCCCATAACTAGTAACTTGCATAAACAGGCTGAAATCTTACATTGCATAAAGTTTTCCCTCCTCCCATTCCCCTGTATTTCCTTGTGCTCCTACATTCTTGCTTCAGTAGATCTCTTGATCCCCCCTGAAAGCAAAATTTACTAACACTGCAGGGGGAAAGGGAAATTGCTCCTCTTATTGTACTTTGTCCATAGAAAAAGATACAACTGGTAGCCCTGCTGGCTTGTGGACCAAGTGGGGCGTTCCATCACCTTAAAATAGGTGCGGGGGAGAGGCCCCTTCCTCTTCCTTCAAGGCCATGTGCTACTCAACATCAATATAGTTCCGAAATCATTATAGTTGGAAGACACGAGCTGATTGAGATAATTTGTTCTAAAATAAGGAAATTTGACCATTGAAACATAAAGAACTGTTTTAATTTTAGTAGGTTGAACTGATTAATATAATCAGCTGCAGCTCTCAGTAAATAATTGGTAAAGAGGAAAGTTAATCACTGAGCACAAAATGTCAATGGTGCTCAGGAGCATGCCCAAGTAATAATAGTCACAACGTGTGACTTTTAAGAATTGACTCGAAGCCATTTTGTTTCTCCAACAGAATATATATGCCTCAAGCATACCCAAAGGGCAAGTGGAGTACTCATATCTACCTGACTTCTTTCCTCCTCTGTTGAAACTTGAATATTTGCCCTCTGAGTTAGCCTTGTTAGATCTGTATGATTTCTCATGTCCTCTTCTATTTTGTTCTTGCTTATTAACTTCAATCAGTTTCATTGAACTGTTACTCCAATGTGCAGTGCTTGAGTTCTTAGAAGGCAAACTGGGACCTAGAATTTGATTGTCTGGGCTAATTGTGGAATATGTTCAAATAGGGGGTGTTCTTACTTCACAAGTTCACTGGGAGTGTTCATCATCATCATACCATTTCAATTTAAATTCAACATTTGTGCACTCCAGCACCAGGAGGAACAATTAACCTTTCTTTTAATTGAGCAGAAAAGAAGATGTCTAGAGAAGAGGTCCACCAAAAGAGATGCCCCCCCCCCCTAAGCAGCCCTAAGGTTACACTTTACCCACCTAATTTATTTAGTAACCCTGAGGATCATGCCTCTGTATTTAAATTGATCTTATTCTTGGTGCTTAACTGAAGTAGGTACTTTTGAAATAATAATTATATATAATTAATTTGTCATGACTGGTGATCAGTCAACCACAATTACTTAATTTATATGCAGCCCTAGAATTTTTTTAAATCCAGAATTTACTCTTAAATAATTTGACCAGAAATAAAATTGTTCGGATGTTAGGTCACTTTGTTAGAATCAAAGAGATGGTTTGATGGGAACACTCCTTTTGTTTAAGACTTCTCTGTTTCTTAATAAGTAGCTGGATCTATAGACATCTAGTAGCTGATATTAAATATCAGGGCCAGTCCCGTCATGAGGTAGAGTGGAGACTGATGCCTCAAATGACATATTTTGAGGTCACAAATCAGCAAATAGCTTGTTATTTAACTTGATATTACTCTGTTCTTCCCTGCTAGATACAGTGGTGCCTCGCAAGACAAATGTAATCCGTTCCGCGAGTAGCGCTGTCTTGCGAAAAAATCATCTTGTGAAAAGCGACTTCCCATAGGAATGCATTGCAATGCATTCCTATGGGAACCTCGCAAAACAAATGAATTTTTTCATCTTGCAAGGCATCGGTCTCGGGGGGGGGACTGTCTTGTGAAGCACAGCCATAGAAGAAGCCATCTTGCGAGGCACCATAGCGATAAAAAAACCCATTCACCTTGGGTTTTTTTCATTCCGCGAGGCATTCGTCTTGCGAGGCACCACTGTATATTGAGAGATACCTGAGGATTTTTTCCCATTTGCAACAAAATAACTTGGCTAGCTTTGGATAATATCAATTTCTAGTGTAGATAGATGTTAAAATTCCACCTCAGTAAACAAAATGTTTTGGACTGTCAGCACTGTCCTTGTTCCTTGAAGACATTTATCTGCTGATTTTTATTGTTAACGATACATATGGTGCAGGACAGGTCTTATTGGTGTTTTCCCAGTACATTAGTATTTTGAGACCAGATTAAGCTTTAGTCTATGGGTGGATGAAATGGCACTTACTTCCTCCAAGTAAATGCTAGAAACACAAAATTGTTTAAAAGTGAAATAAACAGCACTGGTAGAAAAGCAGTGGGAAAATGATACATATTTGACCTGTTATATTAAAGTTGGCAGGAGTTAAGAGATCCACAAGGAGACAAGCAGAGATGTTTGAGGGTAGAAAACCCTGAGTAGAGAGGAAGAGGCTATAGTGAAAGAGAAAGATGTGAGATTTGTCAGGCCAGAATGATGAAAGAATATAAGGGCACACGGGGTTATTCACCACATTGTTGGTAGATGGAAAAATGTCAGATATCTGGAGGGACACATACAGGAAAGGTGACAAGGGAACCGAGTCGTCTTAAATCCAGCACTGAAAACGTGGCTAGCAAAATGTGATGATAATGAAAAGCTGTTCTCAAAATGAGAGCAAGTGGTTAGCTAGGTCTGAGGTGTCACAAAAATCAAGGTGGTGTGTCAGAATGAGAAGGCTTTAGATATGGAAAAGAAGCCACCATTTTAAAGGGATGGAAAGGGAAAACCTAAAAACTTCTGTGAAATATGTACTTTAGCCACAACTAATATAATGTGCTTTTGGATCAGATTTAATTATGGCAATGGTGGAAGATAATGCCATCAGAAACAAGATTTAAGTTCATAAGCACAGGAAAAAAGGAATAACAATGGATAATCAATTTGGTTAATGAAAAAGTAGCTAAGGGGAAATAAAGAAGAGAAACAAAACTATCTTGCTAAACCAGCTTAGGAAGAGAATCAAATCTATAACCGGCACTTGGAAATAACTACTTAAAAATAAATATTTCCATATAATAATGAAGTCATAAATATGCATTACATTTGCAATTTATTGAGAAAAAACTTCACTCCATTGGGGCATGTTACTATAACATTTTTTCCCTAGTTTTATAGCTATAGGGATGTCACCACACTGAATGTGGCGGGTGGAGAGTGTGTTTTATTCCACAGACCAAAGGCATTTGGCATTCATTTTGAAGTGAATAAAACCAAACATTTCAATTATTTTTGAGATATGGGATATCAAAGAGTTACTTTTAAAAACAGCAGCAATAACTAATAGTAACCAATTACTTTTTTGTAGCTGTAACTACTAAATGTTCAACTTTACCAGCTCTCCATTCAAAATGGAAAGACTCAGGCACATGGCAGTTAGCAGGCAAGCAGTGAGGGGAAATTTCAAAACATGAGCCTAAATAGCCTCATATGGAGATATGCCTAAGTTTGTGTCTTAATAGCTATCATACATATCTCCCTCAATGTTTGTACCCCCAGGTCCTGGAAGCAGTTGGAAATGCTGATTTTCATAAGCAACTACCTCAGCAAAGGTGATAGAATTTTCAAATAACAATGACAGCTGAAAGATTGTTGAAATTGACATTTGGAATTTTTTGTATTGAAGACAGTGAGAGTTTTTAGCTGAAAATCTTTGAATAGTGATGAATAGTCCATTTATTTCATGAAATTTTTTCAGTGCTATGTAAGGACATAAATCTTCACTTCTTGACCTTGCACTCAAGGACCAAAAGTTACAATGTTCTCCTCAGTGACAAGGATAGCAAAGAATTTCCTAGAACTCTCTAGAGACTGATGTGATTGTTGGCATCTTTATTAAAAATCAGCCTGTTTGTGCTTGCTCTCTGTGTCTCTGTGTGTCAAGGTACTTGGCTTTTAAAAAGAAAACAGATGCTAGAGACATTTTGCACACATTACAGAGATCTTTGGAAAAGAATAAGAATCACTGTTCTTGCTTTCATTTGGAGATGAGGAATCTCACACAGCTTTAGAATTCATCTGCAGTGTCTCATCAACTCAAAAACAATCTTAATCAGCAAGACCTTAATTAGCATTGAGTGAATATTCTATCCATCCCCAGTGCTGGGCCAATGTTTTTCTCTCTCTTTTATTTAAGCAAATTGATGTGAATGTTTAAAAAAGAAATATCATTTGAAAATTGAATTAAAGACACGAGAGCTTTCTGAGAAATTCTTAAGGCGCACAACATTGTCACTTGTCTTTAGAGACAGGGGTTGTGATTTTGTTCACCTTTGCTCATTAAGCAAGGCAATGTCCCTCCCAATCTCCTTGTGGCAACATTATAAGATTTCGTATATAGACTTTGCTTGTTTTTAGACTGACTTTGCACATTTTATACACAGCACTGGCACTGGAGTATAAGGGAGGGGATAGGAATTTAACAGAAAATGGGTAAAATAAATGTATCTGCCCTGCTTTCCAATCCCAACTGCCAGCAAGTGTTTCAGAATCCTACACACAGTGTAATATGTAATATAGTCTATACTCTGGGAAACCAGCCAAGTAAGTCTTGCAGATGATCATAGTGCAAACAAGGAGTATTCAAGCCAAGGTCAGTTGTACAAGGATGAGTATCTGGGGCAGATGACAAGAGTCTGATGTGAGAGAAACACAGAGCTCAATAGTAAACAGTCCAGGTCTTTCATGGCAACAAAGAATCAAGCAGCAAGGTTTGGTCAGTACAAGTTCAAAGTGTGGTGAACTGGTTGTTCCCAACACTAAGACTTTGGCAGCCAGTTGTCTATGTCCTGCAAATGTTGTTGAGAGCTTTACCCAAGGTTTGGGTGTAAGCCACCAAGCTTTAGAGAAACTGTCCTTCTCTACCAAGGAGACCATTTTGTTCCTGAGGGAGCCCCTATTCATGAGCAGTCCTGCAGTAGAGTGAGGCACTTCTTTTCAGTGTCAGTAGAAGGGGTCTTTCCCTTTCTCAGTATTGCTTTTCCAGACTGGGAGGGAGGCCAAACCTTTGTTCTATGTGTAGGGGCGCCATCTTTTGTGTCACTAATGTACCTCAGCCCATTCTACTGGTTCTTCCAGTTTCCCAGGGTCAGATGACACAAATGACTCTTCACTGGACAATTTGTCTGACAGTATCTGGTGCAAAATCTACCCACACATGACTTGGCACTGTGATCCCAAGTATTCAAGATACGAATACCCTTTTGTTTTAGTTCTATTGTTCCTGCATCTTTCTGTATATAAAGGAGAACAACACAGAAACAACAGACCAGAAGGGGGAAAAAAGCATCTGCGTTTCTTGCGGAACATTATTTTGAGATATTGGTGCAAAATCATGCCCAACTAGACATTGTGACAGCTATGTTTCTTTTCTCCATTTTCATCCCATAAATGACATATAGGAAAGTAGAAAAAGTCATCTGGGAAAATGGAACAGTGCAATCTCGAAGGGAAGACGTATGAGCGTTGTGCAAACCAGTAACAAATGTGCACTTATTGCTCAATAAAAGGATTGTGGGGGAAAACTTCAAATCAATCCTGTAATAAAATGCATTTGTCTCTATGGAGTCATCCAATGTATAAAGGAGAATATGTCTCTGCTTCCTCTCTCTTCCTCTGAAGGGGGCACTATGGTAACCAGGAAAATTAGGTGTGTTACTTAGCAACAGGAGCTGCTGGCCAATTCAAAATATGAGAAAGGGCAGTGGAGAAAAAGTTGGCACAAAGGTGCATAGCAACTGAGTGGACTTTAAATCATGGTGTCCGTCCTCCATGCCATGGAACAAAGGCTTAGCTGCTTGCAGCAATGCAAGTTATACACACACAATAGAGCAAAATTTCAGGCACTCCATCATGACTTTGCCATGTTTTGTTGTAGAAGGAAACTACAATGAAGGCAGACTTCATGAGGTACTGCTGCAAATAAAAAGTCCAATTTTGTTTTATGTCAGTTTTACAAAGGATTTTTACTTACTTTCTGGAATTTTTAGAAACAGAACAGAACAAAATGCTGCAGACTAGAAATCACAAACATTTTGTTGCGTAAATCCTATCGTTTTCCCAATTCTTGATTTATACATGCCATTCCATGTCATCCATTGAATGTCCAGCGCAGTCAACCCCTTAATGAAGATGTATTGGCTTCCCCCAAGAATTTAGAGGGGAGACTAAAAACTGAAGAAGGTTCATGGGCATCCTTACAAAAGACAAGAAAACCAGTTGACTGCCAGAGCATTGATGGGGGGGGAATGGTTCGCAGGGGGGATTATCTGCATGGTGCAGTAAGAGAGTTGTTGTTGCTTAGCCCTCCACTATATTCTCTTGTGCAGAAGACATTCAAGGGATATATGGACCAGGACTGAAATGCCCCCAGTCCCACAATCTGCTATTTCACATGCTTGATCTTTTGAGACTTACTCTGAGAGGATGTATGATGCCTGAAAACCTGTTGCTTATGGTAGTAAGTCACTGTTCAGTGGGCTCATTGAATCAGTGGGACTTTGGAGTCACCTCCTCTGTAAGTTCCCTTGATTCAAATAGGCCTAATCTAGTCATGACTGACTTCAATACAGTAAGTTGCAACTTTAGTAGGTCCATGGAGCTAAATAAGGAGATGACTCACCAAAATCTGACTGATGCAATTGTGCTAGACTCTAGTGCAACCTAATACCCTAAGTAACAGGATTTCAACCATTATGATTTTCTAGAGCCTTTGTTCCTTGAAGTCACACAACTAGCTCCAGGTTTTGACTGTCAATTTCTGCTGAGTTTCCTACAGCCTAGCATCAAAGAAGGCGGTAAATTTTGTCTGCCCCCCCCCACCCAAAAACATAGAATTTTCTCTTCAGCAGATGGCTAGTAACAAATCCATTGATTTAATTTTCTGTCATATTTCATTGAAATCAGTCCCTTTTCCTCTGTCAACTTCATGAAATGTTTGTAAAATCTTATTATTATTTTTTTTAAAAAGAAAACTCAACACAATTTTCCTTCTCAGCTATGAGCAAAGGCCAAATTTAAAACTTTAAAATAACTATGACTTCCAACATGGAGAGGATCACATTGTACCTTGCTACATTTGGCTAATAAGTGTGGCCAAAAAATAGATGAACGTCATTTCGGTTTCACAAACATGGCTGATTACATAGGCCCGAATCCTACAATGTACTTATGTTGGTGTAACTTTGGCAATGTAAACTTCAGATATGAATTGCAACCTGTTTAAAGCATAGTGTTGGTCTGTCTGATTACACATCAAGTCACTATGGCTGTCTTGTAACAAGGAGAACAAGTGCCAGCTGCTGTACCACTTGCATCCTGCCTTTCCCTTCTTAGGTGCAATTCAGAGATTCCCATCCAGCCCTAAAGTGACCAGCTAATCTCACTCTTACCAACGCAGGGTGGGCTGATCACCTTGGCTGAAAGAAAGGCTGGGGCAGGGGCAGGCAGCCTTTTAAAGCCTCACCTATAGCCCTGTCCCCACTTAGCTGATGTCAGGCTTTTTCTTGCAGTCACCTTTGCCTGGGCAGGCGAGCAAATGAGCCCCACTTTTGTACCTCTGAGCAATGGTGGAGAGGGACTTCACTTTTTCCCCAATCAATCAACTTTGAACTCTTTCCATTGGCTTTAGGAAGAAATCTGCAAAATTTGAAATGGTTCTTTTCAATATTTTTCTCATATTCATCCCCAGTGATTACAGTTGAGCTGTGGACATGGCAAAAGAAAAAAAAAAGATTAGAGTAGGTGCACTGGGAGCTTGGAAATAAACAGTTGTATTAAATAAGGTAAAAGTAAAGGTTCCCCTTGACAATTTGTCCAGTCATGTCCAACTCTAGCGGGCGGTGCTCATCTCTGTTTCCAACCCATAGAGCTAGTGTTTGTCCGCAGACAATCCTCCATGGTCACGTGGCCAGTGTGACTAGACATGGAACACCATTACCTTCCCACCAAGGTGGTACCTATTTATCTACTCGCATTTTTGCATTTTGCATGTTTTCAAACCACTAGATTGGCGGGAGCTGGGACAAGCAATGGGGGCTCACTCCATCACATGGATTCGATCTTACAACTGCAGGTCTTCTGACCTTGCAGCAAAAAAAGCAAAGCGGTTTAACCCGCAGCGCCACCACGCCCCATGTATTAAATGGTTATATGCTAAATAGTTACTTCCTTCCTCTAGCAATCTTTGATTACATAATTGGCTGATTAATGGTATTTATGATTTCAACTAGTTATGTGACAACTTTTTTCCCCTTACCCCCAATGGCAGTTAACAAGCGGATGTGTGGGATAACAGGTCTCACTGTTCTTGTGGTATAACAAATACAAAGTTTTGTCTTGCTGTTTATTGCAAGACCTGGTCTCAGGGGAGCACTTCTGTTGCAGGGACTTGCTTCAGGAAAGCACCATTTGGTTGAGCACTAGTGTTTTTAGAAACTGATGATAACAAGGATTGAACTTGAGACTCCTGGCTCCTGCGTGCAGAGGTTTGAGAAGGTTCACTAGCTGTCATATCTGAGGAACATGTCTCTTGTGTGTAAGTGAGTGAATGGTTATTCAATAGTAAAGAAAAAGGTGCTGCACACTCAGAATCAAGAATTATCTGCCAAGATTTCTGTAGATTCTTAGTACTGCAAAGAACCAGTGTCTCCTAACTGGAAAGAAAATACTATTCTTTATTCACTGTTTTTCATCTAGGCAAACAACCCATGCAGCATCAGACTTATGGGTGGTGGGTGGAGGTAGTAAAAAAAGATATATATATGTGTGGTCTCTTTGCCTCAGAGGTTTAAAATGCATTGCCAAGGGATCTCATCAAGTCAAGGCAGCCTAAGTTGGCAAGAACCAGTAATTTAGCAAATCTCTCTCCTATCCCTAATTAACAAGCTCAAAAAAAAAAAAAAAAGCAAAACAAAGCCTTCAGTACTGTATACTGTTAAGCAAGTACATTTTTGGTCCATGACCATTTTGCCTGATTCTTTTCATATTCCCACTCTGTCTCATTTTCTGATTCATATAATGCAATTTTAAATATGCATTAAAATTATGCTGAAATATTTATACCAAGAAATATTTCTGTCTATATTTTTTGACAAAAATATGTGGATTTTTTTTCTCATTTTTTAGCAAGTTTTATTCTGAAAGCACAAAACTACATGTATTCTGGTACATTTTGGCAATGAAAACTACATCACAAAATTCAGATAATGACTAATCCAAAGGTTGGTTTAATTCTGATCTGAGGAAAGACTGAAAGAACTGGGAATGGATCTGATGGTTGTTGTGGATTTTTTGGGCTCTTTGGCCGTGTTCTGAAGGTTGTTCTTCCTGATGTTTCGCCAGTGTCTGTGGCTGGCATCTTCAGAGGACTGGAGTAGGAACTCTGTCCTTCCTCTGTTGCTGTTTGTTGGATAATTGAGTATTTATAGCTGTGGGAACAGCTTTTGTCCTTTTCAGGAGATAGGGTGATCAGCATGTTTTTGTTGTGGATGTACTGCTGTGATAAGTGGGAGAGATTATCTGTCACTGTGGTCGCTGAGTGTTTTTAGCTGGTCCAATACTGAAGTAATGGACAACACCATCAATCAGTATGTTAGACTGCACAGGGAAGCCATTGAAATCCATAAACATCAGCATAACTTCAACAAAAAAGAGGAAAGTCTGAAACTGAACAAGGCCTGGCTTCCAGAATTGGAAAATACAGACTGCAAAAGGTCAACGAACTCTACCCAGCCACAAGGACCAGGGATCATTGCACAAAAAGACCAGTTAAAGACACAAACGTCAGGAAAAACAACCTTCAGAAAATGGCCAAAGAGCCTGAAAAACCCACAAAAGCCATCAGAACTGGGAATGTTTAGACTTGAGAAAAGAAGACTGAGGGGAGATGTGATAGCACTTTTCAAATACTTGAAAGGTAGTCATAATGAGGAGGGGGCATGATCTGTTCTTAATCATCCCAGAGAGCAGGACATGTAATAATGGACCCAAGCTACAGGAAGCCAGATGTAGGTTAGACATGAGGAAAAAATTAACTGTTAGAGCAATATGGTGATGGAAACATTTACCTCCGAAAATGGTGAGCACTCCAGCATTGGAGGCATTCAAGAGAAAATTATATGACTATCTGGTAAATCTGCTTTTATTTTGATTCCTGCATTGAGCAGAGGGTTGGACTTGATGGCCTTATAGGCCCCTTCCAACTCCATGATTCTATGACTGTATGATTCTAGGAAATGGCTCTAGGAGGTATGGATCAAGTCAATTCACACCACTATTTGCAGAAGTCAAGTTCCTGAAGAATCCTTAGAAATATATAAGAAAGATTATAAGGATGTGAGAATTGGATGTGCCCCTTTTTCATTTTGAAATGTCAGAGTGGATGGATGAAACACAACAGGGAAGTTTACCAGGTGAGACAGAAAGAAGGGTGCTGGGGAATCATGGTCTAAAAACTGAAATATAGATTATAAGTTTCTTGTTGAAAGATAAGGAGAATCGGGGAGGGGAAAAAACAATTGGGTAGCTTTTGGGTATCCGTACTAAAATAATGAACCAGGTCTACCACCTGCTGAGAAACTGAATTCACTTATTAGCTGAGCTGCCTGCAAAACCACCTGCTGCTTCAATGTGAAATTCCATGACAAATACAGTCTGACAACATTTTAGAACATTCGCTCAGGAAGTAAGACAGCCAGCAAAATCTAATCTTCGGGAAGACGCATAGGAACTTTGTCTAAATGTCTTTTTCATACTTTATGCAAGCTGAATGGGCAGATTACCTTTTCCAAAGAGTTAAGGAGCAGGTAAGAAATGACCTCAGCTGCCCTACAATATCTGAACCAATGGACCTGTTTTTATCACTATTTTTAGTGAGTATTCCCCTAAGAATGCATGCCACTGCATAGCAGGAACTCTGAACAAAGAATTGTCTCATCAAGTGAAACAGGCATCAGTGCTGTCATATTGTTAAATATTTTTAATTGATTTCTAATTAAATTTCTACTTCAAAATTATTATTTGATGCATTTGTAGGACAGCCTCCAGAGCACACTACAGTGTGTAACTCTCTGCCTTGAGATATGAAGGAGGTGCAAGGTAACTTACAAATTAGAAAACAAAGGGAAAGGTCAGATTGGTCAAAATCCTATTGTATAGTTCAGCAGATGCAGTGGGAATGATGTCACACGATTGCAGCAGAAGATCACAGCTTTGTCTTTGCTTTGATGTCAGTTATGTGGGAATTTGGCTCATTGTATGCCAGTTGTGCGTCACCCGAGCTGCTTCTACAATGTTCTGAAACACATGTTGAACAATCATTCCAGGGTACTTTGGGAGAATAAAATGGTGACTTACAGTTAGACTCATGGCAGGTGTCAGGTCAGGTAGATCCTACTAGGACAATGTAGCCTTAGCTGATATCTCACTGTTGTTGCATGCTGTCCAGTAACCTCCAACTTATAGCAGCCCTATGAAAGAGAGATCTCCAACGTGTCCTGTCTTCAACAGCCCTGCTTAGCTCTTTGAAACTCAAGCCTGTGGCTTCCTTTAGGAAGTCAGTTCCTCTCATATTTGGTCTTCCTCTTTTCCTACTGCCTTCAATCTTTCCTAGGATTATTGTCTTTTCCAGAAAATCTTGGCTTCTCGTAATGTGCCTGAAGTAGAACAGACTCAGCTTCAACATTTTCCCCCCAAGAGATAGTTCAGGCTTGATTTGATCTAGAAACCACTTGTTCATCTTTCTGGCAGTCTAGGTAATCTGCAAAGCTCTCCTTCAGCACCATACTTCAAACAAATCAATCTTTTTTCAGTCAGCTTCTTTTATTGTTCAGCTTTCAAACCCATACTTCGTGATTAGGAATACAAGAGTCTGGATGATCACATCATTACACTTGATTATCTTTTCTAGTTCCTTCCTTGCTGCCATTCCAAGTCTCAGACTTCTTCTGAATTCATGCCTGAGGACTCCATTTGGACTGATGGTTGACCCAAAGTATGCAAAAAAAGTCCACTATCTCAGTTTCTTCATTATTAATGCTAATGTCGTGTAATTCTTCTGTAGCTATGCTTTTTTTGTCTTCATGTTCAACTGGAGCCTTGCTTTGGCAATTTCTTCTTTCACTTTCACCAAAGTCATTTCAAGTCATTGCTGCTTTCTACCAGTAAGATGGTTCCATCTACCTATCTTACAGTGAATTATTGCTGTTTCTCCTCTCAAATTTCACTCCTCCTTCATATGAATATAGTCTTGTTTTCCATATATGTTCTGTGTACTGATTGAACAGATAAGGAGATAAAATGCACCATTGTCTGACATCTTTGCTTATAGGAAATCATTCTGTCTATATTCTCTCCATATTCTAAGACACATTGTTTTATTTCAGAATAATCCATAGGTTCTCATGATCCACACAGTCAAAGGTTTTGCTGTAATCTATAAAGCACAGACTGATCTTCTTCTGAAATCATTTGGTATGTTCCAGTAGCCAGAGGAAATTTGCAATTTGATCATGAGTGCCCTTCCTTTTTGGGCCCCAGCTTGAACATCAAGTATTTCTTGCTTCGTATAAGTTAAAAGTCTTTCTTGCAAGATCTTGAGCATCATTTTGCTTGCATGGGAAATTAAAGCAATGGTCCTATTGTTACTGCACTCCTTGGCATCTCCTTTCTTTGGATGTGTATATATTGGAATGCATATTGAACAGTCTGAGGGCCATTGTTTTGTTTTCCATATTTGATGGCATATTCTTGCTAGAATTTTGACAGTTCCCATCTTTGTAGCTTGTAATAGTTCTATTGGTGTTCCATCTACTCCTGGTGATTTATTTCTTCCTAGTGCTTTTCAGAGCAGCTTTCACTTCACATTTTAGAATTGCCCGATCTTCATCATAGGATTTCTCTTCAAAGGAGTCTGTTATCCTTTTATTTCTTCTGTATAGATCTTCAGTATATTGTTTCCACCTTCTCTTCATTTTCTCCTGATCAGATAGTGTGCTTACTGGTCATTCAGCATTCTTAATCTAGGCTTAAATTTATCTTAGATTTCTTGGATCTTCTGGGAGAGATTTCTTATTTTTCCCCTTTGGTTTTTCTCCTTGATTTCTTTGCATTGATTGTTGTAGTAATTCTCTTTAATTCTATGTGACAGTTGCTGAAAAATTGCATTCAGGGTTCTGAGACTATTCTCATCACATTTTACTTTTACTTCTCACTTGTCCTTTACAATTGTGTTCCTTCTGTCACCCGTCTAGGTTTTTCTTTTCTTTTTACTGAAAGAATTGTAATTTTGCTTTCTTCCCTGGTCGTATATCTGGTATCAATCCACAGATTTTCTGGTTCACGATCAGTTGAGTAATAATGCAAATCTGTTCCTTATGTGGACTTTAAATCCATCAGGAAGGTTTTTTAATTTTATTTTGGTAGTATGATTCTTTTAGTGTTCTCATTCAGCTTTAATCTAATATTTGACATTAACGGGCATGACCAGTACCACAATCTGATCCTAGTCTTGTTTGGGCTGAGAGAATACAGATTCTCCGTCTCCTGCTTCCAATTACATAGTCTATTTAGTTTCTATACTGACCATCTGGTGATGTCCACATGTACAGCCGTCTGTTCAATTGCTTGAAGCATACATTTGCAATCAACTGATTGTTGGCTTTGCAGAATTCTATGAACCATTCTCCTGCTTCATTTATTTCCCCTAGGCTGAATTTTCCAGCAACATCTGACATCTAGATCTGATATCCTTCTGAAACACCACAATTTGGAAATCAAAATCTGCATTAGTCCTGTTCTTGCCTTGTTTTTCGGACATTTTTCCCTTTAATATTAAATATTTGACATTGTTTAGCTATACAGGAGATTTTATTCTGTTTATTTAAAAGAAATCATTGCATTTAAAAGTCTACACTGGATTCTGTGGGCAAAATAGAAAAAAAAAGAACAGCAACTTTGAATACAGACACCAGTTTTATTGTGTCACATTTCTCTGGGAAGAGAGGGAGAAGAAAGATGACTTTTCTTTCCCTACAGCATTTCATGAAAACAAATGTGTTTATTTTTCCTATCACAGAACCAATTTGCCATGAAAAAAAAATCACAGTTATGGAGAGAATTGTTTCTGAGGGACACATAGTAGTGCATATAGGCATAACTTCTTATCCTCTTGGGGCAGAAACTGTAAATTAGGTTTTAAAAGGCCAAATGCAAGCAATATAAATTTGTATACAACAAGCTTTAGAAATAAGGAGAGAGGCCACTTATTATGCATACTGGGCTGAAATCCTATCTGGTAATAATAGCTGAGAACAGAAAACTAGCAAACATTACTACAAGATGTCATGAATTATATCCTGAAATTTCAGGAATGGTGAAAAATTAACATGGTGATTCATGTTTAGGACCCTTTTTGATTAAAAGTCAAATTACACATGATAGCCCTTTTTAAAGTTATTCCAATCATTTTGAGTTTATATATTTATGCAATTTGTCTTCAAAACATTGTCTTTCAGCTGATATTCTGCCACTGGGGGGAAAATGACATAGTACAGTTATGCACAGGGAGCTTTTCAAAATTCTGTGCAAGGGAATCAGAGCAAATTGTTCCATCTAATTTTTGCAAGGACAAGAGAGATTCCACAACATTTCTCAGAGGTAAGGCTCACAATTAGCAGTGGTTCTAGCACAGCTTTGATCTTTCAACCCAAATTACAGATGGTTCACAAACTGCTAGTTTGGTGCTTCAGCATTGTTCATTTGCTCTCCAAGCCCGGAAATAATGACACAGACAACTAACTTGGGTTTTAAATTATGGGCCACACTTTATTAACGTTAATTAATTTTTTAACCAGTAAAAGAACCAGTAAAAAGAACCAGTTCCAAACTTGAGGGGGCCTGCGGTAGTGCGGGTAAATAACTCCAAATAATACCTTATCGTCAATGGGCGAGTCCCAGGCCCCAGGTTCCAGCTGTCTGATGACCGGAGGAACCTATAAGGCCTAATAACACCCCGAACCTCTAGCCATCGTATTTGATGACCTTTGGTTCGTAAGTGTGCAAGCACCTCAGTCGCCTTCGGTCCTGTAATCGCACGATCCGCAGGAACCGTCAGGACTGAAGCGTTGTCAATTATTGATAATTACCAAAGGGAGACACCGTGACAGTTATTCCCGCACTACCCGCCCGTGTGACCGATTATAAAGAATCCACCATCTAAATTTTTGCCCAAACAACTATCCCCCCTTCCAGTGTGGGATAGGCGAAAAATCCCCCCATCCATAAGCCAATCAGGATAGAGGTCAAAAATTCCTATCCGGCCCCAATAAACAGGCGACCACTATCACACTAGAAAAAAGGGGGTGGGCGGGTGGGTGCCGACGCGAAAGAGAAACTGCGTCCCGGGCCGGCGCTCTTTTATAGCGTCACGGCCCTGCCTTGCGTCACGTGGCCCCGCTGTTGCTGCGTCCCTTCCGGGCAAGGAGAGCAAACGGGGCGCACGATGCTCAACGGCGCGACCCCGCGCCGCTCGCGCGCGCAAGTACTTGCTCTCCAAGCCCGGAAATAATGACACAGACAACTAACTTGGGTTTTAAATTATGGGCCACACTTTATTAACGTTAATTAATTTTTTAACCAGTAAAAGAACCAGTAAAAAGAACCAGTTCCAAACTTGAGGGGGCCTGCGGTAGTGCGGGTAAATAACTCCAAATAATACCTTATCGTCAATGGGCGAGTCCCAGGCCCCAGGTTCCAGCTGTCTGATGACCGGAGGAACCTATAAGGCCTAATAACACCCCGAACCTCTAGCCATCGTATTTGATGACCTTTGGTTCGTAAGTGTGCAAGCACCTCAGTCGCCTTCGGTCCTGTAATCGCACGATCCGCAGGAACCGTCAGGACTGAAGCGTTGTCAATTATTGATAATTACCAAAGGGAGACACCGTGACAGTTATTCCCGCACTACCCGCCAAAGCATGAGGACTAGCATCGGCTATGTCCCATGTGCCCACCAGACAAACCAAGTTCCAACAGCAGGCCCCCTCTAACATCATCCAAAAAAATGTCCAAGCCTGCCTCCGACAGGTGGACACCATCCTCACGGAAATATTCCACATTGGATATACGGATTCTGTGATGGCTCACCACAGATCCGAGGCCGCCTTTGCTGACGCCTCTGCAAATTTCCTTATTGACCTGGCGACGAGCCTTGTTAACTTTATCCATGTTACACGCCCCCCGCCAAATTAAACGCGGTATGATTGTTGACCAGACTATCCGCATGGCGGGGTATAGCATGTGCAGTCTGCGCAGGTCCCTCAAAATATCCAATATCAAAGCCTTCCCAGGCAACTGGGGCAAATCATTGCCCCCCAAATGTATAACCAAGATGTCTGGAGGAGCGTTCCCAAATGAGGCCATTCTTCCAAATTGCACCCATTGCATGCCACGCATGCCCTTCCAGGATATAGATGCCATGGCACCAAGCCCCAAATCGCTTCCCCAGCGGGAAGATGCAGCATAACGTGCTGCCCAGTAAACATAACTATGGCCGATAATCACGACGTTCTTCCGAGCCTCCAGCATCTCACCATCTGAAAGACAAAACAAAACGCTGCCTACACGTTAGGTAGCTGTCTGATATATTTTTTGTAACACTTTGATGACCATCTACCTAATCGTTTAATCTTATCCACATCATATCCCAGAGCGGCTGCTGTTGAGGCCGCCCCTATCCTAAACGAATGGGTGCCAAATCTCATATCTCTAATCCCTGCTCTTTCCAGCGCCATGTCAGTTATCTTCCAAAATTGGTACTTAGTGAGAGGCATTCCGTTATGGTGTTGAAAGAAATAGCCACTGGCAATCCCCCTGTAAATCATAAATTCCCCCAATGCTTTCACTGGACATATTTTTTTTTTTGCTGCATTGTCCCAAAATAATCGTTCTACCATGCCCCAGCTGGTCCGTTTTAGAGCTTCTCAACCTAATTCTCACCTGTCCCTCTTCCACTGCTACATCCTCCATCTGTAAGGCCTTCTTCGAGACGTCCCCTTTACCCGAAGCCACTAATTCACTAATTCTCATGGCACCGAAAAAGGCTAACAATGCTGCTGCATGAAAAAGAGCCTCTTCATACCTATCCCTACACAGCGTACCCCATAAATCACCCAGCTGCTCAAGAATCGCCGGTGACATTGGAGTTCTACTGTCCTGCCTTCTTCCCATCTCCCGAGACCAGCCCTCCAACATCTTCCTGATCCTAAAGTCTCCCGACAAATCCCTAACACCACTTGCCCTAGCGTAAAAACTTAAGGCTGCCAACTTGCCTTTAATGGTACCAGGTGTCAGTCCCTTCCAGTGCAGTGCCACAAGGAACTGCTGAATGTGCTCCACCGGAGCAGGCCACAATTGCTCTAATCCCCTCGACCTTCTAAATCCTGCAAACTCGGCCCTTGCGGCTCCATATTTTTTACACGTTCTCGGGGCCAGTGCCATACCTATCGCTCTTGACGCCTCCGAACGCCAATCTGCCATACCTCTGCTGGAAGCACCTCTGGCATCTCCCTTGCTTCCGGTGCCAATTCCCTGAACCGCCGCATCTGTTTGCGTGAAAGAGCATCGGCTATGCTGTTATCGATGCCCGGGACATGACGGGCCTGCACTACGATATTAAACTGCAACGCCCTCAACGTAAATGCTCTAACTAATCTCATCACCCTCTCTGAACGTGACGTCAGGTTGTTGACGATAAACACCACCGCCTGATTGTCACACCAAAAACGCACCACTGCATTGGACCACTCCCTTGCCCAAAGCCACAGTGCTCCTACTATTGGAAAAAATTCCAAAAATGTCAAATCCCTCGTTATACCCCGCCTATGCCAATCCTCCGGCCATGTCCCTGCACACCACCTACCCTTAAAATAAATCCCAAACCCGTGAGTACCAGCCGCATCTGAATTTACCTGGACATCCGCCTTTAAGCTGATTTCTGACCTCCAGAATGATGTCCCATTAAAATGATCCAAAAAATGTTCCCACACCCTTAAATCCTCTCGAATACCATTTGTAACCCTAGTCCTATGAAATGGCCTCTTCAATCCTGACATAGCGCTGCAAAGTCGCCTTAGAAAGGGCCTTCCTGGAGCTACCACTTTGCATGCAAAATTTAAGTGGCCAACCACCTCTTGTAATTCCTTCAAGCTCGCCTTCCTTTTTGTCGCCAAAGTACGCACCACATTCCTAATGTTTCTTAATTTATCCTGAGGCAACCGCGAAGTCTGCATTATTGTGTCTAACTCAATCCCCAAGAAGGTCAGAGTCGTATTTGGCCCTTCTGTTTTTTCTTCCGCTAATGGCAAACCCAACTCAGAAGCTAACTCCCTAAATGTATCCAAAAATCTCTGGCATCTGCCTGAGTTGGCCTTGCCACAAAAAAGAAAATCATCCAAATAATGTGATGTGCTATTACATCCCATACGTTGTCTGATCCACCATTCAATGAAAGTACTAAACCTTTCAAAGGTTGCGCATGAAATTGAACAGCCCATGGGGAGGGCCCTGTCGATGTAATAAAGCCCTTGAAAACGAAACCCCAGCAAATTAAAATCAGCTGGGTGTACTGGTAAAATCCTAAAAGCTGCTTTTACATCCGCCTTGGCCATCTCAGCGCCCACGCCACAAGCTCTAATCATTCGTACTGCCTCGTCGAACGAGGTGTACCGCACTGAACACAACTCCTCTGGTATGGCGTCATTTACTGACTCCCCTTCCGGAAATGACAAATGATGGATCAGCCTAAATTCACCCGGGGCTCTTTTTGGGACAATCCCCAGAGGGGAGACCCTCAAATCTCCCATAGGTGCTTCCTTAAAGGGCCCCAATACCCTACCTTCTCTGACCTCCTTGTTGATTTTTTCCAAAACCACGCCCTCCAAGCCAAGTATTGATTTAAGGTTTTTTGCCACAAACGCTCTCCTAACTCCCAAAGCTGGAATTCTAAACCCAAACCTAAAACCTAAATACAAATATTCAGCGTCATCCCTTTTCGGGTATGCCGCTAAACCTTTTTTCAATACATCAATTTTAATTGGTGTGGGCCCCCTTTCCAGGAGGCCCCCCATCTGACCTCTTATTGGCTCCACCCGTCCTGTTTTGCCGCTGTCCTCCAGACCGAAAGCAGTTGCTTTTAGCATGCTTTCCCCCACAAGAGATACACTCGTGTCTAAATCTGCATTGGGCCTTGTTACAGGACCCTTTATTATTGAATTCAAAACAGGGCAGACGGGGTTGAACCACCTGCCCCGCCCCCTGGCGGGCCCCAGTATTACCGGAATATTTTAAGTTTAAATGCCCACAATCAAATCTATCACCGAGATTTGTCTTGGCTGGCGACATATGCTGTAGCCATAGCCCCGGGTGTGTTTCATCCCATCGCAATTCCGGCCGAATCGCGCTCCGCATCCTAAATGCCTCATCATACCTCAACCACGCCTGTCCTTCAAATTCAGCCTTTGCTCTGCGCATGATATCAAAATATTGAAACAGGGCTGAGGCCTTCCAAGGCTGCATTTTTACCAACACCCCCGCATATATTGTGAATCCTGTAACCCAATTGGTCCAATTCCTGTCTGGCCTCTTGCGCCTATGCTTTTCCTTCAGTTTCTCATCGTCCTTGTCAATCTCCTTAACCTCAAATTCCCGGTTAAGTAATTCATAAAAATCAATGAAATCTCCACGCCAAATCTTCTCTTTAACAGCTGGCGTCAGATGGTCTCCCAGTGGCGAATTATAGTCAGTGTACGGCATAGCTGCTATAGGTACTGTGTTGTAACCTGTATTGGGTACCGATGGATACAGATGTGTGCCCGTATTCTTACCGTCGTCCGGCAACACTGTCCTAGTCGGGGTGGAGAATGGCATTCCCCACCCGAACCAATGTGGTCCCACCGGGGGCCAGAAACCGCCCGGCCAAGCTATCCCCGGTGTCGTGTTTGTACTAGAGGCTGTGACGGACTGCTGTGTACCTCCGCCCCAAGGCCACTGCGGCACAGAACTACCTGTGTTGTGCAGACCCTCATACTCACCATACACTGACCTTACTGGTCCCGAAGCTGCCATGGCCCCTTGACCACTCGTGGAAGGCTCATCATAAGGATCATACCCACATGACGTTCCTTCTCCCAGCTCCCGACCGACCGCTGGATCCAGCCTCATGCGCTTACGCCCGCAAGCCTCTAATGGTGCCATCTCTGACTCTTCATCCATATTTTGCTCCTCGATATCATGTACCTGCTCCGATTCAATGGCATTAAGATGCTGTGTTAATTCACAATTCCTACTTCTCATATCTGACTTACGTTGTCCTTTATTCTCTCTAATCGAGCGACGTGGGGTAACCTCACTGCCACCCACTGCCTGTCTCTCAGACCGATTGCTCTCCAGACTCCTAACCTTGGCTTGCAATTCCTTAATCATTGCCCAGGCCTCCTCATTAAACGCCGACTGAGTCGGAGACTCTTGGGGTACAGCTTGCTTCTTAGCAGGGCTTTTGCCCTTCTTTTTTCCTCCTCCTTTTTTCGGTGGCATTATATCTGGCACAAAATCCTACAAGCTGCTGAAATATTTAATCCTGTCCGAGAAGCCTATATCACTACTAATCCAAATTGTCTCGCTCTATGTCACAGAGTATATCCTTTGTTTTATTCCTAATATTCCTATTAGAAGTAACAGCAATAATAGCAGTGGTAGCAGAATTTAATATTATGTATTTCTCAATTTATTCAAATTATTATTTATTTTACATGCCTGTGTCCCCACAACTTATTTATTTATTTTTTTTTTTTTTTTTTTTTTTTTTTTTTTTTGGCCACCATAAACCCCTCTTAAGTCTAAACCAGCGTAAATACGCCAGTGGAGGCAGCTGCCCCCCCTGGCACAACACCGCTATTGTAGAGCTGTTTGTTGTCTCTATTTTCCTAATTTTTTTTTTTTAAATATATTTTAATTGTTTTTTTTTTTTGTGCTCACTTTACAACCAACCAACTACCCCCCAACCAAAGCTCTCCTTTATAAATTTCTGTTCTTCCTCCTCTATTATTTGTTTATTTTTTTATTTTATTTTATTTTATTTTATTTTATTTTATTTTTATTTATTTATTTTTTTTTAATCCAACAACCTAAAATGGCCGCCGATAACAGACCATGCGGCCCACACACCAAGAACACAAAATGGCTGCCAAAGCCCAACTCCCCACTCCTCACCACCTCCTAGTATTATAGGTTGTGCGAGGGGGAGGGCAACAACCAAACACCAATCCTTCCCCACTCCCTATTTAACTCCTTCCAAAAGTGGGGGGGGGCAATCCTACAATCCCCTTGGGCCAGTCGCACTCCTAAAAAAGAAGGGGGTGCAAAATCCCTCACGCCCCTCCAGGTAAGCAGCGCCGCCAGAGACCCTTGCCTTGCTAACCAGCCCACTCCCCTCACTGTCCCTGATGGCCTGAACAGAGGGGAGGGGGGGAGGCGCCAGGAGAACCCGCCAAATCACCCCACTAGATGCTGCCGCCGCGCTACCCGAGCAACGCAGCAAGAGAGGGAAGCGCCAAACAGCTGATGGTCGGGCCGTGGGCGCGGCCCGCCCGCCGCGCTAACCCTCAATCAGGCTGGCAAATTCCCCGACCCCACTGTCCCTAACTCGCGCTTTTTTCCCCCCGCCCAACCCCCCAATCGCTCTCACATACACACACACACACACTCAGCCCCAATCGCTCCCGATACACCCAGTCCTCTCTCCCAACCAGACTTCTCCTTCGCCCCCGACGATCCGTTCTCTTTGCTTGCCGACGCGAAAGAGAAACTGCGTCCCGGGCCGGCGCTCTTTTATAGCGTCACGGCCCTGCCTTGCGTCACGTGGCCCCGCTGTTGCTGCGTCCCTTCCGGGCAAGGAGAGCAAACGGGGCGCACGATGCTCAACGGCGCGACCCCGCGCCGCTCGCGCGCGCAAGTACTTCCCATCCTTACAGCTGATTCGAAGTTTGGCACCCTGCCCCCTCCAGTGGGTAGCCACTGAGCAACAGTGCCCTGCCTCGCCTCCTCTGGGTACTGTCGCCAAGGGTGCTGAACTGTGGATCAGCTGTTCAGATGGAAAACGAACTGTGCTGAGCTGCCAAACCAGTGGTTCGTGCCCATCTCTAATTATATATTTGTACTGCCACTTTCAAACTGAATTTTTCTGGCTTTAAATCATTCTCTACCCCATTCTGCAACCCCTGAAGTCTTCCCCCGAATGAAGGAGATGCCTAGAGATCCACAGAAATTGGTGCAGGGGGACTGAGAGCTTTTAATTCTCCCAAAACAGCTGCAACATGGTTGTGGCTAATGGCATCATCCAAGTTTTGTGTTGTGACGTGGGCAACAGGATTCTGGTTGCCATCTCTGAATGTTTCTAAGATAAATGTCTTCTCAAAATTTTTGCTTCAGTCCTTTTGATCATCCCTCAGGCTTCAGCACTGCTTCTGTGCCTCCAACATGTTCGCCAGCATCTTCTCCAGGACTTCCAATGGGTACATTTTGAGAGGTCTTTTTTCCTACACTTTGTTTCCATTGCTTCACTTTCTCTTGCTATTGCATATCTCCTCACCACTCTGCTGCTTCCCTGACTTCCTACACTTCCCCTTGTGTAAAAACCCTGAAGAAAACGCCATACAACCTTTTCACCTGGCCTTGCCTGAAGTGTGGGTAGCTAGGGTAGTGAAGATGGGCTAGGGAGGGGGAGTGACAGCTGCTGTAGGGTTGACTATACAATGAAAGGCTAAATAAGAACTCATTCTGTTGAGTCACCTCATGTGTCAGAGAAAGATAGAAATCCTGCCATTCACTTGCTTTCATGCCTCCAAATTTCTTCCTGGAAATTCTTTCGGAAGGAAATGTCTTTTCTGTCAAATCAATTCAGTATGGTCAAAATTCTTACAGGGAAAATTTCCAGCACAATACTAGTACACAGCCCTTTTTCTTTCTTTCCTTTTTTCCCCTATGAAAAGAGAAAGGTTAAACACCTGAGAAAATACTAAGCACTGGGATACCTACTCATGATTTCAGGATCTTGTAGATGCTTCTCTCTCTCTCTCTCTCTCTCTCTCTCTCTCTCTCTCTCTCTCTCTCTCTCTCTCTCTCTCTCTCTCTCTCACACACACACACACACACACACACACACACACACACACACACACACACACACACACACACACACACACACACACACACATGTTCAGAGGAAGCACAACTTTCCAATGGTTTTCTTAATGGGTTACTATTTTAGAAAGTTATAATGCTTTTGGAAGAGCTACTCCTCTATCCAGAGCAAAAATCCTGTATTAAACACAGTCAGTCCATCCAGTCAGATTTATATTATGCCACCCTAACAAAGGTAGTCTCATCGTTTAGTCGTTTAGTCGTGTCCGACTCTTCGTGACCCCATGGACCAGAGCATGCCAGGCCCTCCTATCTTCCACTGCCTCCCAGAGTTGGGTCAAATTCATGTTAGTAGCTTCAATGAAACTGTCCAACCATCTTATCCTCTGTCATCCCCTTCTCCTCTTCCCTTCACTCTTTCCCAATATCAGGGTCTTTTCCAGGGAGTCTTCTCTTCTCATGAGATGGTCAAAGTATTGGAGTCTCAGCTTCAAGATCTGTCCTTCCAGTGAGCACTCAGGCTTGATTTCTTTCAGAATGAATAGGTTTGATCTCCTTGCACTCCAGGGGACTCTCAAGAGTCTCCCCCAGCACCACAACTCAAAAGCATCAGTTCTTTGGTGGTCAGACTTCTTTATGATCCAGCTCTCACTTTCATACATCGCTACTGGAAAAAAACATAGCTTTGACTATGCAGACTTTTGTTTGCAAGGTGATGCCTCTGCTTTTTAAGATGCTTTCTAGGTTTGTCATCACTTTCCTCCCAAGAAGCAAGTGTCTTTTAATTTTGTGGCAGCTGTCACCATCTGCAGTTATCATGGAGTAAAGTCTGTCACTGCCTCCATATCTCCCCCTTCTGTTTGCCACGAGGTGATGGGACCAGTGGCCATGATCTTAGTTTTTTTGATGTTGAGTTTCAGACCAATTTTTGCATTCTCCTCTTTCAACCTCATTAAGAGGTTCTTTAATTCCTCCTCACTCAGAAGAAGCCGGCCACAGAGACTGGGGAAACATCGGGAAGAACAACCTTCGGAACACGGCCAAAGAACCTGAAAAACCCACAACCATCATTTCCCTATCTCCCTTGCATTTTGTTTCCCTTCTCTTTTCTGCTAGATGTTAGGCCTCGTTGGACAGCCACTTTGCTTTCTTGCATTTCCTTTTCTTTGGGATGGTTTTCATTGCTGCCTCTTGCACAATGTTATGGGCCTCCAGCCATAGTACTTCAGGCACTCTGTCCACCAAATCTAGTTCCTTGAAACTGTTCTTGACTTCCATTGTGTATTAATAAGGGATTTGGTTTAGATTATACTTAACAATCCCAGTGGTTTTTCCTACTTTCTTCAGTTTAAGCTTGAGTTTTGCTATAAGATGCTGATGATTAGAGCCACAATCAGCTCCAGATCTTGTTTTTGCTGCCTCATAGAGCTTCTCCATCTTTGGCTGCAGAGAACACAATCAATCTGATTTCGGTATTGCCTATCTGGTGATGTCCATGTATACAGTACCCTCTTGTGTTGTTGGAAAAGAGTGTTTGTGATAACCAGCTTAGTCTCTTGACAAAATACTATTAGTCTTTGCCCTGCTTCATTTTGAACTCCAAGGCCAAACTTACCTGTTGTTATTTTTAGGTCTTGACTCCCTACTTTAGCATTCCTGTCTCCTATAATGAGAAGAACATCTTTCTTTGGTGTCAGTTCTAGAAGGTGTTGTAAGTCTTCATAGAATCAGCCTCTTCAGCATTGGTGGTTGGTGCATAAACTTCGATTACTGTGATGTTGAAAGGTCTGCCTTGGATTCTTATTGAAATCATTCTAGCATTTTTGAGATTGTATCCCAGTACAGCTTTTCCCATTCTTTTGTTGACCATGAGGGCTACTCCATTTCTTCTATGGGATTCTTGCCCACAATAGTGGATATGATAATTGTCTGAATTGAATTTGCCCATTCCCATCCATTTTAGTTCACTGACACCCAGGATGTCAATGTTTATTCTT
Source organism: Pogona vitticeps (assembly GCF_051106095.1). Lineage (NCBI taxonomy): Eukaryota > Metazoa > Chordata > Lepidosauria > Squamata > Agamidae > Pogona > Pogona vitticeps. Next base: position 150,062,187 of record NC_135786.1, on the reverse strand, counting down.
GCCATCTCCTGTTTGACTATATCCAGCTTACCAAGGTTCATAGCTGTTAGATCCCAGGTTCCTATGCAGCATTTTTCTTTGCAGCATTGGACTTTCCTTTCACTTCCAGCGCGTCCGCAGCCGAACGTCCTTTCGGCTTTGGCCCAATTGCTTCATTAGCTCTGGAGCTACTTGCTGAAATCTTTACTGAATGGCAAATTGTTACTTACATAAACCAATCAATTCCATGGGTCTGCTGTAGTTCAGACAGCAACTGGAGTTAGACCTCATTGATTTATTACAACATAAACTTCATGGAATGAAGTCCACTTGAATTGGTCAATGAACTTTTAAGCCCTTAATGCATGAAACGATCTGTGAAATCACAAGATTAGTTGATATATCTTTGGATATTGTGCCTTAGAGATTTTCTTGACAAAGAATGTTCCTGTGTTCCTCCAGATAATGTTCTTTGGAGGAACAGACTGCATAATATTTCATTTCATTTTCTTATTTGTATTCCTCCTTTCTCCCCAGGAGGATATAAAGCAGCTTATAATATTAAAACAGACAATATGCAGATCTAAATAGATAGACAGATAGAGAGAGATTTTTAATCATTGCAATATTAATAAGGAATTAAACAGTGTCATATTAAAATTAATAGATTAAAAGCAGTTTAAAACAATTTAAAACACATATTAACAAATTAAAGACATGACAGCCCTATTTTGAAAACAAAATCATCATAGCAGCCATTTACTAAAAGAATGTCTAACTGAAGAGAAACATTTTTGCCTGTCAGTGGAAGAAGAGGAAGGAGGGGACCAGACTGGCCTCCCATGGGAGGGGTTCCCACAGCTTGGGAACAGAGAAGAAACTCTCTTTTGTCTTCATGAAACACACTCTGAGATTGGTATGACTGACAAAAAAACCCCTCCTATGTTGATCTTCAAACCCAAGCAGGATCATCTAGGGCAGGGTCAGGGAACTTTTTTACCTTTTACCCCCTAAAAAATTTATATACACTGACATTACCCCCCTTGATTTGAAAGGAAGGATCTCAGTCACACGTGGCCAGTTGAGAACTGCCACCTGCACCCAGGCCTCCTCCTCCTCCTCCTCCTCTGCTGCCACCTTGTGGGGCCGCACTGAGTCCTTGGCCCCATGCGGACGGCTCCCTTTCTCCGCCAGTGCGTGGCTCCCAGGTGGCTGTCAAAGAGCAGCAGGTGGCTTCCCTGCTGGGGGCACCCGACACTGTCTCCTGCTCCGGCACCAGCTCTGGCGACTCCTCACTGGGGCAGCCGTATCAGGCCTTGGCGTCAGGGCCTTGCCGTCGAAGCTCTGTGACAGCTGCCACATGGAGGACAAGAGGCTCCACCAGGCCTGGCTGGCCAGTGTGGAGGTGCCACTGAAGGAAGCCGCGCGGCCGGAGGAGTGTGGCTACTGCAGGATGGGCTCCTCCAGGAATGTGGACAGGGCGTGGGGCAGCGGCAGCCCAGTGCCACGAGGCTGAGCCTGGTTCGGGCTGCGATCCACCTCTTCAGGCACTGGAAGGAGAGGCTCCTCCTGCTTGGGTTGCTCTGGCCACTCGTCCCTGGCCTAGCCTTTCAACATGGCCATCCCCGCCACCGTCTCAGCTGCTGTACACTGCCGGCTGGGGCTTGTCACCAGCTGCCAGCCACCATGGCTTGGTTACAGCTGGGCCAGGGAAGGGGTGGGAAGGGGGCAATTGGGCAGCCGGGGAGGAAGAGGTGGGAAGGGGGTTAGGGTTGCATCCTCATTACGCCCAGAATTTTCATTTTTATCCCATTTGTGGTAATTTACCTTTGTTCACTGATCTAGAGAGATGTAGTTTTTCACATAGCTTAGACTCAAGCCATTTAAGGCTTTATAGGTCAAAAACAGCTTCTTGAACTGTGCTTGGAAATGGACAAGGTGAGCTGTTATAACAGGAGAGTCGTGCATTCCTAATACCCAGCCCAGGTTAACAATCTGGCTGCAGCATTTTGGACCTTCCCAAAGACAGCCCCATGTACAGCGCTTTACAGTATTTCAAGCAAGATTTAACTAAGCCACGTGTCACAGTAAAACATCTCAAAATGGGGGGAGCTGGCACACTGAACTGCAATGAGGCCCTTTATAGTATCTTGCTGTCGGCAGAAAGTGAGGACTTTTGCAAGGCTGCCAAATCATTTGTTCAAGTGTGTTGCAGTGCCAAGATAGGACAAGGCATTTTGTAAATTTTCTTCCCATGCCAAGCTCCAAATATATTATCAAACCCCTGGAGTACATAGATTCTCCCTACCCAAGTGATAGTTTACCTGGTAGATGTAACCTATAACTTGAGAATAGACTCTGTCGGCCAACAGTTAGTATCAAATTATCTGTTGATTGATGACGAAACTGACAGCATGAATACCTATCCTTCATTTATTGTTTTTCCCCCACCCTAGTTGGATAATTGCATGTTTCAGTGAGTCCTGCATAAGAGCTGTAATTTTCTTTTATTGGCTTATTACATGTGGGTTGATGTTTCATAGCGTGTGTCATGCAATTGTGTCCCACATGACTCATGAACTACCTGACAATATTGTTTAGGAATGAATGTAGAAAAGGCAACCAGGAAGGTTCATTGATAACTTGGTAAAACACAAGCCTAAGCTCACAAATAAACAACATTCTGTACAGGTTGCTCTGTTGGTTTGGTTTTGCCAACATCCTCAAAAGAGGATTTTTATCCAAAGGATAATGACTCAAGTTGAGTAGAAAGAAAATATGGAAGAAACAAAGATTTCCCTGCATAGGATCTGTGATATGCAAATCTGTTTTGCAGTATGTGTCCATGGATTACAAAAAAAGATTGAAATCACAGTACTGGGGTTACATTGTTCTCTCTTATGACAGGCTCCTTTCATTCTCCAAGTCGCAAGAACTATTTGGCTATAATTGTAACAATTCCAAACAATATCACACCTGAAGACCATGAGCTTCACTGTGGTACCAATACAGCCAATCCTGTCCTGAGTTTCATGAAGAAAACAGATTAGGATCTTATATTTAAAAAATTATACTCAGTAGGCATAACTGCCATGGTCGACAGTATTCACCTCAGACTGATGCATAAAAATATTTGTAATTCAAAGGAAGCATCTTTATTGATAAGAACTGAGTCCATTGACTAGAGTAGCTTTCCTGTTTTTTAAATGTTTGTGTTCCATTCCGGTCACAAACTGACCCTGAAAATTACAAAACTATAGTGAAGTTTTACAGCTTCACTGAACACTATTCAGTAATTAGACTCAATACACTCACAAATCATATTCCAGCCCAGAAAAGTTTCATGGTTCACATAAAAGTCATTCACGTAAGTTGACTTTATCACCAATCTTTCCCCTTTTCACATTTGCTATATAACACACAGGGAGGGGGGGTGACACACACATTATTCTTATGGGATAATGAATAAGGCATTTCTACTTGCATAATATATGAGTAAAGGGAAGATGTATATTCCTTTTTCACATGTTATGGTAGAAAAACGAAAAACAGAAACAAAAATGACGAGTGATGGATCACTCTGCAAAGCTTCGTTTCAGTCTCTTACATTCTCTGTGCTACATTCATTCAGTCCTGTTCACAATTGTATTTTCCTTCCTTCCTTCCTTCCTTCCTTCCTTCCTTCCTTCCTTCCTTCCTTCCTTCCTTCCTTCCTTCCTTCCTTCCTTCCTTCCTTCCTTCCTTCCTTCCTTCCTTCCTTCCTTCCTTCCTTGTAGTCAAAATGAAATTGTGTCTGTTTCCACACAATGTTTTTGCGGAAAATAAATATTGCATTATGTTTGATTTTTTTTAAAAAAAACATGCACATTCTCACAGGTGGACATATTTTGACATATATGTACTTTTGCAGAATGCATAGCAGTCTTTGAAACTATATGGATTTCTGTGGCAAATTCCATTTCAGTTTCTGTTTGAATTTGTGAAGTGCAAATTTGGTCAGTTTGTCCTGAAAGGCAAAACAATGCAAGCCAAGCAAATTCTTCACATATCTCTAATAATAATCACTTATTGCTTAGCATAATCACATGCCATTAAGCCAGTTCTGACTTATGGTGATCTTTTCCAGGGTTTTCCAGGTAGAGAATACTCAGAGGTGGTTTACTGGGCACTCCGGGACTGTGCAGTTTGTCTAAGGTCACACAGGCTGGCTCTACTCACAGGAGGCATTTTGATGACATATGTGGCAATGAGACAAACCACAACTGCTTTCAGTGATGCCCCTACCCACTGCTGGCATGTGGCCTGCAAAATGTTTTCTAAATGACAATGCTTCTACCCTGAATTAAATTATCTTTTATAAAAGAATATTACAGGCCCAGGTTTCACCAAAATTAAGCAACATGGACCAATGATATTACTAAGTAGTAGGATGCTGCTGCTGTATATTTATATTATATAAAGCAGACTGATTATATAAAGCATCTCGTACTGGGTAAGGTGTGATTGAAGAGTATTCAACAGTTTCCCTTTTTTCCCCATTGCTCAATGCTGTTATGTTTTGTGTTTGATCACAATCTGCTATGGCTTACGGAGATGATACTTATATCCAACGTGAGGCCATTAAAAAAATAAATAAGTGTAGAGTTGTTTAGAGTTGATAATTTCCCCTGAATAGTACATTATGCAGCCAAGATACCCAACAGTAAAGGAGCTGATCTCAAGAAATAAATAGCCCTCTGAGAAAATGTCACAATAATTGCATGGTACATATTGTGTGATGATTTGTAGTCCTAGAGAAGCTAATTAAGCCAGTCAAAGTGGCTGTTGAAACTAGTTTAATGTGTAGAATTACATGGATTCTGAACAACTAGATAACACCAAAAATCACAATCTGCAAAGCAACTTTAGAACAGAAAGGAACTGTTAGTTTGCTATGCTCTACCGACACTGTGCGCAATGGGACTGTACAGAGGGAGTACCCTGACACTGAAAGCAATGGGGCACAGCTGTACCACATGTGCAACAGAACCTTACAGTACTTTGAATCCAAAAGCATCATCTTGTCAACAAATCCCAAACAACTGTGCCGTTGGCATTGGATTTGACCTATAACAATATTAGAATTCAGTTCTCTCTGCTTCCACCCTGTTAAGGTTTTCTTGACACTCTCCAGCATTTTGGAAAGCTAAAGCAAAATGCTATTTCACAATCTTCTACTCTGGTGCACTTGTTATATATAGGCTTCATAGAATAGGTCTCCTGCGGCTATCGGGTAATGCTATTTGGAAGGCAAAGAGAAAAAGGCAAATAGATAAATAAAGCATGGCTGGCCTATAGTTAGTGGCAGCCATACACAGAGAGGCCCGATATATTTTGCTGCCTAAGGGAGAAAAGCAAATGGTGTCATGAACCCACCCAAATCAAGATGAATAGAACCCAAAGTCCCCGCAAGTAATTATGGCACATAAGGCAGAAAGTCTCACAAGTGTCTCTCCTTGCCTCTAGGAGTGAAAATATAATAAAGCCAAAAGTGAATATCCATAAAACACTCAAACTCTTCTTCCTGAGTCAGAGCTTCCTCATTCTGTCTAATGGTAGGGCTAACCATATGCACCCACACTAGGAGGCTGTTGTTTAAGGATACAGCAACCTACAGTTTTTCACAAAACAGATCCATATAAGATGTTGCTTAACTCATCAGTTGTTTCTGCATGAAGTATAAAACTGTTTCTCTCTCACCACGGCTTCTTACATGATGTGAGGAGGATGTGTCTGTAGTCCGAGCAGGCTCTATGCCTTATCCTCATGCTACCTGCAGAACTACCTTGAGATCCTGGTGGTAGGGCGGCCAGAGGTTGCAGGTGGCAGGACAGGACACTTGGGGGAGAGCGGGAAGGAGGAAGAACTTCAACTACCAGTAGAGGTAGAGCTGGATGGTGAGAACCTGTGGTAAAAGAAGATGAGGAAAAGGAGAAGGGGGAGTCACAGCCATCAGGGTTTGAAGGGTGGTCAGAGGCCTGGGAGGAGCAGTCCCCACTCTTCTGTGCAGTGAGTGAGAATTGGCCCCTACTCCTCCAAGACTCCATTATGGACATGGAGACACAGGGGGCAAGTGCAACTAACTGAATCCCCATGGAGTAGACAAGCCCATGGGGCGAAGATTTCCGGACCATGAATTCTGCCACCCGCCCCAATAAAGTCTGGTTGGATTCTGAGCCCATGGAATTCATGGGGCCTATCATCTGACCACACCCTCTTGTGGTGGGGAAACACATACATGACAATATGTAAATGAAACTTTGTGTGCTCTGCTTCCTGGCACTGGTAGTTCATCATCATCATCATCATCATCATCATCGTCATCATCATCATAATTTATTGTCATTGTAAGTACAGTATATACACATACAACAAAATTCACAGACACCCAGAGACCAGAGATCATAAGACCCTTCACTGAATGTGAGAGCAGCAGAGCTAGCTTGGGGCACAGAAATGACTGCGTAGTACACACATGTCTGGCTTCCAACCCTGACTGCTGTCCTTTAACATCTGCTAGATTGAAGCGCTGCTCTTAGACGGAGTCGTCCTTACCAAGACTGCACAATCAAGGTTGTTAGTTTGTTTATTCGTGAGAAAATAAAAAGAATGCTATTTTGTAAAATATTTCTAGGTTTCTTAATGACCGTTTAGTTTCAATGCCCCATTTACTGTCCTATACTAAGCAAGGTACCTCCTACTGCAGAGTTTTGAATTTTTTGGTTACATTTCTCTAGCTGCACAGCTGGAGTGCAGGAATCAGCAGAATAGAATAGCTTCAAGTTCCCTACATTAGCCCCCCCTTTTTTTCTCATAAATTGGCATTTACAGTCTCAATAACGCACTCTGAGACATTAATAGGAGAACGAATGGAAGGTTTCATTACTTACAATTGAACAGTTCAAACAATAAACTGAAAAACACAACTGATTTCAGCAGCCAGGTCTCAACAGACCCACTGATGTCTAACACAGTGGTTCTTAACCTTTGTTATTCAGATGTTTTTGAACTGCAACTCCCAGAAACCCCAGTCAGGACAGCTGGTGGTGAAGGCTTCTGGGAGTTGCAGTCCAAAACTCCTGAGTAACCCAAGGTTAAGAACCAGTGGTCTAACAGATATGGGAGAGGGGGGAAGCTCTGAGCAGAGGGGTATGGCTCCTTTTCAATTTAGAGGAAGGGATAGATTGATTGGTTAGTGTTGGATAGATTGACAGTCACCTCAGCCCTGAAAAGTCCCTCCCAACCAAACCTACTTGGGGCAAAATGTGAGGTTGCAAAAAACAAACCAAAACAAATCCCCACCAAAAAAAAAAAAAAAAAACCTTCTGAAATCCCCATCAAAGGAAAGCTCTATGCATGTGCTCTCATACCAACTTGGACATGGCCCATATGCATTTTACGTCTTTAAATCAGCTAACATGCTGCATATCTCTTACTTATGGGACTGTCAAGGCACAGCAAGACTACCAGCGCCCCAAAACTCATTACACTGTATAAGAGAACAATGCAGTCATCCTCTAGCAAAGAGCATTGCAATGAGTAGCAAACAGTTGAAGACGCAAAAGATAAATACAGAAAAGAAGAACGTAGCCATTTTAATTAACAGAACAGCATGGCTCAGGCATCTTGGTAATGCTGAGGGAATTAGACTGTAAAATATATATAAAGGGGTTAGCTTAAAATTGAATGCAGAACTGAAAGCGGCAAGGCTGGAGGAGTCAAAGAAACTATATAACTGGAGAAACAGTGGGATACATCTGCGGAATAAGCAGGCATCGGACAATGACAGAAAAATTACAAGTGTATTTTTAGCTATTTCTGCTAATTATTGAGAAAGATTACACCCAGTGGGCTACATGAGGCAAGAAATCTGACATGACGTATCACATTTTGACAGCCCAGTCTTAACTGAAACACACTATATATGAATGCAAGGTCTGAAATGGAATAATTGTGTTGAAGAAGGTCAGCACATAAAAACATCCCATTCAGAAAATTAATCCAATAATTTTTCTTTGCTTTATAAAGTACTTTGTTCAAAGGCTCATTTCCCCTCTCCCAGCTATGGTACACACACACACACACACACACACACACACACACACACACACACACACACACACACACACAGAGAGAGAGAGAGAGAGAGAGAGAGAGAGTCAACAAACACGTTGGATGGAAATGGCCATACTTTCTTTTGTCACTTCTCTCCAATTGAAAGCAGAATCAGCTTCTTCCATTTGGACTTGAAATTCCAGAACATTGCCATTCACTACAAAGAAGTGGAATTATCTGGTTGTTGTTGCTGTGTTGTGAGCATTTTTTTGTATTTGGCTTTTGACAAAGAGAGAGAGTACGGTACACACACACAGACACACACACACACACATTTGTGATACTCTTGAGATTCATTCAAATAGCTTCATGGTGGGGGAGAAGGGGAATCTAGATGGATATTCAGGTGTGTACTCACAAATATTCTGTGCACAAGGCTGGCCCAAGAGATGCTGCTGTCTGAGATAAAGGACAAGATGGTTCCATGTCCATTTCATGCAGAAGGTAGCTGAATTATAATCCAATTTTACTTCAGTGCTTTCTGCCACACCTGGAACTGCAAGTAAATTTCAGAAACCAGGATGGCTATAGATATTTTGAGAAAGGAGAACACCAAAGCGATTCAGGACAAAAGTCACTGCTATTCTAAGACATTCTAAACAAATCTGGTCATCTCAGCATGGCAAGACTGCTTTGCAAGCATCTGACAACTCTTTCGAGAGGTTTTGTGTCTGATACTAAATTGTGCTTTTCCCCCAGTTGGATTTTGATAAGTTCCATGAATAAAATCTGTGTAAAACTCCTTAACTGCTATCATCTTGCTTTATGAAACAAAACACGTAACAGGAAGCCCAGCTTTATAGGCTCATTGCTCTGAAAGCCACAAACAGCCCACCTTATGCTATTATATTTACTAGTTCACACAATAAAGCAACGGCCATCCTATTTTCCAATCTTGCACATTTTGACACACACCCACAAATCTTGTTGTTGTTGTTTAGTCATTTAGTCGTGTCCAACTCTTTGTGACCCCATGGACCAGAGCATGCCAGGCCCACACAAAACTAGTTACAAATAAAATCTAAAAAGTTTCCTGACACCAACCAACATCCAGAAGCCCCCAGTATTCTCACAGCAGCTTACCTGGAGGATAAAAAATTATGGATGTTTATCTTGCAAAGATAAAGCATATGATGATTTACCTCCTTACTGTGACAGAACAACTGGGAGATTATCATTTTTATCTCCAATTATCAGTCACCTGAAGACCTTATCTTCCTCTGCCTCTAGCTGCTGGTTCTTACTTTGGTCCCTGGCTGAAATATTCACTTCTTACCAGGTAAGGGTTTCTTTTGCACTCTCTTGCTTTGCTTTAAATGTCCCCTATGAGAAAGGGAAATGAAATGATACATATACAATATACTAATAGACTCAGAATCCTGCCAATCTTTTGAAAGTTAGGTAAAGGTAAAGGTTCCCCTTGACAATTTGTCCAGTCGTGTTCGACTCTGGGGGGTGGTGCTCATCCCCATTTCCAAGCCATAGAGCCAGCGTTTTGTCCAAAGACAATCTTTTGTGGTCACATGGCCAGTGCGACTTAGACATGAAACGCTGTTACCTTCCCACCGAGGTGGTCCCTATTTATCTACTTGCATTTTGCATGCTTTCGAACTGCTAGGTTGGCAGGAGCTGGGACAAGCGACGGGAGATGACTCTGTCGCGTGGATTCGATCTTACGACTGCTGGTCTTCTGACCCTGCAGCACAGACTTCTGCGGTTTAGCCCACAGCGCCACCACGTCCCTTACTTTAAAAGTTAATGTGCAGTTAAAAGCCACTGGAACAACAGTGGAATCTTGCTTCATTTCTGGATTCAATATAACAGTTTTGACTGTCCCTGAAAGTCCAGGACAGATTGTTATGTTTCTTGCAGAGTTTGTCAACCACAAAGTGGGAAGGTTAGCAGACTCTATCTGTTACAGGGTTTGTTGTGATGAAAGTCAAGCACTTTTTATTTCAAAGGTTTATTTAAATGATAAACACTGTGATGATTTTGCTTTTCTTACAGTTGTTCTAGAATTGGTTTGAGAATTTATACAGATTCTACTTGCTGAGAAAATGGTTCAACATATCTTAGCTTTTATGCTAATTGCAATCTTCAGTAATCATCAGAACAAAACTGCTTTCAGTCTCTCCAGATCCCAGCCACCACCCACTTCAGAGTTTCTATCTCTATGACAACCTGCAGTTCTTTGTAACTCTTTGTATCTTCTCTGCTGATTATTTGACATTATTTGACAAACAGCTGCCCCGCTAATTAACTCCAGGAACAGTTATCTATTGGCCACATTGCAATGGGAACACTTTCCCCATTAACAGTATTTAAAAAGCACCAGCTCTTTTTGGTCATTATGTTAACAACATTGGCATAAACCTTAGTGGCAGTAGTGCCATCTGAAGAAAACGACTCTGAAGCGTGCAGGTATGTGTTTTGATTGAAAGGAGAATTGCAGCAATGAAGTCCATTGTTGTAATACTAAGACAAATATGCAAAGTTAAAAGACTTGGTTGCTGGATGTAAAATGTGAGAACGAAATACAGAACTCTGCAAATTACTTGAGAGTCCATTTTATACATTTTCACAGGTGCTCTGGAGAATCCTGGTTCAAAAGAACTGCTAACATGGGAGGCTACACTATAACAAACTTCCTCAACAGGCTTATCCTTGTGGAGTTAAGGCTTCTAAGAGGGTTGTACTAGCTCTTCCGCTCCTCCGCTTATGCCCTGTTTCTACATATAGCATAAAAAGCTGTCTAATGGTATTAGAAAGTATAGTGTAAAGGGGAGGTCCCCAAATTTAATACTTGAATATTGTCAAAACTGGGCTCGTACGTTGCACAGTGGAATGCCATTACAGAATAAGAAAGAACATGTGTATGGAAAAAATGGGATGGAGGAGGGGAGGGAAAAATCCTTTATATTAGCTTCTTTGCTAATATTTCTAATAATTTGGTGTATATGCATGCATATGAATATTGAAACTGAATTATAAAACTCAGTCACTCCATTTTGGATCCTATATACATGTAACTATACCAGGGAGAGAGATTTCATTTGTGTGTCTTCCAAACATTTACATATAAGATACAAAAACACTTGTCTATGGGTGTAATATTGCCTCTGGATATGTTTAACAATTTGCACTCCTGGTGTTTCCTAGCATCTACAGGGTAGATGAAAACGCCTTGATTTGGGGAGACATTCTGCAAATACACAAAGAGAGGAAATCCATTTTTCAAACAAGATGCAAAATAAGAATTGGCAACACGTAGAACTGAAGCATGGGGGACATGAAGGTAGAGCTGCTTAGTTCATAGCAGATCTGAGAACACCTCAGAATTCAAAGAGAATAGAATCAGCCCCTTAATGATTTCATGTGGTGTCCTTGAGTATCAAAGAGAAGCTGTCTTCACAGTCCAGGAGATAAGCTCTTTTCATTAAATGCCATGGACATCTACACATAGGTTTCATAACTATCCCTCCCTCTCCCACGTTCTACCAGAATATTTGAACGTTCCACTCATATAAGTATCTGCAAGTGCATACAGAATGGCAGGTGGTACCATCAAGAGATTGTTTCTTAGTAATGCAGATGGAACACTTCATGATTTCAGACAGTATACAAGAGATATATAATCTTTATATAATGACTGACGCCATGAGATGTCATAAGATCTCAAAGTGGTTCATAGCTAAATGAGACACAAGAAAATGATTATTTTCTTGGCCGTTTCTTTCAGAACACGGCCAAGAAGCCCGAAAAACCCACAACAACCACCAAATGATTATTGCCTTATTTTTTCAGTTTTTCAGCTCTTCTTGGTTTTCTGTGTGATGTTGTGAGTTGTCAGAATGATGCTTTTATTAGTGGTGGCTCTTCCTGGCAGAATGGCATTGGTCTAGATCCTGGCACTGCCTTTTGATGCCGGTGCAGTGCAACAGTACTCTTGATATTATTATGCTGGACTAGTGATTGCCATTGCATGAAATTCTGTTATTCTAAGCCTTTAGCAGATTATGTGGCCAATTTACTAATTGTTGTTACTCATAGTTTCAGACATTTATTTGTACCACATGACTTCAACTCTATTTTACACTAGGCGACGAGAAACTAGATGTGTTAAATGACTCATTGAGAAACATAGTGTTTTGAAGTGACATAGCACTCTTTCTTACAGTAGCTGAAATTCTGTTGCTCAATGTTATGCCATATGAGGAATACATTGCCAAGTGAAGACAGAAATCTTTTCTTTACTTTATTTTAAAACTTCCTCTAATCCCCCTTCAGTTTCTAAGGCTCTCTAGGGATCCTTTTTTCCCTGGTAATGTCTTTGTGAGCCTTAAAATGGGGCAGAGGAGCTGGGTTGGGGCTGTCTCTGGAAGTCTGGTAGAGATTTTATGGTATGAAAGCCTTTCCCTTTTTCTCAAAGTGAAACTGACAAGATAAATTTACAATATTGGGAGCTTCTTCGCTTTGCAAAGGAGGAAAGAGTGTTTTCCCCCTTTTTCTCTCTGGTGCCTCGTATATATTTCCACTGTCGTGTCAGACTATCACTATCTCACTTGGAAAAAAATAAAAACAAGCCTACATATCAATCAGTGAGAGGCTGTGAGGGTAGGTGGGTGCAGGGTAAGCTGTCAAATGCAACAATTCTAAATGGATTACAACATTGAAAACATGTCTGCAAAACTGGTTAATGATACGATTTAAAATCTCATGTGTAGTTTTGCAAAGCAGTTTTAAGCCCGTATTGGAGTAATGATTTTCAGGTGAACACACACAACAACCATGTGACTCTAAATTGATTTTAATATACACCAGGGCTGAAAACAATACAAATCAGTAGTGTGACTGATCTATCAATTTCACTATGTACATATCTCAATGGTCTGTAGATATTGGTTGATTTCCTCTGGGAAGGCAGCTAATACTATTTAACAATATATATCTTCCTTCACGAACATTTTGTAAATAATAAGTGCAATTTACATAATGTAAAAAGTGAGGCTACTGCCATCCTTTTTAAAAAGCACACTAAACTTTACACAAGGAAATGTAGCCATGGCCACCTTTATATGAAGGGCAGGTCTTTTAAATGGAGAGCCTGGAAAGTTAGAGAGAAATGAGATGATGGTCTTTATCCTGTCCAACATTTGTATATGCTGAAGAAGGTGCCACAACATTTATACATGCCAAAGAAGCTGCCACCATGATGAGGAGGTTGTGTCCCTGGTTGCATGTAACTGATTCCTCAGAGGATCACCACAGTAGCTTCTGTATTTGGAATTCTGCACACGCATGAACATTGTTTCCATATCACTTTTCTCACCAAACGTGATCCATAAAGGCTTAATTTTTTAACTATCCCATGATTTGTTTTGTGACTCGTCATTAGAAAGCAAACACATACTTGTTTGCAAATTTGACTCCTGAAATAAATATCTCTGAAGAGAAGCCATTGATGAAGGGGGGGGGGAGGAGAGGAGTTAATTGCAAAGAATACATCATTAATTGCAAGGAATACTCAGAATTTCATCCTTCTTCTAAGTCCTGGGTGGCGTGGCATGTTGTTATATTCATTCATCTTAAAAGTAAATGTTAAAGTTCTTCTTAAGATCCTCACGGGTAAATATTCATCCATTTAAGAAGCCAAAAATGAAATACTGAGCTTGTGGAGACTGAGGTGAGAGCCAGTTCTACCTTTCAGTGTCAGTAGGGGGCAGCCTTCCCACAGACTGAATTCTGATTCTGTGTCAGAAGCACAGAGAGAGGTATGCCAGATCCACCAGTCTTTGTAGTGTCCACATTCCTCCCTTTCATCATCATAACAATGGACACAATACTGATTTATTACAAACTTAGAAGAATTCACTTTAAATTCTATCCCAGATCAAATCTGAAAATTTATGAACAATTTCATGCTCCATTATTACAGTACAGTGGTGCTTCGCTTAGTGATCACTCCATTGAGTGACGAAATCACTTAACGACGGGGTTTAAGCGATTGCAAAAGTGATCGCTTAGTGATGGCCCCTATGTGGAAAATTCGCTTTGCGATGATCTCAGAGAAGTGATCACCGCAAAGCCCCCATTTTCGGCCAGCTGATCGGGGTTTCAAAATGGCCGCCAGAAAAACAAAATGGCCACCCGCTGTGTTGCCTGATTTTAGAGGAACTGAAAATGGCCACCCCTACGGAGGATTTTCGTTTAAGGTTAGTTTTGAAGCCCATAGGAATGCATTAATGGCATTTTAATGTGTTTCTATGGGCTTTTTAAATCTATTTAGCGATGAAATCGCTTAGCAATGTTTTTTCCTGCACGGATTAACATCACTAAGCGAGGCACCACTGTACTCAGAATGGATTATGAAGTACTTTAAAGATCTTAAAAATACAAGATTAAATCATGGCAAAATACTGCGGCTCATGCACCAAAATGCCTAGAAATGGGAAGGAACATAATGGAGACCGCAGACATAAGAGATTTAAGGAGTGAAAAAAAATCAGAGGGAGATTAGAGAAGCTTATTTCAAGCATTCTCATTTCTTGTAAACAGTGTGCAACCGTTCCTGTCTTAGTCTGACCCAGCTGTCAGGCTTCTGAATTAAAATATATCTAAATACAAACAAGCATTAGGTGTTTGCTCACTAATTTATTAACCTTCTCCTATTTTTTCCAATAGAATTCAAGCTGGCTGCTTTCCTGTCCAAATACTGCAAATCCTCTCAAAGTTGTAAACGTCGTCTGTCACAAACACGGTGTCGATGAAATAACATCTAATTTTTTTTAGATACATATCTTTTTAAATACATAACATGAATAATTCTCTCTCTCTCTCTCTCTCTCTCTCTCTCACACACACACACACACACACACACACACACACACACCCTGTTCCGTATTCAGTGTATGATGACAGGAATAACCAATCAGATTTAAACTACACTTTTCTAGTTTCCAACAATGGCCACAGTTAAAGCCTCCGTGAATAGATTTGATTAATAACATTCACTGTATTGTATCATTTCCTATACTGCACCTCATCAAAATGAATCACTTTAGAAAGCTGTCCAGAAAGAATTTTCCAAAGAAAAGGAGAAGGGAAAGGATGAATGTATGGAGTGTGTGTGTCTTGGAATCCTTTCAGGTTTCTCAAGAGATAATAATCCATCTCACTCCCAGATCAGCTTAGACTTCTTTTCATAATAAAGAGCATTTTAACAAGTCACAGGGTGAGGTCTCAATTGGATGGTAGGCTGACGGCAACTGTGAACCAGATTAGGCATGGTGATAATCACACAACTAGCTGTGACATGGTTTTTGAAAAGAAAAAGCAGCCAGGGTTGTTGCACAGAGATTCAGGCCATGTATGTAAGAGCTGCCGAGGGAGTATTGAGTCTTTTACACCACCACCACCCTCCCAACACAGTCACAATCTTCATCAAGGCTCTCTTGAGCCAATACTTACTTCAGGAGCAAAGCTGCCATTTGTACAAAGGGAAGTTTTTCTCCCAAAGAAAAGAGCAGTTGTGGAGCCACCTGATCTAAATCAGAAATAGGGCCAGGCAAAGAGTAAGTCCTTCTGTGGTGAACTCCCAGTCTATATTAGGTTCCCCAAACTGCTGTTTCTTATTTATCATAATTATGAAACCCCTGTGTATGTGGATCAAGTCATACTTGGTTTCTCCTTGTAAAGAAGTCTTTACAGACACAACATAGGCTATACCACTTGCAGTCCTAGAATCCTTCGTGAGAGATTTTGGTACAGTGGTGCCTCTACTTACGAACAGCCCTACCTATGAACATTTCAACTTATGAACAGCCCCAGTTGCAAAATGTTGCTTTGACTTGCGACTGGATCTTCGACTTATGAACAGAAAAAAAAAGTGGGGAAGGCGGGGAAAGCGGGAAATTTGAACTTTCAGTTAACCGTTGGCCAGCGAAGAGGCTGCTTGTCTGCTACCTTGCTTGCCCCAGCAGTTAAAGAGTGTGGATACAGAGAAAGACTTCAGACTACCTGGTACTGCCTGGTACTGTACTGTATGTACTGTTTTTTGGGGTTTTTTTAATTTTTTATTTTTGGATTTGGGCTAGGTGGGGGGGTTATGTTTCTGTGCTCTGATGGGTCTTGCAGACACTTTCTGCAAGGTTCTGTGCTGGCTGGTGTGCTCTAAATTGGATCTTAGTCTTTTGGCTTTAAAATCAGAAAAAAATGGCAAGGATCTGTGCTGGCTGATGTCCTCTAAAATGGAGTTTGGTTGCTTGGTTTGGTTTAAAATGTGTTGGTGTAAAATGTGTGAGTTTGAAATGTGTTTTAGACTCCAAATTTAGACTCCAAACTCTCTCTCCCCCCATTTGTCTTCTCTCTGTGTGTTTTCTCTCTCTCTTTTTTTGCTTAAAAGCACAAACCTTTGTCTGAGGGGTCTGTGTGCCCCAGTGATGACCTTCTTTCTTTCCTCTTTTCCCCATTGTTCTCTCCCTCCCTCTTTTCCTGCCCTTTTTTAACCTAAGTCATCTTAGGTTAAAAAAAAATTCTCTGCCTAGTAGTAGAGGACAGATTAACCAGTTTTTGCATTAGTTCCTATGGGAACTAATGCTTTGACTTACAACCGGCGCCTCTACATGCAAACAAAAAACAGCCTGAATGGATTACTCGGGTTTTAGTGCATTTCAATGGGAAATGCTGATTCGACTTAAGAACATTTTGACTGGCAAACATCTTCGGGGACGGATTAAGTTCATAAGTCGAGGCACCACTGTATCTGGACTTTGGGGAGCCTTGAGGGAAAAGCATAGCAGAAAGAAGCTGCTTTCAAACACAGTGATTATGCTCAAAACCAGCTAATTATTGGAGCTTGCAAAAATTATAGTTAGAGCTGGCAGTACCCATAATTATCTAGACCTGATCATGTGATTTGAAGATGAGAAGTTGTTGTTTTCGAGCTCTTGTAATTATTAGTCCATCTTATCTTGCTAACAATAGCATAGCTACCCCTGTCTGGATCTTAGTAATGCATGGAGGGAAACAGTGGTGGTAGTGATCTCACATAGCAGCCCTCCCAGTTCTTAGGGTAGGAGATATTATTGTAGGAACGAGCATATATTCCAGTCCATCAATATAATTTATTTCCTTCAAAGACTGAAAAGATAAGCCATGACTGAGTAGCTCCCAAGGTGGCAATGCTTGCAATGTTTAGACTCTTCTCTGCCTGGACACATAACATTGTCCAAATCCCATATATGCCACATTAAGTTATATAATGGAAGATAGGTAGGATATAAAACCACTGGATTTTACATAACAAAAGCAAAAATCTGAGCCTTAAATGTCATGACCGAGCATAGTTAAATGATCAGTTTTAAGGTGCTCAGAGTCAAATTAATGTAAGCTTTTAAAAACTGTTTTATTTACAGCATATGGTATTATAAGCCAGACTGAAATATATTTTTAAATCACCAGCAGCTTAGAATTATTGTGCTTGTCTGATGCACTTGCTCTCCAATAAAATAAAATAAAATATTAGAAACCTAGGTCCCTTAAATAATGGTATTTCTATGTTTTCAGTTCCTTTTCAAGAGGTCAGCCCACAATGTGTACTGGGCTCATATACTTTAACATCAGCATAGCACAACCAAATAACAATTGTAAAAATAACTATCCAGTTGATAAATGCTCAGTTTCCGGTACGACATGATTCAACGATCCAAATGCATTACAAGTGGATAGGTGAAGAAATAATCAGGCGAGCAACAAACAAATAATACTCGTTGGCACAAGCAATGTTCTTGCTGGCAATTTGAGCAGGAAAGGCTAAATTATCCTGGACACAAAGACTGAAATATTGTTCAATTTTGAGTCCTTGCAGAGATGCAGCCTGACATCTGGGTATGTGTATACACACATAATAGGAGGTGCACCTAAGTGGATGATGCTGTTAGTACCATCCATTATTTTGCTCCAAGGGATGCATTCACATCCATTATTTTGCTCTATATATTGCCTGAGTTACAAAATGATAATTCTGTAAAACATGTGCTGAATGTCCAGAAAAGCAAGTAGGTATGTTTATATATAAATAATTGCTATTTATTTCCCACATCTTTACACTTCTTCTTCTGCCATGGCTCTAAAGGTGGTACTTGCCTGAATTTTCATCATGACATACCAGCAATTTTGAACTTCTGGTCATCACAAGCACTCTCCTTCCAGGATGATGGCTTTCAAATGGTTTGATTCATCTATATTACTATAATTAAATAGAAACATAACACATATCATTAGAGATGGGTATGAACCACCGGTTTAGTGGTTCATGTCGGTTCATTCATTGGCCAATCAGGTGTTCTTCTGCAACCCACCTCCTCCAGCAGCCGCCCACTCAGAGGCAGCATCCCAGCTTCCCTGCCCTGCCTCCTCTAGGCACTGCCTGTGAGTGGGTGCCTGCTGTCAGAGGTGGGGCTGCAAAGAATACCTGTTTGGCAGATAAATGGACCGGCATGAACTGCTGAACCAATGGTTTGTACCCATGTCTACATGTCACCAGAAGGGGGAACACTGTGACTAGGAGACCTGCATGTTTTCTCAGTCTCCTGCACAGCTGCTATTTGTCAATGGCTAACTTCCAAGTCTTTGTTCTCCCTTCATATCGTTCTTTAATTTTGACCTGGAGCTAACAGAACAACTCTTCGAATAAAAGATTATTCTCACTAAAATAGGACACATGGTCCAGCCTCCTTCTTTCCCAGAGGCCTGGTCATTGTATGCCTTCTGAGATGGAAAGAAGATGGTCCTTATAGTAATAGTGTCCTTCCAGGTATTGAAGTCCATGAATATCAAGATTTAGAAACAAAGTTCACAATGATTGTCAGAACAATCATTTTATATATTTCTATTGCATGAACTGGAAATCTTCTCTTCCTCCCCCCACACTTACTATAAGAAGTTCTAGCATGATTTTCACAGGAAACGTTTGTTCATAGAAAGAATAATTTTAAGACTTGTGGCATGTGAGACTATACAGTTCCCATTTCTATTTCTAGATTCCTCAGAAGAGCAATTAGCATGAGAAAGGAAGACAAACTATACAGTCATCAAGCTGTTCCACATAAATGTTTTCATTTCTCAGAATAACATTCCTTTCTGAATAGGGGCCTTCAATGATTCTTCAATTAAGTTGAATGAGGCAACTAACAAAAGTTTCGTTTTGATACAAGCAGGCTGGATTGCAATTTAAACCCTTTTCGTTGCTGATTATCATGCATTATCAAGGCAGTTGTTCCATGAAGGCTTACGAACAGACCAGCATTACATTCTGCACACTTGTTTCCATTGTCGATGGAACTTTAAATAACTGTTGCTGCCTTCCCAACACTGTATCCCTCCTTATTTTATTTTTACATGCCTGGAATATGCTTACTTTGGATTTACCAAACAGAGAAACACATGCATGTGGGCCTACAACATATGCTGGGCCATAGGTGCTAGTGACTCTGATTTCTGGGGGGAGTGAATTCACTCCAGGTTTTATCTGAACTTTAAATGAGTTATCAGACGTCTTTGGGGGACATTTTAGCTCCTGAAAGTTCACACTAAAATGCTGGGTGGGTTCATTGTCCCCATGATATCAGGGCCTTCCATCTCTCTCTCTCTCTCTCTCTCTCTCTCTCTCTCTCTCTCTCAGCTACTAGTTACACAGCACAGCCTCCTGACTTACTATAGGGATACAAAAACTACTAACACAGAGGGATGCAATATGGGGGGGAAAGCATGTCGAATCAGTGTTCTTGCAATCTATTCTCCTGCTGCCCTCACAGGTATGCTTGGTGATAACATAAGAGAGAACCTTTTTGATGGCAGCATCCAGACTCTGGAACTCCCATCAGTGTGAGGCTAGGCTGGCCCCCTCTCTGATATCTTTCTTCCTGCAGGCAGGGTATTGGTAAGCAACTGGATCCAAAGGAAGAGGTTTTAATTAAATGTTTTAATAAATAGCTTTAATGCTTGTTATACAGTAATTCTGGTATGTGATATAATTTGCTTTTTACTAATACTAATAATGTGCTATCAAGTCAATTCTGACTTATGGCAAATCTTTTCCAGGGTTTTCCAGGTAGAGAATATTCAGAAGTGGCATGCCATTCCCTTCTTCTAGGGATACCCTGGGACTGCCCAAGGCCATATAGACTGACTCTCCTTCCATTGTGTGGAATCAAACTCTCGACCTCTGGCTCCACAGACAGGTACCTAAGCCACTGAGGTATCCAGGCAGCTATTGACTTTTCAAAATATTTTCTTAATTTTCTTTTAAATATTCTGGAAGCTGCCATCCAGCAGCAGAAGGCAACACTATCTCAAATTCAGTCTAACCCTCAACCTAAAACACTGCTATATTCTTTCTGGTACATCCTTTTTTTAGCCTGGGGACAATTCACTTCTTTTGCTTTGGAATTTTAATTTAATTAAAAAGAAAACCCTGTTTCGCATTCAAAAAGGATTAAATCAGCTCTTTGCCATTTCTTTGTTGCTCGCTCTCTTTTTTATATGCCTTTTTTTTAGGAAAAAAAAAGCTGGGAGGACAGATACACTCTTACTCAATACTGACATCATTAAAACCTCAGTTTACTCTACTGATTCCCATGATCAATTTTCCATACCTTTTGTTGCTGGGGTCACTCAAAAATAGTTCCCAATGTGACTCTACAATTGACCTACTCAAACAATAAGATGTTTGTCTTTTACCATTTTTCAAATGATCGGTGAATCACTTCCACTATCCTATTTTCTCCTTTTCTCTTGCAGAAGGGAAAAAAGGTAAAACGTGAAGCAAGCAATGTTGAAGGACAAAGAGATGTGTAACTGCCCGCCTTCCACTTTCACTATTATGCCATCTGTATTCCTTGCCTTCTCTTTCAGTTGGCCTCTCTCCTACCAGTAGCCTTAGGACTATGGGAGCCATAAGGCCCTCTTTGCTGGTTGATTTCATTCCCCACTTCCTCCCAGTTTCCTTTTCTGACTGCTTGCTCCAGGACTCTTGGCATAATTTGTCTTCCTGGTTTTGTTTTGTTTTAAGTAATGCTTCTTCCCCTGATAGTTTGTCATAAAGAGTTTGTATCCTTCTGCAAAAGAGGATGTTCTTTGAAGCTTTCAAATATGTAGGGATACAAACATGATACATTGGAACACATTGTGGAGCACCATTTTATGGTGGTGCACAGGAGGAATTTTCTTGCAGCTCCATCAAAATTCTTATCCGAGTTCCATAGAGGGTGTCAATGTTTCCTGTCTGTCTCTTACAGAACAGAGTATATTTTTCATTATGCAATTTGCTGAATGTACTGATTTTATGGACCATTTGTCTTACTGTGTGCAGTGTTGCACATTGCCTGAATCATGTTGGTGTGCTTTTTCAAACATACTGTGGTGCTTTGACTTACAACCGTCCCTACTTATGACAATTTTGAGTTACGACCAGCTCCAGCCACATAATTTTGCTTCGACTTGCGGCCGGAGCTGCCAGTTGCGAACACAAAAAGGCAAGGGAAAAAGGCGGGAAATTCAAATTGCTAACTGCAGGAAGTGAAGAGGCTGTTTCTTTGTAGCTCTTTCAGCCCAGCAGTTAGAGAGTACGCGATCGGAGGCGGCTCCCTGCTAAGGTAAGGTGCTATTTTCTGCTTCTTAAAAATTGTTCTGGGTGGGTTTTGCAGTGTGGTTATGGGCTGGGGGGGTATGTTTTTGTGCTGTGTTGTTGTTTAATTTTTGGTGACTTTTTTTTCTTTTTTTAGCCCAGCACCTTCCAACTGGGCTTGCTGTGTGCTTTTTCTTTCTTTCTTTCTTTTTGCCAGAATGGATTAATCACGTTCCAATGCATTTCAATGGGAAATGGTGCTTCGACTTACAAACATTTTGAGTTATGTCCATCTTCTGGAACAGACTGCCATAAGTCGAGGCACCACTGTATGTGTTTTTCTTGTTGCACATTTATTTTCATATAATAGAAAAAGGTGAGTGAGGGAAACAGGGAAAAGTATCTTACAACATGGTATCTGATCAATGACATAAAACCAAAAGGTATGTCCATGATTTCATTAATAGTTCCTCAGACCTCCAGCCAGCTAAATTTGTTTAATTCCTATTTAATGGGATTTTCTTTTCCATTCCATTGAGAACTTTTTCCTGTTCATGGATGGTGCCACTGTAACTATGCCAATGTTTGCACTCACCTGTGCGCTGAAGAAGGGAAGGAAGGAAGGAAGGAAGGAAGGAAGGAAGGAAGGAAGGAAGGAAGGAAGGAAGGAAGGAAGGAAGGAAGGAAGGAAGGAAAGAGAGAGAGAGAGAGAGAGAGAGAGAGAAAGAAAGAAAGAAAGAAAGAAAGAAAGAAAGAAAGAAAGAAAGAAAGAAAGAAAGAAAGAAAGAAAGAAAGAAAGAAAGAAAGAAAGAAATATTAAAAACTGTGGTCAACATTTCATGTTGTAATTGATATGGTAATGTTCAATCTGAATAAATACAATTATTATTAGAGCACTTCTAGATCATTATCATGTATATAATTTTATGGCGAAAATATCACACCCATCTGCAAGCTCCTTTTTTCCTCTCAAAACTCTTGGATCACTTTATTGTTCATTTTCTTTGCATTTGTTTTAATTGGAAATAGTCATACAATGTTGAATTGTGTGACTGTTTGAGATCAGTTAATTATAATTTTAAATGTCACTGTCTTTTATGTAGTTCAGCTGATTTGTACTTTAATTTAGCTATTAGAAATAATTTATTTAGCTTTTATTTTTTTATTTCTTCAAAAACTACCGGGATTAGTTCTAGGTTACGGGTCCCATACACACATAATGTCCTATTGAGCGCAACAGCCTAAATGCAATTGGTACTCCTGGCTGGAATAGCCCATTGAATCAATAGGATTTATGTAACTGCTACCATTCACCCATTGATTGAATGGATCTTCTCTAGCTGGGATTCACAGCTGGATTTAGGTCAATGAGTTTAAGTTCAGAACAAACATATACAAGAATATGATGTTATTTTATTTTTACTTACATGTATTGTACTCACATCTATTAGGAGACTGGAACAAGGCATTATCTATATTTTTAAAAAGAAGTATACATTTCAGTTTCTCCAATTTTCTTTTCTGTTTCTGCTGAAGGACTTGCCCACATCTCTAGGATGAATAATCATATATGAAAATAATGTGCCTTTAAAGAAACACTCACCTGTTTTAACAATGTTGTATTCCTTATATTGCTTTATCCCAATAGTTCAACCAGTTAGCAACTGCTGCATAGCTCAGTGGCTTAGGCATCTGGTTGCAGGGCCAAAGGTTGGAAGTCTGAGTCCCCACTGTGCCTCCTTAATAGAGGCTGTAGTTGATGATCTATAGGGTCCTTCTAGCTCTGCAGTTCTAAGATTAGTATTATTGTTATAATTTTATCCTTCACACCTTGATGCATATGTGTATTGCAGATGTTTCCTTGTGTTTCACATCAGACATCTTCTTATGTTGCCGCTGTTGTGCAGAGGGAGGCCAGAGCTGTGATACAAGGATATCTGCAAGTGGGATCTGAAGGCCTTAGGAATGGACCTCAACAGATGGGAAACCCTGACATCTGAGCATTCAGCCTGGAGGCAGGCGGTGCAGCATGGCCTCTCACATTTTGAAGAGACCCTTGTCCAGCAGGCCGAGGCAAAGAGGCAGTCACGAAACGAGCAAAATCAGGGAGCTGAACAGGGGACAGGTTGTATTTGTCTTCAGTGTGGAAGGGATTGTCACTCTCAAATTGGCCTTCTCAGCCACACTAGATGCTGTTCCAAGTCCTCCATTCAGAGCACGTTACCATAGCTTCTCGAGACTGAAAGATGCCTAATCCTATGCAGTTTAAACTTTCATATATTCCAGAGTACATTTTTTTGAGGTTGAATATGTGTTGCCGCTTCCCCACTCTGAAATCCACACCCCTTCCAGATAGTTTTTTTCCTCTCAAACTGAAGTGGGTCTTAGATGCAAATGGTTGTTGTGGGTTTTTCAGGCTCTTTGGCCGTGTTCTGAAGGTTGTTCTTCCTAACGTTTTGCCAGTCTCTGTGGCCGGCATCTTCAGAGGACAGCACTGAAGATGCAAATGTTTGTCAGCTTTCATTTTTAAAACGATATACATGAGGAAAGTGAGAAGAAAAGTGCCACAACTTTATTAACTTTTTAAACTTCCTCTAAACTTCAGCATAGCCAGCCTAGCAGTGCAGAGCCTCACTCAAAAAACAGGAATGCATCCTGACTGTGCATCCTTACCACCAAGGACAAGCTTCAGCTCCATCTGGCAAGCTTCAGCCCCAAAGCCCTGTCCAGGCCTGTCTAACATGGGGATGCTTTCTGGGTATGTTTCTCGCCTAAACTGGAAGTCTTTAAATTGGTTGTGACCTGAGCTGTCCTCAGAGCATGTCTCTCAGCTGGGTCCTAACCCATCTGTCTCTGATCACCTAATGATGCTTACTACCCTATCCCTTCTACATTACCTCCCATTAATAGGAGCTTGCCCTCCAAGGCTAATCCCTTCATTGCAAAGAGCTCAGAAAATCAAAATGGTTGTCCCAGTGAAGCAGAATATAACTCCTGCTTTTTAAAAAAATATATATTTTATTTTTAACAAAGGGTAACAGGAAGGAAAAAGGGATTGAGGTTAAGGTGAAGAGGAGAAACAATGACATACTAACATCCATTCTATACATATTGCCATATCAAAATTCCAAATTGCTCTTTTTACTATTTTCTGCCTTCCAGATTTAAGTTCTCATTTTAATGCATGTTCTTCAAGCGATGTCTAATGACTCAAACCATTTGTAGAATAAGTCCCATCTTTCAGTTGCCTTTTGTAGAGGACAGTCCTTCATCACTTCTGATAAAATGTCCATTTCCGCTGTTTCCCATATCTATAAGATCTTCTTGTTTCAGTACCATCGGACTTTTCCAATTTTTGGCATAAAGAATTCTAGCTGCAGTGACTATGTATATAACTACATACTTCTTTGCCATATCTATGTTATCAGGTATCATACTCAATAAAAACAGTTCTGGGGTTAATGGAACCATACAAACTCCTGCTTTTTTCAAAGTAGGACCTAATCTCCAAATTCACATCCCTCCTGGCCCTATCTAGACAGTATAGGTCACCCTCTCATGTCCACACACTTTATGGAAAGAAGGCTAACTAAGCCTAGACAACTCTAGGCCAATGGCATTTAATCTCTAGGAAATTTTTCTGCATACACAGAATAAACTCTCTTGTTTTTATTAGGCCTAAATTGTTGCCACCGTGAGGACCTGCAGGGAACACCCTGCCTACCTCCCCAACAAAGCTGGATGGAGCCCATCCCAATGCATACGCACTCCTTCCACTCCATTCTAAGGTTTCAGCCACACCCAAGCCTGGGAAAGGGGCTCTCTAATGTTGGCTCTGCCCTCCAAACATTGTAACCACAAAGGAATACATGCTGTTTGGCACATCCTCCAACCCTTGGGGAAGTAGGAAGAGAAATGAAAGGTTTCATCAGTGAATTTAGAAATGTATTCCAGTGTGTCTTAGGGCACTTGTTGGTAAGTCCTCCTGAGGAAAAGAAAGATGGTCACCTTTTCCCCTCTGGGTCCTTAGACCAACATTTCATTAGAGCTGTGCAGTTACTACTAATTATAGTGGGGGGGGGAGTAGTATAAAAAAGTAAGACTTAATCACTAGGATCATTAGCTTGCATTTTGTTATGCCACTTCAGAGGTCTAGAGAATTCATGGTTCATTTAAATGCTCCTCATTTAACTTCACTCTCTTTTTGGCAGAGCAGTAATTTGGAATAAAAATATTTTCCCATCTGGTCTTACCTTTTGTTAAACCTATTGAATGTTCCAGGAAAAGGAATCAGTGATTATTTTACTATAAATGTGAAGTTCCTCAATTCTGTGGCCCTAAACCAGGGCTTTACAATTGATGACCCATCAATTATTCTGAGTTCTCCCTCTTTATGGGGTAAGCTCAGTTACTCAGTGCTAGCAGATCATATGGAAGGAAATAGAGGGTAATGGTTTCACTTTGAGAGAAATGACAGTAAGAGTGTTTGAGGCTTGCACTACTTAAACATGAGAACAATAAAAAGTGTTTTCTATCTCATTGCCCTCTCAACCCCGGAATAAAGACACAAGACAAGAAATATGGATTAAAACATGGGTCACACTTTATTAATCATAATCAATGTTGATATCCTTTGGCAAAGGGGAGCCTGCCATAGTCTGGAGTCAAGTTAAAATGCAGAGGTCTCACTGGACCCCCTAAGCAACAAATGGACGAGTCCCTGGCTCCAAGTTTTCATGGTCTTAAAGACAGTGAGAACCCCACTGGCCACAATTTGATCACCCCTGGACCTCAAGCCAGCTTTTCCTTGTTGACTGTTGGTCTGGTTGTGGCCCTAGCGCATCCCCCCCCTCCGCAAGCACTGTAATTGCATGATCCACAGTGCTGGGAGGTCAGATGGGCTACTGCTTACCAGAATTTGCAATGGGAATAACCAGAAAACCTGTTATATTGGCAATACCCGCCACAGCATAGGGACTAGCCCAGCTAAGTCCCATGCCCACCATCAAGCCGATCAAGCTCAACAAGCAGGCCCCCCTTGATGTCTTCCAAGAAGACATCAAAAACCAAATTGGACAGATGTACACCATCGTTCCGAAAAAACTCAGGCCTATTCAAGCGGATCCTCTGGTGACCAATCACCAATCCAAGGCCACTGCAGACCGCTCTGCAGACCTCCCAGTTAACACTCCTGCATGCTGTGTTAATGGAGAAAAAATTCCTGGCATCTCTCCTTGTCAACTGAGGGATGATCGTTGACCATGCAATATGCATTGCTGGATATGTGGCCTTCAGACATCTCAGGTCACCCAAAACGTCCAAAATCAATGCCTTAATGCAATGTCTGCCCAGATCATTGCCATCCAGATCAATGACTAATCTGGTGGCACCTGGCCAAAGTCCACAGCCCTGCATAGCTGACTCCACAGCATTCCACGCAGCCCTGTCCAAACGATATGAGTTCTGGCTCCAAAGCCCAAGTTGCTCCCCCATGGGGATGAAGCCACATAATGCACTGCCCAAATAAACATAGCTGTGGTCCAGAATAACAATGTCTCTCCACCTCATCATCACCACAAGACCTGTAAAGATATAAGAAAACCAGGCACCTGCCTAGACATTAGGAAATGTTCTGATGCATCTGCAATAGCTGGATGAAGACCACCGAACCAAATGCTTAATTTCATCTGTGTTATATCCCAAGGCTGCCCTGGTGGATGCTGCACCAATTCTAAATGAATGTATGCCAAATCTCAATCCCTGACACCAGCCTTACCCAGGGCTACATCTGTCAGCTTCCAGAACTGATACTTTGTTAGAGGTGAATCATTTTCATGCTTAAAGAATTAGCTTTGGTCTTGCCCCCTGGCCTATAGGTATGCAATCGTGGCTTTCACAGGGCAAATGCTTTCCATATGGCAATGCACTAAAGTGAGTTGGGCAACCCTACCTAGTTGATCAGCCTTGGATTGCCAAATATACAATTGAATCACCCCGTCTACAACACGAACATCCTGCCATTGCAGTACTACCCTGGTCTTGTCATTCTTCCCAGTAGCAGCTACCTCGCTAATCCTAAGGGCTCTAAAAAAGTCAGCAAGGATGCCGCTTTAAGTAAAACAAATTCACATTGGTCCCTACACAAAAACTCCCACTGCTTACAAATTCCTTCTAACAGCACAAGTAATATGGGAGCCCTAGTGTCCTGTACTCTACCCCTTTCCTTGGACCAACCTTCAATCATTTTCCTGATGCAGTAATCTGATGAATAATCCTGATAGCCATTAAGCCTAACATGGAATGCGAGCTAAGATAACCTACCCTGTATAGTTCCAGGTGCCAATCCTGTCCAGATACACAATAAATTGCTGAAAGTGATCCACTGATGCTGGACAAACTGAATCCAGGTTGACCAGTTTCCTAAATTCCTGTAATTCTATACTCACAGCTGAGTACCCCTTCTGTGTCCGCGGTGCGAGTGCCATGCCTATTACTCTTTCTGCATCTTTGCTCCAATTTGCCAGACTGCTGGGGGCAGAATTTCTGGGAACTCATTGGCTCTGGGGTCTAGCTCCCTGAACAGCTCAATCTGTTGGCATAACAATGCATCAGTTAATCTATTCTCTACACCTGGTACATGTTGGGCCTGCACTAATATGTTAAACTGCAGGGCCCATAAGGTGAATGCCCTGATTAAAGACATGACCCGTTCTGAATGTGACATAAGGTTATTTATGATGTAAACAACTGCCTGATTGTCACACCAAAATCTCGCCACTGAATTTGACCACTCCTCAGCCTACAGTCACAGTGCACCAACTATTGGGAAAAATTCTAGGAATGTTAAGTCCCTGGTAATGCCAGTCAAATGCCATTCTTCAGGGCATGTGCTGGCACACCATCTACCTCTAAAATAGATTCCAAACCCCAGAGATCCAGCTGTGTCTGAGTGGACCTGAAAGTCTACCTTCAGCCCTATCTCACCCCTCCAAAAAGATATCCCATTGAATCCTGCTAAAAACTGAATCCAGACCTGTATGTCTTCCTTCATACCGCCTGTAATCCTAGTCCTATGCTGTGGGTGGCATCACAAAGCTGACACAAAAATGCGCGCCCTGGCACCGCCACTCTGCAAGCAAGGTTCAAGTGCCCCACAATCTCCTGAAGCTCTCACAGAGACACCTTTCTTTTCTGCAGCAGTGTGGCTATCCTAATCTTAAGGTCAGCCAATTTGCTTTCAGGCAGGTTCGATATCTGTTGAACTGTATCTAGCTCAATGCCAATAAAAGTAAGAGATGTAACTGATCCCTCAGTTTTCTCTTCTGCTAAGGGTAAACCTAGCTCCTCCTCCATTAATTGAAATGTGTTTAAAATAAATCTGAACTTCCCTGAATTCCTTTCCCCACAAAAAAGGCAATCATCTAAATAATGGGCCATGGACTTACAGCCCACCCTGCTCCTGAGCTTCCACTCGATAAATGAGCTAAATCGTTCAAATGCAGCACATGAAACCAAGCAGCCCATTGGCAAAGCCCTGTCAATGTAAAAGGATCTTTGAAAATGAAATCCTAACAGGTCAAAATCTGAGAGTGAACTGGTAATATCTGGAAAGCTGATTTTAAATCACATTTTGCTGTCTCTGCCCCTACACCACACTTTCTCACCATGCAAACCGCTTCATCAAAGGAGGTGTAATACACGGTACAAAGTTCCTGAGGTATGGCATTGTTAACCGACACTCCATCCAGGTAAGACAAATGTTATATTAATCTAAACTCATCCTATGCCTTTTTAGGTACTATTCCCAATGGTGATACCCTCAAGGTCTCCAGAGCAAACGTCTTTTGTGAAAAAGAATACAGTGGTGCCTCACTAGACAGTTACCCCGCATGAGTTTTTTCACTATACATTGACTTTTTGCGATCGCTATAGTGATTTGCAAAACAGTGATTCCTATGGGGGAATTTCACTGGACAATGTTTGGTCCCTGCTTCACAAACCAATTTTCGCTAGATGATTTTGATAGCTCCCTCCGTGCTCGCAAAATGGGTGTTTTCGGGACCTAATCTTCACAAGACAGCTATTTAAACAGCTGATCGGCAGTTCGCAAAGCAGCTTTGCTATGGCCGATCTTCGCTAGACAACAACGATTTTTCCCTATTGGAATGCATTAAACAGGTTTCAATGCATTCCAACGGGGAAATGCTTTTCGCTAGATGATGATTTCACTAAACAGCTATTTCAGTGGAATGGATTATCATCGTCTAGCGAGGCACCACTGTAATTCTATACAACAATCATGAATAATAGTGGAAACCCATCCCCCTTTCCAAGTAGAAATTCAATTGAATCATCTCCCTCTTTCTTTCACCACAGCTAGTCTGAAGAATGTTAAAAGGCCATTTCTACATAACGATAATAAGGATAGAGGGACGTGGTGGCGCTGTGGGCTAAACCACAGAAGCCTGTGTTGCAAGGTCAGAAGACCAGCAGTCGTAAGATCGAATCCATGCAACGGAGTGAGCTCCTGTCACTTTGTCCCAGCTCCTCGCC
This sequence comes from Pogona vitticeps, assembly GCF_051106095.1. Lineage (NCBI taxonomy): Eukaryota > Metazoa > Chordata > Lepidosauria > Squamata > Agamidae > Pogona > Pogona vitticeps. The sequence continues at coordinate 150,031,877 of NC_135786.1, read as the reverse complement.
AACCTAGCAGTTCGAAAGCATGCAAATGCGAGTAGATAAATAGGAACCACCTTGGTAGGAAGGTAAAATGGCGTTCCCTAATCACGCTGGCCACGTGGCAATGGAAACTGTCTTTGGACAAGTGCTGGCACTACGGCTTGAAAACGGGATGAGCACCGCCCCTTATAGTCAGACACGACTGGACTAAAAATGTCAAGGGGAACATTTATTTATTTATTTATTTATTTATTTATTTATTTATTTATTTATTTATTTATTTATACATACATACATACATACATACATACATACATACATACATACATACATACATACATACATACATACATACATACATACATACATACATACCCCCCATCTGGCCTAAAAGACCACTCTAGGATAGTTATATATATTCTGACATGTGCTCATAGATTTACAAGTGCCAAGTCCATTAAAAACTAACCTAAAATGTTCCCTTTTTTAACATCCGTCTCAAGGTCAGGAGGGATGGTATTTGACAAACTGCCAATGGTAATTTCGTCCACAATCAACAAGCAGAATAGTCTCATTGAAACAGTGCAATTTATAGAGGAGTTGACTCACCAAAAAAATTGGTTCAGTGGGCCTCCCCTAATGTGACTTACTACATTAATCAGTAGAGTTTCAGGCACTGAATACTCAGAATTCATTTGCTATTCCCTTCTTTTTGGGGTATCCGGGGACTGTGCAACTTGCTGAAGACTACACAGGCTGGGTCTTCTCTTGGGGAATACAGCAAAGTACTGATCTCCCAAGTTCTTATTCTTCAGCTATATATCTAGTTCATTGAACTATTCAGCCAGCAGATATATATTTAATTCATTTCCTTAATTATCTGTGATTCTCTAGTCTTGTATACTCTCTTGTTTTTGACACCAGTTAAATCAATATTTCATTGAGGGATCTTTCTGCTAGGAAGAAGCTACTTGGATGAGTAGCAAAAGGTTTCAACCTAATAAGAAAGAAGTCCAGTTGCCATGACTCAACTTCCAGATAACCTCACCTGGATGACCGAGAATCTTCACAGATCAGTATAAATACTTATATCTTGTTTGGTGGTACAGATGTATAAGGCTATAAGGGGTGTGAAGAATTTTCTCAGAATTTCTCACTCGGATGAAACAAGTTGTCTGAACATGTCAAGATAGCCTTTAAAGGGATTACTAACCCCACTGAGTGTTCTTGTCTATGGTGTGAGAATGCTTGAGCCACTGCTGAGCTAAGGCTTTGGCAGCACAGCTCGCCTTTGCCTTTGCCCCCCTCCCTGGATAATGCAAGACCTTTGGTCTCATGAGAGCAATCGGGCGGGGGGGGGGGAATGTTAGGTTATTTAAGGCACTGGTCCTCAACCTTTTTCGGTCTGCGGACCATATGAGGGGGCAAGCACCATGTGCGGACCGGTTGGCGGGTGGGGCACCCCGCGCTCATGGGTGGGCGTGTCCCACTCCTGCTACCCATTTCCCCAGCGCCCATCGCAGGAGAGCAGCACCCCTTCCCTGCTGCTTCCCGGGCGGGAAAGGTGGGCTGGGCCAGACCACACAGGGCGCTCCTGCTCATCCACAGAAGAGGTCTCTGGAGGGCAGCAGGCGGGGCAGCCACCCTCCTGGAACCTCTTCCACAGATGGAGCCCGGCCCAGCCCACCTTTCTGGGAAGAGGTGGCCAGGCAGGAAGCAGCAGGATCGGCCAGTTGCCCTGGGTGGGGCGGTGCCAAGCTGGTGGCGGGCCGTCAGTGCTTCCTGGGCGGGCTGCCCCACGGCAACTTCCCTGCAGGGAAGTAATGCTGCTCTCCTGGGAGGGGCACTGGGGGAATGGTGAGGACCACAACACACTCCTCAGCAAGTGCGACACCCCCCCAGGGGGAGGTGGGGGGGCGGAGACTTGTCTCCGCGGCCCAGTTCCGGCAAGCCCACAGACCGGCACTGGGCCACGGACCGGGGGTTGATGACCCCTGATTTAAGGGATGTTCCCTCCCTCTCCTCATCCTCTTTCTTTTCTGGCAACGGTGAAGGACAGAGCTTTGCTGCTCGATTCTATTTTGGCTGTGTCACTGATTGAGGCCTGTGGAGAACTGCATTCAGAGGTTGGGAGGGTACCATCGGCTCCCTCTCGGTGTCTGTTTACTCAACTTTACTTAAGTCTTGGACATTTGCCTAAGTTAAAATTCGATTTGTTTTTGCTTATATTGTCATTGATGGAAGAGCAGGGGGTAGCTGCGGTATGTATGTATAATATATTAATACAAAATCTATAAATAATATAATGGAGTGGGGTAAATAGTCAGGGAGGGTGACTTGCTCTTCGATGGGGTTCTGTGGAAGTGCCAGTATAATATAGTACAAGGGATTCCTTATATCTCGGTTAGGCTCATGTAGGCAGCAGGCAGGGTGGCTTGGCTGAGTGCCAGCCTCTTGGGTGAGTGTGGTGAGCCGCTCAGCTCTCAGGCCACAAGGACTCAGAATTATTCCTTCCCCCTTTCACTTCTTAACAGTTGGTGCAACCTATTCGGTTATAGGCGGCTTGGTTAGTAGCGACGTGCTATATTGCTTTAGCCTCACTATCATTGCCAGCCTGTTTTTATTTTATATATATATATATAAATAAGTGTGTGTGTGTGTGTGTGTGTCTATATGTATATATATGTATGTATATATATACACACATATATAAATTAAATAAAATAATAAATGAATGAATGAATGAATAAAAAGAAACAAATTAAAAATTATAATAATAAATATATTTAAATAATTATTAGATAAATAACAAGAAAACTAATTAATTAATTAATTAATTAATTAATTAATTTAATTAGGTTGAATACAATTGATTATATTGAATTTTAATAAAGTATATACAGAAGGATTGGACAGCAAGGGTATCTATTGAACAGGATGGTTAATTAATTAACTGGACCTATTTATATCAGTTACATGATCTCAGAGTAGTATTAATCAGGTTAATTGCTGTGTTCAGATTTGAGTTCTTAGCTGGAAAATTACTAGGACATTAATTGAGGAACTCAGTTTAGTGGATTTTAAAATTAGCTAAATTAAAAGCAATCAGTAGTTAGGTTGGCCTGACTAGCAGTTTACTTTAAATAGTCAGGTGTTGTCCTAACAAAAGGACATAGTGGTGTCATCTGAGTGCCTACCTTACTATTGGTGCCTAACGTAAGAATTGTCCTTACATTAGGCACCAAAAGTAATAGAATAGAATTAGAATATTCTAGTATTCTAGAATAGAATATTCTAGTAAAGGATCTGGACAAGGAAGGCGATAAAGATAAGGAGAGGTGTAGGAAGAAGAAGCCTCACAGGACGTGGTCCAATTAGCGGCAGGAGTACCCCCAGAAAAAGAAACCAACACAATTAAGGTTACATTCTTGGAAGTTTGGTTACGTGATTATCCCCATAGAGATGGTGCTAGTTACCTACTGAAGGGCTTCAACTATGGCTTTAAAATCCCAGCTGTTTGTGAATGTAGGGCATTTTTTGTGCAGAACCTCAAATCAGTGTGCAGAATGGAAGGTGTCATTCAGGATAAGATTGCAAAAGAAGTGAAAGAAGGGAGAGTGCTGGGGCCCTTTGCAACGGCTTTTTGCTCTGCCATGCAAAATATTAACTCTGTTGGTAGCCTGGTCACCACTCTCTTTCTCCGCAGTGCCCTGTGTCTAGTGTCAGACTTGGGAAGTGTGGTGCTAGTAGTGGCAGGGAAAAAAACCAAAAAAAATGGAAGATAAATTTTGTAAATAATTCCCACAAAGTGGTCTTTTTTCCTCAGGGAGTGAGAAAATGAAGGAACTCTGGTTGTTCCTTTGGGGGAGGGGGGGAACTCTTCTAAAAAATTCTAGCTAAACACATCATTTTCCAAGATCACCACTTTCCCCAGAGTCTTCTGAGTATTATTTTTTTCAACAGGTGACTCTAGCAGAATGTTGTCTGTTCTGCAGATGCTGGTGATACAACTTCTTCTCTGTAACCCCTGTAACTGGTATGACGGTACTGTGTCCAGTGCCAGGGTGGGTGGGGATGACTAAAACTGGTGCAGCACCATGATCTGTCCTCCAGTTGTTCAGACATGTTACTCTCTAAGGGAAAAGGGTTCCATTTTCCTGCCTCATTCCCACAACCCTTTGGTATATGTTTCAGTTACACTCTTGAGCTTATGTAACATGGCAAGATGTTCAGGCTCCTTCATTTGTTTGTTCCCACATGCATCTGGGCATGGTGAAGCAGCTTCCATGCATGTCCACACCTCCTAATCTGAAAAAAAAGCTTTGTGAAAAGTGTTGCCTTATAACATTGTGACTGATCAGTTGAACTGTCTTCTCATAGTAGTGCCCACTTCTTATTTCCAAAACTTTCAATGCCCTATGTATTCTCTACTTCAAAACTAATACAGGGATACTCATGAAACAAAGGAATAACATGTGAAAGGATGTGCTGTGTGCGCTTCTCAGATTTAATAGTGCCATGACAGGAATCCACAGTTCTCAAACCGAATGGATTTAGGCAAGAGTGAACATAATAACAGAACATTTTATTTACAAGACGAAAACAAGATAAGAAACTATACTGAGTTATATGTCAATATTACTGTAAGTGACTGTTAGCCTGTGCCTTAAACTTTCCCTGAACTCTTTCACAGCTCCCCCGCTTCACACAATACTCAACCTTCCTTAAATACCACTCTCTGTCTACAATAATAGCCAAACTCTCTCAACCAACATCACTTTTAAGCTGATTTCTCCCCCCCACACACATCTTTTAACACTCCCACACAGCATTGCACAGACTGTGATTGGCTGAGCCAAAGGGAACATGGGCACTGCAGCTCTGCATCACAAATAGCTCTCCTTGGAGTTTAATTGTAATAAAGGAAATTGGAGGGGAGTATGGTTTCTGACAGCCACATAAGTGATCATACAGTGAATGACCAGACATGCAAATAGGCTCATCTGATTCACCTCACAAGTAAGGAAAGCACAAGAATCGTCAACATCCAGAAAAATTTCTCCATTTTTTTTCTCCTTTGAAAGTATTTTTGAAGAGAATTGCTTTTCTATCAGATTGAATGAGAATGGCCAAATTTCTTATAAGACATTTTTTCAACACAACACTCATCATAAAGGAAGACCATGACCACAATTAGAAACTAAGTTTGTTTTCCCTTTATTTGTTACTTATTTATCATTTTTCAAAAGTTATTTTCCTCCTAACGTGCTGAAAGCACAAGTGTAACTTCACAACATCCCAGTAAGGATGGCTAAACCTAAAAATTGCCCAAAGTCAGCCAGTGGTCTTCATGGCTACAGTGCAAACAGACTTCAGACTGGTCTTCTATTAGATTCTACTTTACACAATTGCATAAGGTAAGTAACACAAGCAATTCTATCTCTTCACTCTTCCATCTATTGTGCTCCTTTGCAGCTACCAGTTGCATCCAGTTGTGCACTCAATAATTCAGTGAATAACAAACCAGAAAGGAAAACTGTGATTGTTGTTCCATGCACAGGTTTCCCCATTAGGATTTTGACAGATTATCTGCAGTTTCTTGAAATCATGTTTATTGAGTATATCAATTATAGGCATATATTGGCTTGCAAGAATTCCTAGGGTATATTTCTTATAATTACCTCTTTCACCCATTCATCCTATGCTTGTTTGTTCTGCTTGAGTTACTTTGGTCAAGAAGGCATCTATCAATCATCACACAAACAGAATGGTGTATCCCTCCACAATTAGAGCTTGGTCAGATGCTTCCCCTTTGCAATTTCCTCTGGAGAGAGCCTGTCAGTTTTCACTTTAATTCCAAGACTTTTATGAAAGATCACCTTAATTATAAGACTCTTGGCATAGCATTTATGTTGTCATTCAATGTGACTGACGCATATTACCAAGATGTCATCAATGCCAAAATGTATTTTCAGACATACCTTTAATTAACTATTTACTTCTTAGACAACCAACATGTGAAATCTGCCGAACACAGAGGCATTTGGGAAGTGTATCTGTCCGAAACTTTGAGGATGAAGGCGATTGTCATTTCCATTATATCAATACTCATACTATTCTTATCAGAAAGCTGGCATAATCTGCTGAAACATCTATTCCAGATTTCAATTTCGTCTTTATCATTTAACTTCTTTCACATTTGTGAATGTTCTTTAATGTGTCTTCCTCTTCTTCAGCTCTCCATCTGGACAGAGTTTGTCAGACCTGGCTCTTGTCAAAGCTAAGGAAAAGATAGCTGAACTGTAACCAGAGATATGAAAATCTGTCAGTGTTGTTGCTGTTGTTGCATTTTTTAAAAATCCTGCTGGCATCCATATCTCACCCAAGTCATGTATCAGTTTGCAAGATCTTTATTTTCTTCATGCTTAGAAATTCCTGCATATTTTGTTACATGTTTTTATAATGTATACATTCCCCCACTGTTTGCAGCATATTTTTAAAACCTTTCCCCCCTCTTTTGGAATAAACACATTTTAGATTGTGTACATTTATTTGGTGTTTAATTTGAAAATAAGGGAAGAAGCTAGAGCTTGAAATTTGGTTCCTAAGATAGGAAATAGAAAAACCCTGTTTAGTCATTATCTCAGTGGGTGGAACCTACATGCTCTGAGCATGGTAGCCCTGCCCTCCTTTGCCATCACTTTCAGCATGTGAAAGTGACTGTCTGAAGAGGAGGCAGTGACTGCACCCATGTAGCCTTTCCATGTGAACCAGAACTCCCATTGTGGGGGGTTCTGTTCACATGTAGCACCTGTGTCGAAACAGCATTCTCTCCTTCTTCAGACTATTAATTAACAATGTGAGATGGAGCTAGCACACTCCTCCCAATGTGTATGGGCTCCATATACAACCAAATAGGGTTAAAGACATATGGATACCTTTGTCCTACTGTGTCTCCTTGACAATGGCTGGACTCAATGACCTATAGGTTCCCTTCTAGCTCTACAGTTCTAACATGATGATGATTTTCATAGGACATGAATTGGAAAAGTCTGTTTCAGTATGCATTTCTTTCCCATCCCTCTTTTTCTCAAGCTTAAAAAAAATCCTGAAACAAAGACAGAGCCTCCTGCATACTAGCTTTTCATTTACAATTTTGGTTTCTTCTTTTCCTGCTGATCACATGCAGTTCCCTTCTGTGACTTGGTGGTGGTTCTCAGGCTTAGTGCTGAGCATCATCATATGAATAAGGGAGCACTCCAGGCTTCTCCATCGCCAGTTTCATCATCCTCCCACACATGCTAGGCAATGAGTCTGAAGAGGGAGAATTCCATTATCCATGGGGCTCTCCTAGTGAGTTGGAACTTTGATTTCCTAGAGTCTTGGTCTTCCATGATTTCTCAACTTCCTCTTCAGACTCATTGCTATTCACATGTAGGATGGTGTGACATCTCTGGGGAGCTATCTCTTCTCACTGCTATCACTCTCTAGTGCGTTACATACTCCCTATGTCATCACAGACACCTCTCTGGTACATTCACCTAAAAAAAAATTAGCAACATGTTTTTACTGTTACAAACTTACATGTTAGTCCAAAGGACAGCCATGCCCCAAACCATTCAAAGTGTCTAGGGTTGAAATCTTTATTGTGTGGTCCAGCCACAGCTTTCTTGACCCAGCTAGTCTTTATAGTCTATTTGGAGGTTAACCAGAAATGTTGTTTTCAAGGAAGCAAGCTCACTTGCCTCCTTCAAGTGTTGGTTTTGCATTGCTTGAGCAGACATGGGTATTATAATCTCTAGCTTGCTGCTTGCTAAACATCTTAAAATTATAATTAAAAATAAATAACAAACAGAGTTTTTCTCAAGATCAAATAAAAGGAGAAACAATGATAAAATTCAATTCTGTGGATATTGTGCTTCTGTAGCCCCGATTCAGAATGCCAGGAAATGGCTTGATATTGTGCAACAATATTGTGCTTCTGTATCCATGTTTTGAATCATAGAGAGAGAAGCACAGTATCTCACATTCAAAAACTAGAAGTTTTTTTTTTTTTTTACAAATAATTGAATTTCTTGGCTTTTAAAACAGAAGTTTAAGCATACATACACTACAAGAAAATTCCAACAGAAACTTCTTCATGTAGAATTGCTCAGTGGTAGAGGGACGTGGTGGCGCTGTGGGCTAAACCGCAGAAGCTTGTGCTGCAGGGTCAGAAGATCCGGCAGTCGTAAGATCGAATCCACGCAACGGAATGAGCACCCGTCGCTTGTCCCAGCTCCCGCCAACCTAGCGGTTCGAAAGCATGCAAATGCGAGTAGATAAATAGGGACCACCTCAGTGGGAAGGTAAACAGCGTTCCGTGTCTAAATCACACTGGCCATGTGACCACGGAAAGATTGTCTTCGGACAAACGCTGGCTCTATGGCTTGAAGAGCGGGATGAGCGCCACCCCCTAGAGTCGGACACGACTGGACAAAAATTGTCAAGGGGAACCTTTACCTTTACCTAGAGGATCCCATAAGATGACCACATGATTTGTACTACAGTTGATGGGAGAGGACAGGAGCAAGAACAGCTAGGATGTGGATGTAGCTCCTCCGTGCAAAAATATTTTCAAGGACTGTCTTTGGACTGAATGAAATGGTGAAGGAAAGATTTGAGTAAGTGCAACACATACAAAGGAGAAATGTACAGACCCTTTAACCTCTCTGGTAAACGAATATTGCCATACCTGCTCTGCAGAATGTAATTAGAAAGCTATGTTCACATTTCCAAACTCTTTCCTTGGAGTAGGAAGCCTAAGGAAGAAAAATCTATATTAAACCCAACAAACAAATTGTGTGCATGTTTTCCAAAAGATGTCCTCTCACCCTTTGAAATAAAATTTTAAAAAAGGAGATCTGGGAGTCAAGAAAGATTTTCTCTAGAAATTAAGGTCAAAATCATCAATACGATGTGAAAGAAAGATAGCAAAAGAAGCTGGGGGGGGGATCAAATCATTTGATGTTATGTTCGAAGAGAGCCTTACAGACATGACAACCATCCACAAAGGCAGAAAAGCAGGTTGCTCAGAGAAGTCACGTCTGAACCCCCAGTAGAATTAAAATGAGTAAACTGCGGGTATCCTTCCCTTCACACATATAATGAAAATATAAAACTGACCAGAAAAGCCATTATTGCCAGGAAATGGTAGGGGGGGCAGTAGGAAGACAGGACAGATATTATTTTCAATAAAGACACAGCTGTTAGTTTGCAAGACTGAAGCAGAACTTTATAGAAAAGACAGTTTTGCAAGGAAGAGGGTCAATAGGAAGAAAGAACCACCTAGCACAATACATTTAAAAATATTTTTTTAACAACCAGAACATCCCTTTGTGAGGCCTGTTTTGCCAGGAAATAATTAAAAGGTTCTTTTAAGAGTCAGCCCCAGATCTGGAGTTAAATTTCCCCTTTGAAGACATGTGTCAGGAGCCTGATCTCAGAAATGTTTACTGAAAACAGGGCTTTGATAGATAGAACTCCTCTGTGATTTTCTAATGCAGAAAAACTTAGAATATGGTTTACAAAACTGTATGGCAATTCCCTGGAGATACATGGCAAAAGGTCATCATTTCTGGAAGGGTCACACCATTACTTTCTTTAAAGAAAGCCTGTTCTTTAACTCTTTAAATAAAGCCTGATTTCTGTCTCTGTTTCCATGAGCTTTCATCACCCTACAGCCTTCCCTTCAGAAAGCTTAAACAATGTATCAATTTTGGAACACTCTTGCTGGCCTGTGTTTCTCCATTTCTCCCTTTTAAAAAATTACAGTTTCTCCCCTTTTAAAAAGTCTCTTTTATGGATTAGTGTCAGTCCCTGCAAGCCTGGATTCTTCCCACATACAAAAGTGAGTTGGGCCAACTATTCTCTTTCAGGATAAGCAAGAATGATATTTTCTATTTATTTTATCTGTTTTAACTCTGGGAATATTTAAGGTTGTTTGTTTCTGCATCAGGGGACCACTTTTACTTTGTAAAAATAACCTGAAAACCCTTTGCCTTTACTTCCCCAAATCTGGCACAGATCAAGGGCAGACTGTCTGCTAGAACTCTGCCAAATTCGGTGCTGATCCAAATTTCAATTTGAAAATTTTTGCTGCCCCCATTACAATTGTGATGCTCAAGTCTCCCTAAGGAGCATATGGCATTCAGGCAGGGAGTTCCACAGGGCACAAATCTACCACTTTATGCTGAGGCAAGTCCTCAACCTTCAGCAGTGCATAGCATCTGTGCCTTTAACAAGCCTGACCCTTAAAGAACACTTTATTTTATTCAGCACTTTTCAAGTACTGCAACATGGGCTTTGTGATTCCTTATAACTCACAACAGTTCATTTAAATAGGACTTCTCTATGGTAGCTAATCAATTGCCTTTACCAGTCCTCTGTATTTAGCTAAACCCTGCTGGTCCAAGAGACCAGTCCTCAGTTTGAATTTTTATAATTATTTGTATTAAGAAAATATAGTTTCATAGAAACAGTTTGTTTGCTTAAGCATTACCATAAAGACATGTTCAAAGGATTACCATAGTTAAATACAACAATTACTTCCCAATAAAATAGTAAACACTAGACAGTGAGCTAAGGTGGGCTAGCCCCACCTCCTTCTTTTCTTACCATGCTACATTCTTTTTCCATTCAGTTACATAACACAAAACCATCAGGAACTTCTCTTAGGAAAAAAGTCCTTTCCACAAAATGGTCTCTCAAACATAACCCATCATCCATTTTCTACATTCCTCGGACCTCTTTCTTCATGACTGTAAACCAATTAGCTGAAAGAGGAGTAGCTGTCCACTCCGCCTCCAATTCTCATGGAGATGCGGGTGGGTTATCTCCATTCCAATTAGGCAGGAATTTGTTGGGTCTTCGCCCTGAGGCCTCTTTGACCTTGCTTTTTATCAGGATTCACTTTGTACCAGCCTGGCTTTAAATTAGGAAAAACAACTTCTCTGCCTTTTCCACATTCCCATGTCTTCAACTCCTTTCACTTTGAAAACATACCTGACTCCATTTTCTCTCATTCTCATTGACTACAAGCCCCACTCTTCTTCAATATCATGACAACAATTACTTTATACAATGTTGATTTGTTCAGCTGCATATTAACATTACTGCACTCTTATGAAGTGATACCTCTAATCATATATGTGCAGTCCTATCTCATACAAACCTGTTATCTTTATGTTTTTAAAAATTCATATATATAAACCTGCTATAATGGGCAGAATCATCACAAAGAATAACAGAAATGATTATGTAGAAGGCGAAGCTAGAAAGTTTCCTCATTTGTGTGATGAGTATACTTACATCTGAATGGAACAATTCACTTACGACATAATGCTGTGTTTGAAAGTCATTTTGTTGATTTTCTTTCTTCTCTGTTAACTAAGTGCCCTTCTATGTTTTCTGTTAGTCATCCATAAATAATTACAGTCCCATTACACTCTCTCTCCCTCTCCCTCTCCTACTCACACACACACACAACAAGAAAAATGTGTGAATGATCAGTTTGTAGGAAGTTGAAAGTAACAGAAGCTGTTGAGCAGAAGCTTGTGACTTGCCTTGATGCTTGCTTTAATTCAGCTAAGGAATTAGCAGATTGAGGGAAGGCTGTTCTGCTGATCCATTCTGTGCCAGACTTAGGGAAATCAGACTGGTATCCAGCCTGTCCTGTGCACTTTTGGAGAGATTTTGACCAGTTGTTAACTCTGGTAGGGAAACCACTACAGCAATGAAAAAGGAGAAAACAAAGGGGGTGGGGGAAAGGACAGAACTAGCATCCAAAAGTGAACCACTCAAAATCCATGTGAAAATAGAGAGATCCATCTGCACACAGAGCACCCTCTATCCTAACAGTGTAACTACGTAACTTTTGAAAAAGAAGGAAGGAAATACAATTTGAGAATGCAAAGCCTTCTATACTGACAGGGGCTCCTCCCTTTGCTCTCCAACTAGAAAGAAATAAATCAATAATTTTGTGACCTCACTCAAGACTCCAGTGATTGGACTGTGCAGGAGAAGGTTGGGCTTCATTCTGATAGTCTTCTCCTTGGGCTTTAGCTCATCCTTGTTCTACCAATACTTTCTATTCCTTTCTCATTCCTTTTGATTGCTGGAATCTTTTAGTATTATTATTATTATTTAACTTTTTTAACCCTACAAATGCTGGATTTAAAATGGAAGCTCTGTGGAAGTGCCACACCGGCCCAAGAATTCTCCTGGCTCTTTATTTGGCTCCACACAGTACATAAATACTTTTGATTTGATCCATATTTACACGCCTGTCCCAAAACAGCTTACAGTGCTGTAGCCTCTTTTTTTTCTTGACAGAGTCCTCATTTTTTAAAACATATCTGGTGGGCAGGCACAACAGGATCCTATTTATTTATTTATTTATTTTATACCCCACCTATCTGGTCGATATGTATGTTGGGTACATTGAATTTGGGCAGCTCGAACTGGGCAGAATTTAAATTTAGTTTTCTTTTGCAAATTATGGCACCATTTGCAAATCATGTGTTCAAGACACAAAGAATTTGAGGTTTAAGAAAATCTGAATGTGTGACATGGTGAAACTGATAGATTTTCCAGGCCCTAATATGAGTCTGAAAACTGTGGCTGTAGTCACACCAGGAAACTGTGTTCCTGTTATCTCATGTTTTTTACTCCCTGAGCAGTTATATGTTATGATCATTCAACATACACCCTGGGATGTGCCTTCTGATGTGTTTTTGAATTACCACCACATTTCCCAAATTTAGTGTGATATATACAGCTACTGGAATATTTTCCTCTGCAGCCCATTTTTTTTCCTTTTTTGAAAAAATTCATTACATCAATGTTTCACCAACATTTCCTTGATGAGTTCAGCTTTCTCTGCTGTACTTGTACCTCTTGCAGCAGAGAAATTCCTAGTCAGGCTTTGCTTTCCCTGAAGCTGTGCCATGCAGTTCCCCAGGAGGAAAACATGGAAGGGCTCAGGGAAGGACCACCATCTGGTGGACAAATCTGCAAATAAGTGAAGCTCAGGGGCAAATGACACAAATTTTCCAACACTCCACTTGATAATTTAAAAAAAATAAAGGGAAACACAGGCAAACAACATCAGTGGCGGAAGCAACACAAGGTGGCCTGCCAGAAACAGCATCGGTACAGCTATGCACACAGGACACCATTGTCATTGTTAAACAATGAATCATTTAACAAAAAAAGTAGAAGCTTCCCAATGGACAGGATTTGAGGCAAGGAGAGCACATAAGAGGGACAAAAGAATCGATAATGGCCTTGCATTGTCTGAACAATAACTAAGGTCGATATTCACAATAAGTAACTTGGAAATGTGTTGCTGGTGTGGTTGCAGCCTTCCTCTCCGTAGAGCAGCTTGCTATATATATATATCTTTGTGTATATGTGTGTGTGATACCTTTGAATCAGTACTTTAATTATGAGATAGATAACACCGTTACAGGTGGCATTTGAATTGAATTGAATTTACTTTATTGTCATTGTACTTCCGTACAATGAAATTAAATGCCATCTCCAATACACATAATAAGACACACAAGAACGTAGCATCCATAACATGAAAACATAGCACAATACACATGAAACACATCCCTCTCATTCACATCCACACCCTTCACATTCAATTTCCCATCGCACAACACATTAATATTGCACTATACAGTGGAATTCAATATAGCCGCAGCTGTGGGATAGAAACTGTTTTTCAACCTATTTGTCTTTGTTTTAATTATCCTGTACCGCCTACCAGATGGCAACAATTGAAAGAGGGAATGGCCCTGCTGTGATGGATCTTTAAGAATATTTTGGGCTTTCTTCAGACAGCGGAAATTATAGAGATCTTCCAAAGAGGGAAGAGGGCAGCCAATGATCGTCTGGGCCATTGTAATCATCCTCTGGAGCGTTTTCCTATCTGCCATTGAACAGTTAGCAAACCATATATCAGAGCAATAGGTTAAAATACTCTCGATGTTCCAGTGGCAGAAGGTTACCAGCAGTTTTCCATTCAGTTGTTGTCTCCTGAGAAGTCTCAGGTAATATAGTCTCTGCTGGGCCCTCTTAACCACTGCTGTAATATGATAATACCCAGAAACTTAAAATTGATTACCCATTCCACTTGCTCTCCTTGACTGTAATTATATTGGGATACACTAAAATTAGTGAGTTTATCATTCTACATTCATGCTATTATATTTTTGGGGCTCAATACTGGCTTTAGTCCAGAGTCCTTAAAATTTTCCCAGCATTTATCCGCCTGCTACGTATGTGGAAAAACCCCTGATAATGGCTACAGTAGAAATTAAGAAGACAGATGTAAACACTGGGTAGCAAATGAAAAGCACTGGCTTAGGCTGGATATTAAAGCTTTAAAAACAAGTGTTTCCTCGTCTGTTGATATTGGAAGTTTCAGGCCCCAAAGGCAGGAGCAGCAGCTCTCCTAGACATAATTGAGTTTTTAAAGGTTTCCCCAAAGTTCAGTGTGGATTTAAGATTAAGAATTTCAAGCCTTCATGGCTATAAATAAAATATGTTCTCTAATGTTTGAAGCAAGCATATTTTTTTCTTGTCAGCAGGAAAAAAAAGATCATCATTCGAAGAAAATGAAACATGACTGATAAGTTCAAACTAGTTTTCATCCACGTTATGCTGTTTTATCATAAGTCAAAGCCATTATTATAGTTCCTTGGTGTCTTGCATTTATTTGAGGTTATCTAACACAGATTAAGCTGTTTCAATTAGAAACTCTGTTTTGGAATGAGCTTAGGTTTCCTTTCCATTGTGATTTCCCTGCTTTGCTAGCTAAAACAATATAATTAGATAATTGTTCTGTTGTTGTGTTTTAAACACACACAACACCATAAAGTGATAGCAAATGAAGTATAACATATAAAATAAAATAAACAAATCTATTCTTCATGTTAAAATGAACAAAAGATATGCAAAGGAAATAACACAGGAAGCAATAGGCTATTATTGACAAATAATCTCTGTAAAGACTTTGTGTATTATCACAGTAACATCTCAGTAGATGTATCTCTTTGATTTACAAAGTGAGCAAAAATCATGGATTAAACCAGTTCTGTTTAACCCTCATCCACTGGAATTAAGAAATATAAACACAACACACATGTGATCTGTGGGGTGTTTCTAACCCACAGTATTAAGGTTGTGGATAGGGTTAAGGTTTTGCACATATGCCGTGTATTTCCTGAAGCAAATGAGATTTCCAATATATGACGTGTGGGACCAGACTCCTGGCAATCAATGTATGTGACTTCTGTTTCCTGTCATTAATATTTGTTGAAAATTGCTAGGGGACAGTTTTTGTCCCAGTATTTTATACTGGCTGAGATGAAAAGGTACCTGAATAGCAAAATGCAAGAGATTTTCTGGGAAAAAATTTCTCCAAGCCATTTTTATCTTTTTTAAAAAATACCATTTATAAGGCATTACATGGACATTACAACTCTTTAATTACCACATCATCTAATTCTTTGACTGCAGCTCTAACTCTGTGAGGATTCTTCAAGAAAATATGACACTAGTGGGAGTAGAACACCCTTCCTGGTGCATGAGGGTTACATGATATAAAATTGTATTCTGTGGCTGGGAAACCATCCAGATGCAGTTAGATTCAAGTCTCATCAGCCCTTTCCAGCCTAGCCAGAGAAGAGGGATGGTTGGACAAATAATACACCAGCATCTGGAGGAGTACGAGTTCTCCACAGTATTCAAAACATAACCTTAAGACCAGCTCAATGACTGAAATATCTGTTGACCCTATTTTCTCTCAGGTATGCCTTAACATTTTGAATAAGGTGATGCACATTTAAGATGCATGGTCATGTCCCTAAGCAAACACTGAATGTGAAGGAGCAGATAGACCACCTGCTCAAATGCCAAAACAAGCAGCAAAAGGATCACACTGTCCTGAAGATCATTATGGAGCTAAATATAAGGGACAATGGCCTCTGAAGCCAATGGAGATCTTATCATATTTGATCTGGTTACCAGAGATGTTCACCTTTATTGATCTTCACAATGAATGCCTATTACTGCACACCATCAAAAACAACAATTATTTGCTTCCCTGTCATTCCCTTCTCTAACAGCAGTAGTTGATGTTGTCCTGCCACATAAGACAGGAAGAGAAATACTGCCATATTTGGGATTCTAACTTAAGTTTGCCACTTCTTCTTCTTCTTCTTCTTCTTCTTCTTCTTCTTCTTCTTCTTCTTCTTCTTCTTCTTCTTCTTCTTCTTCTTCTTCTTCTTCTTCTTCTTCTTCTTCTTCTTCTTCTTCTTCTTTTGTGGTAGGCTCCTCATCTTTAACAGCTATTTGACAAATATTGAATGATTATCTCAATTTTAAGACTAGCTGTATCTGTTTATTTGTGTTTATGCAAATAATTGAGAATTTCATTCAGTTCATTTTTAAAAAATATAAATTTACTCAAATCTTCAAGTTCATACCAGAGTTGGGAAGAATTTACAATTGTTTTTAATCACACAAGGTGGCAAAAAAAATTAGACATAGTCATCCATCCTTAGTGGATATTAGCATGAGGAGTATGCTAATCATAAGACTCCAGTAAAAAAGTATTTTGGGCTGAAAATACTGATGCAACATCATAACAATGTGGCAAGAGACAGGGATGTATAGAAGTTATAAGGCCATTTCCAAACAATTTGAAGTCCATCATTCTACAGTGAGGATGAATATTCACAAGTGGAAAACATTCAAGACAGTTGCCAATTTTTCCACAAGTGGACATCCAAACAAATTCACTCTAAGCTCAGACTGTGCAATGCTCATAAATTTTGCAAAAAATACAAAAATTACATCTCAGGTTTTACAGGCCTCAGTTAGCATGTTAGCTGTTCAAGTTCATCAAAATACAATTAGAAAAGACTGAACAAGTATGATTTGTTTAGAAAGGTTGCCAGTAGAAAACCTCTTCTCTCTGAAAAGAACATAGCAGCGTGGCTTAGGTTTGCAAAGTTGCATCTGAACAAACCACAAGACTTCTGGAACAATGTCCTTTGGGCACTTGAGACCAGAGTGGAGATGTTTGGCCGTAATGCACAGTACCATGTTGGGTGAAAACCAAACACAGTGTATCAGCACAAACACCTCATACCAATTGTCAAACACAGTGGTGATGGGGTGATGATTTGGATTTGTTTTGCAATCACAAGTGTTGGCCACCATGCAGTCATTAAGTTGACCATGAACTCCTCTATATACCAAAGTATTCTAAAGTCAAATGTGAGGCCATGTGTCTGACAGTTAAAGCTGGGCCAAAACTGGGTCATGCAACAGCACAATGATCCCAAGCACACTGGCAAATCTACAACAGAATGTCTGAAAAAGGAAAGAATCAAGATGTTGCAATGGCCCAATCAAAGTCCAGACACCAATGCTGTGGTGGGAACTTACGAGAGCTGTACATAAACAAACGGTTGCAAACCTCAGTGAATTGAAGCAATGTTGTAAAGAAGAGCGGTCCAGAATTCCTCCATAATGATGTGAAAGACTGATAAAGTCATACAGAAAATTACTTCACATTGTTGTTGCTAAAGGCAAGCCTTAATTGTAGCTGGCCCACAATGGAGAATTTTCCCCAATGGATAGTCAGATTCCAAGGTTTTAATTATATGATACATTGAATATAGAAGGTACAGCTTAATGTCATTCTGTTTTTTGACTCTCAAGCAGTGGCTCTCAACCTTGGGTCCCCAGATATTCTTGAACTAAAACTCCAAGAAACTTCACCACTAGCTGTGCCTACCCCCTTTAGAGAAGTGGTAGAAAGTCTGGTCCATGGGCCGCATGTAACCTCCTTGGGATACAGTGGGGTCTCTACTTAAGAACGTCTCTACTTAAGAACAATCCAACTTAAGAACAGCTCCATTTGCTAAATTTTGCTTCTACTTGAGAACAGAAATCCAAGATAAGAACAGGAAAAAAAACCCTTTCCTGCTCTTTTTTTAACCTTAGGTCATCTTAGGTTAAAAAAAATTCTCCCCCTAGTGGTAGAGTACGTATTAACCAGCTTTGCATTAGTTCCTATGGGAACTAATGCTTCAATGTACGAACGCACCTCTACATAACAAAAAAACAGCCAGAACGGATTAATTGGTTTTCAGTCCATTCCTATGGGAAATTTTGCTTCAACTTAAGAACGTTTCAACTTAAGAACACCATTCCAAAACGGATTAAGTTCTTAAGTAGAGGTTCCACTGTAGTTTCTATGGACGGAAAAGAGCAGATACGGATTAAATGGTTTTCAATGCATTCCTATGGGAAATGCAGATTCAGCATAAGAACTTTTCAACTTGAGAACCACCTTCCAATACGGATTAAGTTCTTAAGTAGAGACCCCACTGTAATTATTTGACTAATGGTCTGGAACAGGAATATATACTCACCAAAGGGGTATAGAAACCCTTTGAAGCAATGTTTAAAATAAACATAGATGAAGTTCTATTGCTCACAACAAAGAAATTTCACTTCAGCCACAACTTTTTGCTTTTGAACCAAAGTTTGTTTGCTCTCTTTTCAGGGAATTTTTTCTCCTTTTGAAACATAAAACATATGTATTAGTAGCTTTCTGCAGGCTGGAAAGAGGCAGGATGCCTTTTTCTTCAAGGTTACAATCAAGAGTGGGGCATCTTTTCAGGATAGTTACACTGATGGCCTGCTTCCTTTTTTTTTAATATTTTTATTTAGGAACAGGGATAAATGGTACAAAAAGAAAGAGGGGATAGAGAAGGAAAAATGGTTTTGGGGGATAGGAGAGCATAAAGTATAACATCATCCAATCAATTCATATTACTAATACATATCAACTTTTTGCTTTTTCACAGTTTGATTACCCTCCTGCTTTTATCTTATCATTTAATTTTAATTTTATTCTATGTTATTCCAACATTATCTTGCTGCTGCTGCTGCTGTAGCCACTGTTTTCAGTGCAGCCACTATCTAAAGGCAGAGAGAAAAAGGAAGCAACTACACTACATACTCTTCAGATTCTGGTTCATGTTTTAAGAGTCCAGCTTTTGGGGTTCTGGTTTCAGTGAACTGGGAATAATTAGGGATTCACTGATGCTGTAGGAGTTCTCACCACCACTGAAATCCTAGCCATGCTGATCTGGGCATCTTAATTCTCTCCCAGTACAACTGAACTCATAGAGGGCAGTGGGCAGGAAGAGTTTTCAGCAGTGGAAGGGTATGGCCCTGGCTATCTTCTGGTGGTTTCAACATCTTGTCCACCCCTGAACTGGGAAAGAAATGTCCCGAGAGCACTGCTTCTCTTCATTGGATTGTCTGTTTTTCTGTTCACCCATCCCTTTGCCAACCTCAGCCTGGACTGTATTCCAGGTCTCTAAACTGAACTCATTGGCCAACATTTGTGATCATAATCAAGTACTGGCAAGACTTATTTATTTGTTTGTTTAAAATAGTTTTACTTCACCTTTCTCCTAAAAAAAGGCCCAAGGTGGTTTACATCATCAAAAACACATTAAAAGCTAAAAACCATGAACTATTTCTTATCTTGAGAAACCTCAACTACTTTCCTCAAGTATTCATGAGTCTAATAAGATGTTGTGCTAGCGATTCTGACATCTGGAGAGTTCTGTCAACCTATATCCACCTAAAGATCCCATGGCTAATGTTGCACAATAAATGTCTCAGCTGGTTTACCTGCATTGCAAAAAAGAAAAAGAAAAAAAAAGAAACATAAAACATATGAATCTATGGACATTACTGCTGGAAAAAGAATGTCTTTTTTTTCTAAATAACATAAGGTGACAGAAAATCCTTTAAAAACCACCATGAACATGAACAAGGCAAATGGCTAACAGCAACATGATTCCTTTGACTCGCTATACAAAGCTGACCAACTTCTCCCAAGCTGGATCTCTAATGCAACCTCACTCTTTCAGAAAGGAGAGGGAGTTAGCCTTTGCCACATAAGCCTTTCTTTCCTCATGATGCAGTAGTTATGACTGCAGTCAGCACTCTGCTCACCAACTGGGTTCAATCCCAGGCTCAGGGTTGACTCAGCCTTCCATCTTTCTGAGGTCAGTAAAATGAGTTCCCATTTCATGTGGATGGGGTAGGAGGCAATATGTAATCTACATAATTAAATTGTTAACCACCCAAAGAGTGTTTTAAGCACTCTAGGGCACTATATAAGCAGCACATTCTCTGAAATTGCCTGGTTCTGCCTACTAGAAGGAGTAGTATATCTGAACTGTGGCCAGAGCTACAATTTAAATGCTACAGATAATACCAATATATACTTGAGAGATTAGATACATTTCTATTAGCATCCCAAACCAACTGACAGAGGAGTGCCTTGACAGTTAGTTAACCTGCATTTGATTAAAATTAAATATATTGTGTATTGTGAAGATTCTAAATGAGTGTCCTTTTAACATTTTGAAATGTCAAAAGAAAAAAAGCCTATTTAAATGTTTTCCATGCCTTAATTTCCTTCTGCAACAACAAAATTGAACAAAATTAGCTGAACTCAATCCAAACAAATCTACCCTTGACACGCATCCTTTTAATTTATTCCTTGCCTTCACAAATTAAGATTGGCCTCATTAGTTAATTAACTAAAACTTTAGTTGATAAGTTTTCAGTTTAAACTGAGGAAGGCTGCCATCTTTTGCAAACTTGTGAATCTGTATGTAGCACTGAACTTAGTAAGGCTTACTACTAAGCAGTCCTGTCCGGGATGTAAGGATACAAAACCTCACTGGTGTTGTCCTTGCCTGCAAGGATGCTGAATGACCATATTATTCTGCTTGCCATTGAAGACAGCAAGGGATTTCTTGGCAATTGTGTTCAAGTTATTGCACTGGTGAGGATTTTTCTCTGTAAAAATTGACAGCCTACGTGTCAAAGTGCACAGGTGTGCAAATTATGTGAATTGCTCATGGCTAGGCTGGTTGCTGTGAATTCTGGATGGGTTGTTTGCATCTTTCTTAATGATCAGTCAGTCTTTTCTGTGCTTTATTTCTAGGTGGCTCTCTTAAAAAGAAGGGACACCAAAGATAATTTATACAATTTACTGAGAACTTGAGGGGGAAAGGATTTCATTCTCTCTCTCTCTCTCTCTCAGCTGAAGGCAAGGAATCCAGGCATTTAAGATTCTTTGTTGAAGGTTTCTCTTCATGTCAAAATAGCCTAAACAGACAAAAACCAGGAGTTTAGCAAGCCTTCTTTCTATCTTCAGTCGGATTGCACCAAAAGAGATTACAGCAATAGCACAGAGATCTATAATTCTTTAGGTAGGAAAACTGCTTTTTCAGGGTCTGCAGATTAAGCAAAACTCCAATGTAAAGAGATCAGCATAGTAATGGCTGTTATGTGGCACAGTTAAAGGGGAAGAAAAGTAGCACAGCAGATAATGGTATAGATAACTTTGTTGTGGAGAAGAGTAAAAGGAAGCCTATGTGGAATAAAATCTGTATTCAAGTCAGTGCTGCAAGTACATAATCAAGTACTGTATGCAGCTAAATGAGTCTGTTGTCTTGCAGTAATGAATATCTACATCCATCCTAAGAGTTAATGAGGAATAAATGACATATTATCAATGAATGGCAGTTATCTAAATAGCTGTGCAACCGAAACAGAATATTAAAGTGAGGAGCTAAAATAGATCTTCAATAATAATGAACTTATTCAGATTATTAATTATTTTAAAAGCCTCTAGTAAGGTTTACTGCTTTGGGATGAATTTCAGCACTCTGCTCATTCAAGCACTCTTCCCTATTTGCAACATGAGTTAGCAAATGACTTTATAAAAATTAATTCCACTGCTTCCTAAAGGAAATGTTCTAACCTAGCATATAGCAATAGCCCAAAATGTATTTGGTTAAGAATCTTCACCAAGTCCACAACAGATTTTCCCGATGGCCAGGAGAGCGATCCAGGAGGGACTGGTGCCATGGAAAATGAGCTTTGCATGGAGAAGATAATAGTTTTCAATCCCTAGCAACTCTAGTTAAAAGAGACTTCTCTCACGGGATTAACAAGTCTTCGCTTAGCATGATGGAGAACCACTGGCCCTCAGTGAACATAATGACTGGGGGTCCTCTGACCCACCAAATATTGTTATACTCTATGGCAAACCACTGGGAATCCCACACTGTTAAAATGATGATAAACAGAGGAGATGTTCTCAAAGTAGTGGCAGGTTGGAGTTCCTGGTATCTTAGAACAGTCCTGGGCCAAGAAGCCTTAAAAGAGCCAGTAGAAGGACAAAGGGAACACCTTCTATTGAGAAGGAGACTTAGAGCTGCTGAGGCAAGGAAAAAGGAGAAAATAAAAATGACAAGTATTGGGGCAGGGTGTAAATCCTGCCTGGTCCATCTGTGCATGGTAGACCAGAATCTCTACATAAAGGGTTTTTTTGGGGGGAAAAACCCATTAACACCACAGATTGGCAGTATCTTGGAGAGATTCCATACATTTCTTAAACTGACTTTTGCCCATTTCTGTAAAATGTGCAATGCTGGAAAGCATGATAAGTCTTCTACAGATGTGCAAATGTAGTAACATTGGAAGATTCATTTTGATTCCACAGACTATCCATTCATGCATGCATATGAATAAACACTGGATGGATTGTTTGTGTCTTTTTGATTCCTCATCCTGTTTTTTTTGCTGCATCGGTGTGCTTACTAACACATACAGTGGTGCTTCGCTAGACGATGATAATCCGTTCCACTGAAATAGCTGTTTAGCGAAATCATTGTCTAGTGAAAAGCATTTTCCCCATTAGAATGCATTGAAACCTGTTTAACGTGTTCCAATGGGGAATCATCATCGTTGTCTAGCGAAGATCGGACATAGGAAAGCCGCTTTGCGAACCGCCGATCAGCTGTTTAAATCGCTGTCTTACGAAGCTTAGGTCCCAAAAACACCTGTTTGCGAGTGCGGAGGGAGCTGTCAAAATCATTGTCTAGCAAAAATCGGTTTGTGAAGCAGGGACCAAACATTGTCCAGCGAAATTCCCCCATAGGAATCACTGTTTTGCGAATCGCTATAGCGATTGCAAAAAGCCAATGTCTAGTGAAAAAACTGTCTTGCGAGGTAACTGTCTAGCAAGGCATCACTGTATTCACTTTGTGCTGCTGCCTTTTGCACCTAATGCAGTAAACATGACCCAAATGAACAAATACCACTACTAAGTGTCCCACCTCTGCACTGGAGGCTGGATTTTGCATGGTGGTTAAAACGTTCTTAATGTTAGAACATTCTTGTGTTAGAACATCCTGTTCTTACTGAGGGCATATCAGTAAGTAGTCTTCTTGTCCATAATTTTGGGAGGAGACTTTGCAGGATGGAGGAACAAGGGTACTCAGCTGGCTGGTCGGAGACATCCTCCAGGAGACTAGGCAAAGGCAAAGAAGCAAAGATATGAGCCATAGCCAAAACCAGAGCCATGTCAGACTGTATTTAGGTGGAGTGGGCTGCTTTTAAAAACATCCAGAAAACAATTTATGAAATAGTCCAGGCAGTTTATTTCCCTACCCTAGGGAAGGGTATTTACATAACACTCATAAAAAGGAGTCTGAGCATTTAAGCAGTCAACTTTCTGGTACTTTAGGACCAAAGTACTGAAACTCTAAGAAAAAAGGATGAATCAGATATTCAAAATATATCTCTGTACATATCCCTTTCCTCATGTCTCTGAAGACATGGTACTAATTGTGGCCATTTTCCTGAGTTCTGAGACTTATCTAGCTCAATGAGATAAACTCAATGGGCTATGCAGAAACCGGTTCCTCAACTTCAAACTTATGTAGCTCAGTGATGAAACTAGACTATGTCTTGAAATAGAAGTTACCACAGTAACTTCAAAGTCTCAGAAGAATTTGTGGTGGCAGATGATTTTGGAATGTCCCTCTCATATAAAACCATGACAGACTCCACTTCTTATCATCCTCCAAACAACTTGTCCTGTGGCAATGGATTGTGGAAGTAATAGTCTGGTAACATGGGGAAAACTATAGTTCCCCCCACCCCAAGTGTCACTGGCAGCAAGTTAGGTGGACCCATGATCTGCCTCCTTTGCCCACCTCATGTGACATATTTAGTGATATTAGGGCACGGACAGGTAGACTGCATGTGTCATTCATGCTTTCCCATCCATGCTTTTATTCTAAGGCAAGAATGCTGGAGACACTGCCGAGCTGAGGCTTTGGCAGTACGGCTCACCCTTCGCCTCCCCCCCCCCCACAAGACCTTAAGGTCTCTCGATAGTTGCTGAAAGAGAGGGGGAAATGCCAGGTTATTTAAGGGGTGTTTCCCCCCCCCTTTAGCCATCCTCTTCCTTTTCTGGCATTAGGAGAGAAAGAGAACTCCGCTGCTGGCTGCGAATGCAAACTGCGACATCAAGAGGATCGAGTGTTTCTGAAGGAAGGGAGGGTAGCATCAGCTCCCTCCCAGGCTGCTACTATTGATTGATTGATTGATTGATTGCTAAATTAATTTGCACAAGACTATTGATTGGGGTAGATTGTGAAGTGCGAGGGGGTGGCAGCGGCGGCGCTGCTTGCACCAGCTGCGATCAAGCGTGAACGGTCTTCAAAAAAAGGTTTTAATATCACACAAATAAATATAGAGGGGTAGGACTGCAGGCTCTGGGTCATAATTCCGGCTTCTGGTTTGGGCTGTCAAGTCTTGGCCTGTCCTCTTTTTTGAATAGTGTTTGCCATGGGCAGGTTTTAGGACTATTCCCAAGCCTTGACCGTTATCGTTTAAATCTGTAAACCCCTCTTTGTCCATAGCAGCCTCAAAGGTGGGTCTGTGGAGGACTAGAATGAAGGCTAGGCCTATATTACATAAGGCCTAACAGCTGCTGCTGCTGCTGCTGCTGCTGCTGCTGCTGCTACTACTACTACTACTACTAATAATAATAATAATAACAACAACAACAACAACAAACAAATAAATAAAATAATAAAATAATAATAAAATCAGAATTAAATTAAATAATTTTATTTAATTTAAAAATACCCAGCCATGCGTATTGTGTGGTTCACAATCATCTCTCGATTGGCGTTGAGGGACGCCAAGTTTTTCCTCAATGTTAACATGGCACACAGGGGTGTTAACTGTGAGGTCTGCAGAGTGGTCTGCAGTGGCCTTGGATTGGTGATTGGTCACCAGAGGATCCGATTGGATAGGCCAGCATTTTTTTTTCGGAATGATGGAGTCCATCTGTCGGATTTGGCTTGCATGTCTTCCTGGAAGACATTAAGGGGGTTGGCTGCTTGCTGAGCTTGAGCAGCTCAATGGTGGGCATGGGAGTTAGCTGAGCTAGTCCCTATGCTGTGGTGGGTAGTGCAGATAAAACAGGTATTTTCTGGTGAGTCCCACTGGAAGATCAGGTAAGCTAACAGCCCATCAGGCCTCCCAGCACTGCAGATCATGTGATTACAGTGCTTGGGGGAAAAGATCCGCTGGGCCACTACCGGACCAACAGTCATCAACTAAAGATGGCTTGAGGTCCGAGGGTGGTCAAACTGTGGCCAGCCAGGTTCTTGCTGTCTTTAACACCTCGAGAACCTGGGGCCAGGGACTCACCCATTTGTTGATTAAGGAATATTTGGAGACCTCTGCGATTTACCTGTTTCCGCACTACAGCAGCCCCCCCCCTTTGCCAATGATGGCAAATTTGAATTACAATCAATAAAGTGTGCCCCGTGTTTTAACCCATATTATTTGTCTCGCGTCTTTATTCCGGGGTTGGGAGGGCAATAGAGTCTACTTACTTCAGATTTGTCTGCAGCACTATTTATATGTGCTAATGAGATGGAGCACTTGAGACAGATGAATCAGCCTGTTTCTGATCTGTGTTGGGTACTTTTAATCTCACTTTGGTTCTGTCCTGTTTCAGCATTCATGTGTCCATGTTTTAAAAATCTGCATGGGTAGTCATACTTAAATATATATTTAAGCATGTATTTTAGGCACACAGTTTCTCAAAACACATTTTAAGACCATTTTGATACCTTTTGAAGTGAGAACAAGGATGCAAGAAGCATGAGAACTGGAGAATCATTACATTCTAATCCACATATTAGTCATGGAGGAGTGGATTGGGTGAGTTCCCATCAACATTCACTGAGACTGGGTTTCCTAAGCATTCCTGTGATGGGGCACATCCAAATTCTGTTTTTTTCCAAAGCAGAATAATGAACGCATTCCTATCCCTTAGTATGGTGGGCAAACAGGGCTAACATGATGCAGGTTAATCTTCCTATATAATAACTATACAAATGAAGAAAATTCAGCCGTGCAAGTCATTGTGTCAGGGAGATTTTCAATGGCATGCTTGTCAAAATCCACTTATGTTCTGGGTATTCTTAATTTTTTCCCCCATCCCATCCAAAATAGCTAGAAACTGAGGAAGAAGAGGAGGAAAATGAACAGGATACTGCAGTAATGTTGAAACCACAACAAGCTTTTTACATAGAAGAGCTTCAGTTAACCGGAGCAGGAGAGAGGAGTGTGAACACAGATCTAAGAAGTTGAGTTTCATTCAGAATAATAGGCTAAATTCAATGTCACCTCTACTTCAAGGAGAGAAATGAATTGGACTTATTAGTCACAACTACCTGAAATTCCACATTTGTAATGCATCTGCTCTAAGCAGGACATTGGGTTCAGTCTTGTGGCTCCTATCTTCATATGTGAAACATGCTGTGCAAAAGAACAAGCCAGGCAGAAACCACAGGCACAGCTTGGCATATTTGTTTCATGCACTTCAGGAAAAAAAATGTTTCTTCTAAATTATATTAGAAAATGCAAGTTTGGCGGGGGGTGTTCTTCCTTAGAAAAATCAAGAGGGGTAACACAGAGGAAGAACGCTGACCAGTTTGTTAATGGGAGAGGTTCACAACAGGGTTTCTCATATAATATGTTTTTGTATCCTTTGAAGTAGCACATTAAGCTCAGGATCCTTTCTGAATGCTATTGTGTAGATGTTTACAATGAACACTGAATCAATTTCAAAGTAAACTCTGCCCATATTTCCTGTTCCATAAAGGCTCCCTGCCCTAATGTCCATTAGAATGAGAGGATATCTTATTGTGCCAATGAAGGAGAATGTCTCAGTCAAAGCAATCTACAAACATAGCAGCAGTTTTGACTTTAACCTAAAAGTTGTTTTCAACTGATGTGTTCTACTATCTCACATAAAAATTGATTCAAGTGTAAAGGCATGTTTGCTTTTACATCTTCTTAAGTGACTGAAGGAATATTCAGAATCGATCTTATGTATGAAATGGACTAGAGTAGTGGTTTTCAGCCTTCTATTGCCATGAGAATTTTTCCAGAATAAGGATTGGGTTGACAAATCCCTGAATTCAGGACCGGTTCTCCCCTAAGGAAGAAGTGGCCATCTCAGAAAGCAGATACAGTGGACCCTTGACTTACAGATGGCTTGACTTACAGACTTTTTGAGTTACAGACTTCTCTGGCCGCAAAATTTAGGTTTGACTTGCAGCCTGAGAATTGACTTACAGACCAGAAAAAAACCAAAATGGAACAAAAACGGCCTGTTATGGGATTAATCGGTTTTCAATGCACTGTAGGTCAATGGAGACTTGACCTACAGACTTTTTGACTTGAGAACCGCCTTCCAATACGGATTAAGTTCTCAAGTCAAGACCCCACTGTAGTGAGGGAGCTCCTAGGAGGGCAGCAAATTGTTAGTTATATGTTTTGTTACTGTTGCGTTTCTACTTGCACAAATGGAGAGAAGCTTCTTGTGATACTGATGGGAGTGCTCAAGTGTTGAACTCATCCCAGGGTAAGATTGCACACATTTTTCCCCTTCAAGGAAAAAATTCCCCCTTTTCACATCCTCTCCAAAAAAAGAGGGGGGGGGGACTGAATGACAGGAATAAGTTTCAGGAGCAGAGGAGAAAGATCTATTTAAAATGTTCATATCCAAACCTAGTGTCTTGTTTCACCACACAATAACAAGGTGTAGAATGTCCATTAGTACACAATTTCTCTGATTCCTCCAACCCCATACATTTATATGACTCAGTGCCTGCAGCAAACAGCATAATGGGTTTTGTTGCTGTCATTCTTTATTTGTTTTACGAAGCTATTATGGAGCAAGGCTATGCAGTTTGATTTGGCAGCTAGTCAGTGAGGCTTACTTCCTTCTATTATATATTTAGGATTTAGGACCTACAAAGCTTAGTACTTAGTCTTGAAATTATACTTAGCCTTAAACTGAGTCAGACTATTGTTTCAACAGCGATTGGTGGAATCTTTCCGAAGCTCCAAGTCTTCCTCTGTTTTCCCTGGAAATGCTGGATATTGAACTTAGATTAAGGCTTGTAGGCATATTAGGACAGATGGTTCCAAAGCTGGGTCCCCAGCTGTTGCTGAACAGCTCATAGCGACATGACTGAGAAAATACTGCGGGAAATGCCCAAGTATAGAAACAACAGTGAACAGACATGGAAAACTTCCAAAACACATCTTGTTTTAGGAAAAGGATCATGGATCTCTTGTCATTCCTTGAAAACGCCAGTTTCATAGCAAAAATGGAACCACAGGAAAATTAGAAAGATGATATTTATTCCTGTGCCCAGGACTGTGTGGCTCTGCATGGCTGCTTACACCCAACATACCCTCATGACTTTGCATTGCAAGGAACACCGGATCACACTAGGACTTGTAAGGGAACCCAGTCCATCGTTACTATTCATCTTGTTAAAGAATCCTTGACAAAGCCAGCTGGCCCTATCATTACAAAGAATGAGGCAGTCATCTCAGGCACTTGGAAGATCATAGAAATATAAAATTATTGTTATATCTATATGTCCAGGGAAAGGCTTCCAGGGGGATTTTTTGTCTCTAGTGTCAAAACAGTTTGGCCAACCATGGTTACTCTGTGCTTTGATTCAGTGGGTGGTGGTGGGGGAACTATATTTTGATATGCCCTGATTAGCAAAAGGGGATGTGCTGCTCCTGTTTACAAGCTTCTCACCAATACCAGGTATTGAAAATGAGGTATTTCTGGTGCGTTATGGCAAATGTGAGCAAAGGCCTCAGTTTTTATAACTTGTGTTTATAGTAACTCACAGGCACTAAGACGCCTCAAGTATCGGACACTGCTGATACTTTATGGATGGCATTTTGATTGCTCTCAAGTCACTGGTTAGAATGATAGCTTTGTTTAATACAATGCGAGCTTAATCAACTTACTTTATTTACGATTTATTGCAAAGGTAGAGACAATGACTAGCTGGCTCCTCTAAGGACCTGGATCTGGAGACATGGCTTTTATGGTGAATCAATCGGAACTTTCTTTTAGTATCTGGCTGTCAGCTACAATCAATCAAAGGAGGCTCTTAAAAGCAATGCATGTGAAAGAATTCACATGCAGCCTTTATTCTGAAGCTCTTCCAAGGCACCATATGAGAAGTGTGAATGTGTTCAATGAACCACAAAATGTGGCGTGAAGCAAGCTATGCTTTTTAGCGGCATGAATCCTTCCTGTTTTAAACCATTGTGAAATGCTGTACTGTCACTGTTCATACATATGCAGAATATATTGCAAGAGCACAGATATAAAAATGGGGAGGGGAGAGCCCAGAGCATATACTCTAGTTTCACATTCTGTCATATCTTTAAATCTTTAAATCTTCTTGGGGTGGTGGTGGAAATTCTCATTAATGAGTCCCAAAGCTGCCCTTAATTATTCAATTAGTAGCTCATTTTTTGACAGATAAATTTATCCATTCTGGTTTCACTGTTTTCCTTGTTTTTGTAGCTGAGGGTGGCTAGTGGCTGTGACAGGTAGTGCTTCCGCCATTAATATGAAGGTGAACTACTCCCCATCTTGGTGCATTAACTGTCCTAGCTTCTAGGTTTAAGTTTGGCTTATTGGAGAATTTTGATTTTTCAAGTCAACAGAGATAGAAATAAAATTTATATATCCCCTCCCCAACATGCAATTCAGCTTGACAGAAGGATGGTACTGTGAACTTCTTAAGATACACATTTTGGCTTTTGATGAATACTTTTGAACAGAAGTGAAAATGCTGAAGGACTTTTAAAAAACACTTGCATACTGGTTTGAAAGTGTGAAATTAAATAAAATATGAATTAAACTATGTTTTTCCCCCAATATCTTTTCACAAAGTTATTTTGAACTAGTTCTTTAAAAGTCCAGCAACATTTGGGAGCTGCTAGGCTAAACAATTAGGGCTTGTTAATCCCTTTTCTCTCCCTCCCACTCCCGCAACAGACATCCTGCAGAAGCAGGAAAGGTGTTCAAAATGCTTGGTAAGTCACAATTAGTGGGAAGGGATCATACAACGGTGAGAAGCTAACTTTTGAAAAGTAGAAGAGAAAGATCTAGGTGCTGGAAAATGTGCTTATTGGTCCAAACATGCAAATATAGTTTCATTTGCGACTGTATTTCAAGCACATGCTGTTTTTCCAGAAAAAACATTGGTTAATTCTTAAGGTGTGAGTCCCCCAACTCCCAAATGAAGGAAAAATCCTGAGGTTATCAGAAGATGAGCAAAATGGATTCTCAACTTCCTTGTTGATTAGGGCAGCCAGGGGAGGTTTGGTGACTGGGTACAGAGAGTAGTGAACACAGAAGCAAAGAAAATGATGCCATTTCAGTTTCTGGCTACCCTGGATTTTAGCTAATGCCACATGTAAGCCATTTCCATATTGTACAATGCTACATTGTGATGGAGCATTTCCGCAATTGTTAGGGAAATCAAGCAAAATGGTCAGCAGAACCAGAGAAGCAGTGAAGCTCCAGAGTAGAGGTGGGGACAAAGGCACTTCATCTGGGTTTGTGGGTCGTCAATTGCCTCCCAGTAACCCAATGTACAATGAATCAATTCATCAGGTAAATAATAATAATAATAATAATAATAATAATAATAATAATAATAATAATAATAATAATAATAATAATAATAATAATAATAATAATAATAATAATAATAATAATAATAATAATAATAATTATTATTATTATTATTATTATTATTATTATCATTATCATTATCATTATCATTATCATTATCATTATCATTATCATTATTTTGCTTTCCCTCCTCTTGCTTGTGGGGCATAGCAAGAGGAGGGAAAGCAGGAACCAAAGCCATGGACTGGGAGATCCCCGGGGTGGGATTCCCTTCAGGCAGGCTTTAGCAAACCACCCACAGGGAAAACCTATCACTGTTTATGCCCCCAAGGAACAGCTGATTCATGGGGGCATAAGCAGATAGGGAACAAAGGGACAAATATAAAAGGGTTGTATTTGTTGCTTCATATTCATTGGGGTCTCTGGACCCCAAGAATATGAAGCAATGAATATCTGATGAACCAGGGGTATTTAATGAATATCCTGATTCATTTTTATATTGGTCTCCATGTCTACTCCCGAGCACTGCATACCTCTCCTCTTGAAATCTGAATTGCACAGTAGTCAAATTGGAGGCCATTTTTAACATCTTCCAGATGGTGCCAAGAAAAGGAGGCTTTTTTGCTTTGGCACTGTGGCGGACAGCCCACATGTCACTCCTGTCAGTCATTTTAGAGCTCTAGTGCAGGAACCTATGAGAGGACAGGAGGGGCAAAGTCAACAGAACTGGGAGAGACAGAGAGTAAGTTAGAGAAAAGATTGTGAAGTATTTAGACAAGAGATTGGAAAGTTGGCAGGTTAAGAGAATATAAAAGAGTTAAAAGTAATAAGAAATACATAGACAGACAGAATATATTGAGACCTTGATTAAAGTGAATGAATACCAGCAAGCGTACATATAATCAAATCCACGTTTATTGAATGAATAATAAAAGAACATCCATGATTTTACTTCTGTGATTTACCTACCAAACCATAAATAAACCTTATTATATTTGGCAGCCATAGTATGAGATTCATAACTGGTACAGTGAGGGTAATATCGTCTGGTGGCAGCGTAAAAGGGTGAAAAGAACAAGTTGTGTCCGAAGGTGAACCTGTGTGAGTGGGAAAAACATACAGAGGACACCGAGGGTGCGTGACAGGCACAAACTGCCGACACTGCTTAGAAATTCGGAAGACAAAGTACACTCTAGCCCTGTTCAGCTGTTACTCAACCCAGGGCCTCCATTCAAACAGATCTATTCTCCTCTTCAACCTCAGTGTTGTAACCAGGAGGAATGCAAAGAAAGAAAGAAAGAAAGAAAGAAAGAAAGAAAGAAAGAAAGAAAGAAAGAAAGAAAAGGGAGAAAGGAAAGGAAAGGAAGGCAAGGAAAGGAAGAAAAGGAAAGAAAAGTGGAAAAAAAAGAAGGGCAGTACTGGATGCTTTCCTCAAAGAGTGTTCATACCACCAGATAGAAAAAGGCCTTCTGTCTTTTAATTTTAGCTCTGCGTCAATTGAAGGCCAGTCTGCAGGTTATGTGAATTATGTAAGAAATATTTTTCTATAAAGTTTTTCTATTCTCCAGCTATATAATGTACTATCTAAGTATATTAGTGAGGGCAGATGCAGTCAGTTCAGAGTGAAAGCAGCATTTCCTGTATAACACTGCCCTCACTACAGATAAACAGAGGTGGGGAGTGCAATGTGATTTTAAAGATGGCTGATATTTTTTCCTCCTTATTACAATGGCAAGCTGCACTGCCTTATCTGCAGCCACACACAACTCCCAAACTGCTGAAAGGGGAGTCTGTTTTCTTCCTCCCAAAGTTCCCTGGAATGATAGCCACAATTGCGATGGCTGCTTGCTTTTGAAGATCCACTATTATGATGATGATGAGGATGATGATGATGATGATGAGGAGGAGGAGGAGGAGGAGGAGGAGGAAGGAAAATTTGCACAGCTGCTGCAGATTACAGCCTCCCCAACCCAGACACTTGCCCACTGAAAACATATTGCCAAAATGACTCTCAAATTCACTGCCTGCATTTAGGACATGGTGCTTGTTCCCACAGTCCTTTTTTCCAGGGCACCTGAATGCCACGTGTTTGTTCTGCAGCTGCCTTTACAACGACCATCTCATTATTATAGCTTTTGCTCTGCAGAGTTCCTCAGCTATGGCCTCCCAAAGATGCATTATAAAAATAGATTGATTGGGATTTTGCATAACAGAGTGGAAAGAAAAAGAAGTTACCTCTCAGCTGTCTCAGATTTTTGATTAAAAACTTATCATAGCTGCTCTTCCATCGAGTGATGCTTGTCTGTATTGTCTGGCACGAAGGAACAGAAAACTATGTCAGATTAAAGATAAATAGTTCACATTTCATTTAGAGGATTTCCACCCTCCTTTCAAACAGCCTCAATATGAAGACTGTGAAGCATTCAACATACACTTTTCAGAGAAGCTTTAAGGGAAAAGAATAATTTTCTAAAATCAATTAGCAAGTCATCAAAGCATAAGCTTTAAAATAAATAAGATGTTATTGTTCCAACAATACCCCTAGTATGCAAATATTTAATTTCTTGTAATTCTGGATAGGCAGATATTCTTAGATTTTCTGATATATTCTTTCTCTCCATTTGCATCTGTATTACTTTTTTGAAGAATGCCATACATATCATGGTTTCTAGTAGCATGACATGGCCCTTTACATGTTTCCAGCTAACTGGTAATCCACTGTTTAAGGAATAGCATGTATCACAGTAGATTAGCACCTCAGTACTCATGGGGGATGAGTTTGAAGCCCCCCCATATATGCCAAAAACATAGAATACATTACATGGTCTCTGGCTCCCTCTAGTCTCCTGTTGTGGTAAATACACACAGAAATACATATGAATAGGTATTTCTGGGTGGGGATGTTATTTAGCATGTTCAGTGAGCAGACAAGTGAATCAGTGGATACTGTTTCCATGGATAGAGGGTCTTACTGCATGTACTATGTGTGAAAGGGTGACTTTTTTTCAAACTTAGCTGTTCTCCCTTGAGGGAACAAGGGTTTTGTTGAGCTTCTGAGAAATACAGTGAGAAAACTGACATCCCTCATCTTGCATAGAACTCAGCTATGCTTTCCATGCCCGAAGGGTGTTGCACTTTGACTTACACCTGAACAGGCAACTCTAATACTGGTGTGTAAACTTGATGGAAAACGCATATAAAAACTGAAGAAATTGTACCTGGCTCTGCCTGCTTTGCTTTGCCCCTACCCTGTATCCTTGGCCACAACTTCTGTGGCCTTAAGATCTATCCCAAATTAGCATTCACTTCCCTATGGTAAGAAAAGATTCTTCACCCCAATGATCTCTCCTGGTTTCTGTGAAGGATGAAGTCATTACTTCTGTATGGTGTTTTCCAGCCCTGTTCAGAGATGCCATGAATGAAATTCTACTGAGCTTGTTTTCACTTCTGAGTTATTGCTGTTTCCCAAGCAGAGTAGGACAGGCAGTGGGTATTTAAGCTGTTTCTTATCTTTTCACTAAGAAATCTCTGGTGAGTTTCTAAGGAATTTCAGTGTTCCTCACAATAAGGCTGAGGGGGTGGAGGGGAAACCAGTACACAAAGCAATGGTTATGGACTGTCTTCAATTAACTTGAACAATTGAGCCATGGATGCATCACCAATATATATTTTGGTTCCAATTCAAGCAGATGATAAAGGACAGCATACAGTATGAATTCATCAAATTTCTAGCAACTGTAACCAAAATAAAGGAGAGGGAGAGAGAGAGAGAGAGAGAGAATGTCACTCCTCCACAGACATTTAGTGTTGTCACCACCTCCAGTACTGCTGAAATTTCCTTAAGCAAACTGACAGCTATTTCTCACTCCCTGCTTCATGACATCTGCTCCTAAATTTTCAGAGTAATGCACAGGGATTAAGCTCTACAACTCTTGTTAAGAGTCAAAAGAGCAAGAGCTTATCCCACGCATATACACATGCTGAAGTGTGTGTGTGGATGTGTGCACATACAAACAGCAATAAACACACTGGAAAAATCCTTGGATACTATGAGTAAACACTTGAAAATGCAAGATAATGATGATTATACTTTGTTTAGTAATAAACAATAGCCTGTCTTTGAGGCCCTTTCCCTATGAATGTGTTTTTGTTTTTATTGCTTGTTTGTTCAATTTGTCAACTGTTCTGTTTTGAGAAAGCATATATATACAGATAAATTAATATAGAAATTATTCTCGAAGCACATATCTGCAATCTAGAGGGGAACTCAGGTTTTGCAGAAATACACAGATCTTTAGGGTGAGAAATATTAAAGTCAGGCAACACCTCCCAAAAGCTGTCCGACGGTTACATTAATGAATTACATTAGATTCTGGATCAGGGTTTCCGAAATCATTGTAAGGTCCCATTCGTTTTGTGCCACTGTGTGCATCCCTTTGGAATAACTTTTATTTCAGTGTTAAGCTTAGTTTTAGATCGATCCAGGGAACTACATGGGATTTCCCTCTTTTCCACCCTCGTGCTGGCTATGTCTCACAGTCACTCACACCTGCTTCTACAGTATTATTTTTAATATTTGTTTTATTTTTCATTTCTTTCAAAGTGGGATAGAAGTAGCTCAGTATTACAGACAGAAAAACAAAACCAAACCTGAAACAGACATACACAGTGATGTGCCCTCCTGGAGGAGAAAGCCTGAAAAGAGAAGAGGTATCTCCCCAATTCTTCACAATTATTTGTAAGTCAGACAGAGGTTCCTCTTTCAGTCATTTTTTTAAAGCAGCAACAGTCTCTTCACCTTGTCTGAAAACTTCTGTGCTGGTGTGACTGCTCTGGGGGTTAAACAGTAGGGAAATAACTCTTCAAACATACCACTTAATTGCATTAGCAGTTACATGATATGTCACTTAAAAAAAAACTCTTGAAGATATTTCTGTCCCGCATTACCATGCAACCTGCAACCCATTATCCTGATATCCAACACTTGACAAACCCCACAGACACATTTACTCTGACAGAAGTATTCACATGCACCAAAACTATTCAAATAAATCAATTTCACAAGCAAGTTAAAATAAAGGACCCCTTGGCAGCTTATTAAAAAACCTCAAGTTATGAAACATGCTTACTGTCAAAATAAATCTGTGCTTCCCTGGGCAGCATATAGTCAGAATTTTTAAAATCAGTTTCAAACATGCTAAATACATGTTTAGCATGTTTGAAAGCCTTCGAGAATACATGCCAAATACAATTCAAAACCAGGATTTTTTGAGGTGTAACCATACTTGTTATTAACTAAAATGCTGTTAATCTGTAATACAAACAGACAGGAGACCGAAACATATTTCACAGCCTGGGAACAGGCTAAAAAAGATGGGTGATATTTAAGGTGGTTCTCCCCTTTTCTCATTTCTGCCTTGCCCCTCTCTACTTCTCATTCCTGCCCATAATAATCTATGGGGAGATACCTGTTCCTTAGTGTTACTATTTTAAAAAATTATAATTCAAAAACCTTTGTCGAAACTTCCTCACATTTGGCAAAGAAAAAGCACATACTGTCTACTATGTCTGTACCATATTTGGTGCTGATCTGAAGTCTAGTTCTTTGTTTTGGGTTTTTGTTTTTCTGAGCAGCTCACATTTTCAGAATTTCTTTCTAGAACATTAATGTGCTCTGCTGCACAATAACAAAGATGCACTACCATGCATCTGTAATGCAGATGCTAAAACCAGAAGACTGCGTTCTAAAGTGCAGCATGGAGGCTCGAAATTCAATTGCCCAAATGCTCCAAGTCACAGCTGCTCTGCAGGAGAATCTGAAATTCCTAGTAAATATTCTTCTTCTTTTTTGCAAGACTTGAACAACAATCTCTTTTTTTAATATTATTATTTCATACATGCAAATATAGAAAACAGAAAACTAAGACCAAACAGAAATAAACATTAATAACAACAAAACATCAAAACTAAATATCCATACTACACAAATAGATCAGAAATTTCGCCAATGTCTGGACAACTAAATATCATCAAAGGATTCTAGTGAGCACTGATTCGCCATAAACTATTTTCTCCCCTAAGTTCCTGTCTTTTCCTGAGCCCAATTATGTATCAGCTTCCAGCTTTACTTTACAAAGTGTCTCGGTTGATCCTGCAGTGCCTCTGAAAGCATATCTAGTTCTGCAATATCCAGTAGCTTCTTTAAATAGCTCATGCATCATTGGTGTTTCTCCATTCTTCCATTTTTGGGTCCAGAGTAACCTAGCTGCAGTAAATACAGTGGTGCCTCGCTAGACAGTTACCCTGCATGACAGTTTTTTCGGTAGACATTGTCTTTTTCCAATCTCTATAGTGATTCGCAAAACAGTGATTCCTATGGGGGAATTTCGCTGGACAATGTTTGGTCCCTGCTTTGCAAACCAATTTTTGGTAGACGACGATTTTGACAGCTCCCTCCACGCTCTCAAAACAGGTGTTTTTGGGACCTAAGCTTCGCAAGACAGCGATTTAAACAGCTGATCGGTGGTTCACAAAGCGGCTTTCCTATGGCCGATCCTCACTAGACTACGACGATTCTTCCCCATTGGAATGCATTAAACAGGTTTCAATGCAT
This sequence comes from Pogona vitticeps, assembly GCF_051106095.1. NCBI lineage: Eukaryota > Metazoa > Chordata > Lepidosauria > Squamata > Agamidae > Pogona > Pogona vitticeps. The sequence goes on along the minus strand of NC_135786.1, from coordinate 149,994,279 downwards.
TCCAATGGGGAAATGCTTTTCGCTAGACAATGATTTCGCTAAACAGCGATTTCAGTGGAACGGATTATCATCGTCTAGCGAGGCACCACTGTATATATATATATATAGTAAACTATATTTTATTTTCTTATCAATGATTTCTGGCATTATATTCAATAATAACATTTTAGTTTTAAAACTTAATTTTTGTTGAACAATTTCTTGTGACATTTCCCAAACCTGTAACCATTTTTTTTTTTTTGCTTTTTCGCATGACCACCATACATAATAGTAAGTCCCTGTATTTTTTTTCATTTCCAACAAACATTACTGATCCCTTCTGGCATTTTTGCCAATTTTACCAGAGTAGAATGCCATTTTTATATCTTGATTCTAGTTTCAGCATTGACCACCAATCTGTTGCTAGACCCAGTTTCTCTAGATCTTGTTTATCTTTTATAATTTGATTACTTAATATTAACATAAGAAGAGAACAAGATTTGTTTTGAATATTAACCACATCTGTACTTCTTACATAAAAAAGTTGTTTAGGGGATTCCTGTTTTCCACCTGCAACATAAAATTACAACAGAGAAGTGGACATCTGGACACTTCTGGAATTTTACATGTTGCAATGTTTTTTGGGCCTGAGAGTGAAAAGTTCCCCCCTCACTGGCCATCAAATTGGCCCCCCCTTAACTGAAGTGATCAATTCAAATCTCAGCAATATAAATCTTGAAGAAAAAAGAGAACTCTTTTCCCCAACCAATTTGATCCATTTATCAATTAACCTCACATAATAACTTTAGGTAACTCACTTGCTCCTGCTGGGGATCTTTGCATTCAAATTTCTATTCTTAGCTGCTTTGCTACCCATCAGGCAGGATCTGCATTACTCTGTTAATAAGGAAAGGGGATGAACTGTTAAACTAAATTGATTTTGGTTTCAGAAGTTCAGATTCCTGACCTGATGTGAATTGCAGAGCTTTGCATTAGGTTACACTTGAATTATTTGGTACTAGGTCATGTCTGTTCTGATGTACTTTGATTTCATCACAATACCTTCCGTTAATCAGTGCTTGGCATATTCATTTGCTAGCCTGTTATGTATGCCGCAATTTAAGGTTCTCATATTAGGGAAAAAGACAGCAAAGGAGGTCTGAAAAGAACTTTCAGAAATATTAATGCACATCACTCGGTTTCTTCTAAAATATTTATTGGATTCTCTCTCTCTCTCTCTCTCTCTCTCTCTCTCTCTCTCTCTCACACACACACACACACACACACACACACACACACACACACACACACATCCTTTTATTGCTTGCTTTCCCCCCACCGCCTTAGTTGTATCTGTGTGCATGTTTCTTTAATAAAGATATGGAGCCCATGGAAAATGTTTTCTACTACTATTAAGTTTGAAAATCAATAGGACTAGAAAGGGGAAAATGCTTTAAAAAAAAAAAGCATGAAAGGCTTAAATCCAGGGGGGAGAGCAATTCTGCTGGATGACACCATTATACAAGAGTTAAGCATGTGAGAGACTTCACAGCCTCTAGATCATACTCTGTGTACACTTTTTTGTATGCTGGTAGGTATAAACCTACCTGTGATGAATGGTGGCCAACTACCTTCAGCGACACATGTGCTAAATTGTATTGCAACTCCCCTTCTTGCTGCTTTTGGAAACATGCAGCTGTTATAGCACCTGTCTGAACATGGGCTGTGTTATTTAAACAAAGTAACTCCTACATTGGAATTTATTTTAAACATACTTCTGCAGGGAAAGCACCCCAGAGGGAGACCACAGCTACGATACAAGGCAGTATCAGAAGGCCTTAGGAATGGACCTCTACAGATGGGAAATCTTGACATCTAAGCATTCAGCCTGGAGGCAGGTGGTGCATCATGGCCTCTCCCAATTTGAAGAGAGACTTATCCAGCAGCCAAGGCAAAGAGGCAGTCCCAAAAGCAGCAAAATCAGGGAGCTGGACAGGGCACAGACTGTATTTGTCTTCAGTGTGGAAGGGATTGTCACTCTCAAATTGGCCTTCTCAGCCACACTAGACGCTGTTCTGTTCTCTATTCAGAGCATGTTACTATAGTCTCTTGAGACTGAAGGATGCCTACATGACTTCTGCTGATCAAGATTATTTATTTATTTAAAATATTTTTAACTCCACCTTGCTCCACAAAACAAAATGAATAGACTCATCCATTTAGGCCCAGGATTTAAGTGCTTGCTTCTTTGTTTGTTTGTTTGTTTGTTTGTTTGTTTATACCTACCGACATACAAAACAAAAAACTAAAACCTAACAATATTAACAACAAAACATCAAAACTAAACATCCATACTACACCTATAGATCTGAGATTTTGCCATTGTCTGGTCATCTGAATATCATCAAAGAATTCTAGTGAGCACTGATTTACCATAAACTAATTCTTCCCCTAAATTCCTGACTTTTCCTGGGCCCCGTTATATATCACCTTCCAGCTTTCCTTTACAAAATGTCTCGGTTGATCCTGTAGTGCCTCTGAAACATATCTAGTTCTTCAATGTCCAATAGCTTCTTTAATAGCTCATCCATCGTTGGTGTTTCTCCATTCTTCCACTTTGGGCCCAGAGTATCCTAGAGTGTTTATTTCTTAAAGGTTTGAGTCTGAATTCCTGTATACTCAACTATGCCAATCTCAAATCACAGGTCTTACCTTTTCCTTTTTAATTGTTTCCTCTTCCTTAACAACTTTATGGCAGACAGAGAGAACACATCCTTCTCCTTGATCTGGACAGCTCTGCCTCTGAATTCCACCAATGCACATAGGAGATAATTTAGTTTTAGGGTTTGGGGTTTTCATGGAGTGGAGTGAGGGAAGCATTTACTATTTACATACTTTGCTTCATATCCAGTATAGAAACAATTCATATTTCAAAACATCAGATACAAGAAAAACTGAAAATACATGACATCATCTCTTTTCTCTCCCCCTCAGCATCATCATACTGCCCTCCCTTACACTGAACTATATGGACACAGGAGGGATGAGTGCTAGTGGGTGAGAACAGACAATGGTGAGCACAAATAATAGAGTTATGTCAGAGAATCAAAGGGATAATGATTATAACTGATAGTGCCTGCATATTTCGTGCCCAAGACATCATTTTGAACGACTAGACTGAGTATGATCATGCTAAATAAGAAATGTTGTCATTTGGCATCAGTTACAGTAACTTCTCCAGGAGTCATGGCCTTCCTCACCCACGGTAGACAGTGGTCCTGTTATCCAACCTTCTGCAATAACTTCTAAACCGCCCAGAGTAGACCTTTGGTCTAGATGGGCAGGGTAGAAATCCAATCAATCAATCAATCAATCAATCAATCAATCAATCAATCAATCAATCAATCAATCAATCAATCAATCAATCAATCAATCAATCAATAGCACCATAATTCTATGAAACATAGACCCATGTCTATGGAAATTTTAGAGTATATCTCCTAAAAAAAATCTAAATCTCAGACTATTTAGAGCACCATGAGAACAAAAAAGATGAGATGGAAGGGTAATCTCTACAGACAAAGAGAAATCATGGGCACAACCCAATTTCTTCTGCAAATGGCAATGGGATCATGGGGGAAAAACATGTTCTTCTTTGATGTGTGCTCCACTTTGAAATGCTGTTGGCTATTCAAGTGTGCTTCAACGTGTTTTTGTGCAAGAAGATTCAACTGTACTTCACCCTCAAGCATCCAGTGGCTCTTTCCTCCACTCAGAGCAATGCTGCTCTGATATGTGAAAAACTGAGATGGGAAAATGCATTACTTTGGCATACACCTCCCAGAATTCCAGAGCCACCATAGTCAGTACACAGCCAGTATGCCCTGTAGCCATGTCAATTGTAGAATTCTGGGAGACGTAGTCCCAAAAATTTCCCTTTCCCATCTCTCTTGGGATGAGTTAGAGATGGGATGCATTTTACAATAGTTGGGAACTGGCAATGAACATGGAAATAAAGACATGACACTGAAGTTGTGTCATGTCATGTCATGAGGCAGTGTTGTTTAAGATGAATTGTTTTAGGTGGGTGGGGAAGATGGAGTCTCCATATGTCAGGTCTTCTGAGATATTGGTCACTAATATTTGTTGGCAAGGCATAGGAGGAGTTCACTTTTTATAACAAATACAACGTCTCTGCAAAATCTCCGTGAATGTTTTTTTTTTCTTTTTAAAGAAAGGCAAAATGGTGGGGGAAAGTTGTGACACACTGTAATCCTTTGTTATGAAGAACCTATGTTCATTATCTTAATTTTTTAGCAGGGAAAGAGACTCCGTTCTACAACTGCACAAATAACACTTAAAAATCAACAGTTAGAAATAAGCAATCTCTTTCTCTTTTCCATGGTCCAACATATGGGACTAGATAATTCCTTGTCCTGAGGTGGGACTGGTGATCCTAATATAACAATGGCAACCTTATAACTGCAGAGCTGGAAGGGACCTTATGGATCCTCAAGTCCAGCCATTGTCAGGGAGGCACAGTGGGGAATCAAACTCCCAACCTCTAGCTTCCCAGCCAGAGAACTGAGTGTGACAACTGAGCTATCCATCAGTTGTCACACAAGCATTAAACTCAGCACCTCATTCAAAAAAATGAGAAGACTTGAGTTCAGTTATTCAACTTGTAGTGACTGAGGAAAACTGAAAAATGTGGATAGAAAAGATGTGTCGAGCTTATGATTTACCTAAACCCTGTGCAGATGGTATAAAATGGATTGAAATGAAGAGAATGAGACCCTTTACTAGCACTTTCTGCAGAAGTGAAGCCATCAACAAGCTGAAGGCAAGCAGTCTGAGACAACTGATAGCCAGTTCTTGAAAGATTATCACTGGGGGGGGGGGACTCCCAAGATGATGAAAGGGCTTGGACTGGAGGATGAATGAGGTTCAATGTCTTTCATGATTTCCTTTACCGGCAGGTGTAAAAAAAATTATGCAGTGATCAACACACCAGGGAAAAGGAAAACTATGTACCATGTATCTCCTGAGCAAGGAAATCACTAATCAGCTTGTATAAAGTGAAATCACAAGAAATGGGGAGTCAAAGAATGGCAGGTGGCTAGTATTACACCCATTGTCAAGAGCTGACTAATCCTATTGCACATGGCTTAGCTGGGCCAAAGGGCACTTCTAGGGCAGGCACTTGGCACTTGTCAAAGTTCTGCAGAGAAATTCTGTGGACTATAGCAATAGCAATGAGTCTGAAATATAACAGAATTGGATCACTGGTGGAGCTCTAGTAACTTAGAATTGTGGCCATCCCATTAGGCTTGGTGAAGTGGATGCCTCAGATAGTAGAATGAAGTGGGTGGCAGACACATTGTTGCCTCAGTGCTTCTGCCATGCCTCTGAAGAGCCTGCGCTGCTTTGGAAGGCTGGTACTCTGGTCCAGTCTCCACAGCTGAGCATTTCTTCAATGCCTGGCCCTTCCCTGTCTTTAAATAAGGAGGAAGAAGGGAGAACGGGACAACAACAGTAGTGGCAGCAACAGCCCACACCTCTCTGATTTGCTAGATAACCTCCAATCAAAGGAGAAGATGAATGAACATTACACTCCAAGGGAGCCCAGGCATTCATGAAATAGCTGGTTATAAGAAGAGGTAATCTTTGGAGCTTGGCATACAGACTCCTGTATCTTCTGCTTCTCCTTCCACTGGTAGCCAGGCACTGAACTGTTAATCCAGTTGCAGGGGGAGGGAATGGAGCCAACGGAGATAGCTATATCTCTTTGTGGCATGGTGAGTACACACACAAATAATGAGAGGTCAGCAACTGCGTAATATTTGGGTTGTCACTTCACTTCCCAGAAGAACTTCATCCAGTGATGGAAATTCAGGATTTCTTGTCAAAAGGGGCAGCTGTTACATGGATGTCCAAGTAGAGAAGGAAGTATACCTGCCTTCATGATTGTTTGACAACAAAGGCGGCTTTCAGCATTTCTGACTGAGGGAACACTTTTCTACAAAGGGAGCATCCTTAAACAGCATCACAATTTATGAAGTGCCAGTTGGTATAGAAAACTATCAAAATGATTTATAATTTAAAACAAAAAACAAACAAAAAATGGATGGCACAGAAAACAAAAAGGAATGAAACTTTTAAACTTTGGCTTGATCCAAGAGAAAAATGGAAGACAATGTTTCATCTGATGCAACTGCTAAGAAAGTGGGAAAGGAGATGAGGCACACACTGTTAGTGTGCAACCTGAAGGCAGGGCGGCTCACCAGGTGTTGCTTAGTTCTAGAAGGTTCCAGCCTTTGCTCTTTACAGCCACCACACTCATAAATATAAATGATGAAGCGAAAGAGTGCAGTGTACCAGTTGCTACCTTTTCTCTTTGTGTTTCTGACTGGTTCAGTACAAAAGAAATTGCTAATGCTGAGCATACAGTAGAATCCGGATGGAAATTTGAAATGTCACTTGGTTAATCTCAGGAAATAAGGAATCTTGTTTACTGATGTTAGTGTTCCAGCACTCACTTTTGACCCCAACCAATGTCTGAATTCAAAGAGAAGAAAAAGCTATAGAAGCTCTGAGCATCAACTTATTAACATCACATTTTTATGTCTTCTTACTCTATGTCTTCCTGATGTCACAGTGCAGGATCTGCATAGTAACAATTGTAAAATGAATATGTAAATATTCCAAATATGCTTTAAGCTTCACTCTGGCATGTTGATCCAACAGGAAGTTATTGCATGCTCTGAAAACTATGCATTAAGCTCCCTGAATTTACTAACATTAATCCAAAGCATGGTGAGTACAGTAGCTTGAAAGATTTTCAATTAAAAACCGTTCCGTCTGATATAAATTACTATTATTACATAGTAGAAGGAACCCTGGAAATACCTGCTAGCTTGCTAGATGCGTGCTGCCCTTACTCTCACCTCACTTGCCGAACAGTGATTTTAGAAAATTACCTTTAGTTATTTAAAATTCTATCATGAGATGGTTTAAGAAAAAACAAGGAAGAGTGGAGTAAATGCATAAATGCTTCTATTTAAAAACGTAGAAGTGTAGGATATGCGACAATGGCCCTTGAAATATTTGTAATTTGAATATGGGCGTTGAACAATGGGTTAAGCACCTATGCATTTATTGACTCATATGACTCATTTGCATAGCCATCAATCTGTTTTGTAAATATATAAACAACAATTCAATACAGGACAACTTTGGCAATACAGAGACTATGGATTCTCCAACTTTTCAGCTCTGGAGATCTTTACCAAGTTTGTTTGACCTCTTCTAGAGTGCTCCAAGCCCAAACAACTTCACTGCCTGAGGCAAGGCAACAATAATATAATAATCGTAGAACTGCACAACTGGAAGGAACCCTATGGATCATTGAGTTCAGTCCCTATCAAGGAAGAACACTTGGAAATTGAACTCCCAACCTCTGGCTCAGCAGCCAGAGGCCTAAGCTACTGAGCTATCCATGGTACTATTCTGTGCACCTAGATCAGGATGCAAAGTACCCAAAGCCAGCAAATGTATTTCGGCACATGAGGCAGAAAATCCTTCAATCACCCCCTCCTTGTTAATAATAATAAAAAAAAAACAACAAATTAAGTAGCCAACACTTTGCTGCCCCCCTCCCCTTTTTTAACCTGAAACCCACTGTCAGAGGTGGTTGCCTCTTTCTGCTTAATGACAGAGCCAGCCACTTGGCTGCTCAAATCATAAACTATTTCAAACAGATTATAGTGTACACCTTCCATTCCTTGAAAATTGTAGCGGTTATATATGGAAGGATACAATTTATGAAAACGGTGTCTTCTGCAAAGCTTTGTTGAAAAGGTCAGATGAAATTATGTCTTCACTCCTCTGCCACAGATCTGGGCAGCTGCAGGGCCAAGGTGCTTTGCCCCATCACAGAAAGAGGTGGAGCTATAATGTGATATTGTTCATAACCCCTCCCTTGCCACTATACAGGCCCCTTTTAGTTCTGCTTGGGCTTCCTGTCTTCCCCCTGCCTTGTGGGTCCCCTGAACATCTTGACTCCAGCGCAAGCAGGAAAGTTCTACCTCCAACTCCCATTGGTCCTCCATGGGTCCCTGCCACAGATAACTGGCATCCTGAGGTGGATCCCTTTACCCAGGTGTGACATATGCTCTGAAACCCATGGGGCAAGATGTGCTAAAAGGGACAGGAAGGTAAGAAAAGTGAGTAAAAGCCCACCAAAGTTTTTCTCATCAAGAGAAAGATATAAAGGAAGTAGAGGAGGCCCTCATGGCAGTTGGTGAAGAACAGGAGGAGGAAAGTGTGATAGTTGTCTGGGCCGATACTCTGGAATGGATCAAGGAGGAGTCTGTTCCTATAATATATGTAGGATACACAGCTCCAGAAAGTAGTCCCCCTTTGGGCCCCATCTTCTCTAATTTTTTGCTGAAAGCACTGACCCTAGAAGACTCTAAAGGATCTGAAAGAACTGGGCATACCTGAAACCCAGAAGTGAGAAGAAGCAACCCCTGCCCAAGTACATGTTTTGCATAGTGAGAGATAGTTGAAGAGCTTGTGTCATCTGGACAAAGACGTTCAGGAAGGAAGACTGAAGGTTTATAAACCTTGACTGTTTGTATGACTATTTGCATGAAGTTCTCCCTGCATTTCCACACTAGAGAAGAACTGGTGGCCTGGTGCTAATTCCGCTGTAGTGAACAAGGTGTCAGAAATTACAAGGGAGATGCTCTGTAAATGGTTTTGAGTAAAAATTTGCTGCTTAAGTTGGCTTCTGTTTGAAAGTCGTCTTCAATATGGTGAATAATATTGGGATGCCCTTTGTGGTTCCTATTCTATTGGCTGAGTCATAACTCCTTCAAAGCCGATAGAGATTTCTGGCCTGGTTCACATAATTGGCATTTTGAATATAAGATGACCAGGACTTTTTGGCCTATCCTGCACTGACTGTCCATGGCACATATAGGAGCAAATCAGGGACAGTGTTGTATTAAGCAAGTGATCATAATCAAGGATTCCCAGTGTAGTGTAGTGGATAGAATGTCAGAATAGGATTCTGGAGAACAGGGTTTGAATCCCTGCTCAGCCATGGAAATTGGGGGAGCAGAACTAGTAAAACCACTCCTTAAATATCCCACTTACCTTTAAAGGCTTATTAGTGTTGCTATAAGTTAGTTTCAATTTGATGGCACCAAAACACACAGACACATAATCAAGGAAGGTAAGTGCAGAATAGGAGGGCTGGTAAAGGAGACCTTCAGAGTGTATACTTCCAGGGTTCAATGAGGCAGCCTCCTCAGATCATGGGATTCATGATATTGGGGGTACCATTAAGATCCAGTTTGATTATGACTCAGGTTTTTCTTGAGTTATCCTGGTTTTGGCCAGGCTGCAAGTTTATCACAGAGCACTGGGGGTTGGAGCTCACCCTTATAGGACAAGAGAAAAATTTGGGGGAAGGAAGGGAGGCCCTACTCCTGCCCAAAATCAATAGTATTGGGATGTCCATTACAAGAGATGAGAATTCAAATAGTTGGAGAAAATTGTGGCCCTGTCTTACCTCATCCCTTTTTATTTCCAGGTGGGACGGTAAATGTGTTAATTAGAGCTATGTCACAACATCCACTAAGTGAAAATATGAGTTCAGGGAAAGTGAGTAAAAATGTTTACAACAGGGAGAACTGCACAATTTGCATTACAAATGCATATATTAGGGAGCGGCCATGTTATAGAAAACATGGGACGTGGTGGCACTGCAGGTTAAACCACAAAAGCTTCTGGGCTGCAAGGTTGAAAGAACAGCAGTTTGAATCCACGTGACTGAGTGATCTCCCGTCGCTTGTCCCAGCTCCTGCCAACCTAGCAGTTTGAAAGCATGTAAAATGCAAGTACATAAATAGGTACCACCATAGTGGGAAAGTAATGGCATTCTGTGTCTACTTGTGCTGGTCCTGTGACCACAGAAACTGTCTATGGACAAACCCTGGCTCTATGGCTTGGAAACAGGGATGAGCACCTCCCCCTAGAGTCAGACACGACTGGACAATTTGTCAAGGGGATCCTTTACCTATGTTATAGAAAACAGTGTGCAATGTCCATATATCATGCAGCTCTTAGGTTGGTAGTTTCGTAATTGGAGAATATAGATTTATGCTTGAATTGATGCAAAACATGCAGAACCCTAAATCTCTAACTGATACCGATGACTTAGAAAAGTTATGTTTTGGACTACAGTTTCAAGAACCTTTTTAGCAGCAAGACCAGTCGCCCTGCTGAGTGGGAGATTCTTGCAGTTTCAGTTTAGAAAAGTAGCTTTTTCCCAGCTCTTGGTATTTCTTACGCAATAAACTGCTGCCCAGATGCAGCAACTTAACATTAATTGACACAGATTTCTATAATTGCATTGCAAATACCATTGATGTGGATTCCAATTTAACAATTTCTGAATCACAATTTTCTTAATCAGCATCTTAGACCTGCAGAGCTGGAAGGGACCCTATGGATCAAGTTCAGCCCCTGTCCAGGAGGCTTAGTGGGGAATCGAACTCCCAACCCCTGGCTCTCTTTGGCTAGAGAGCTAAGTCATGGAGCTATCCAGAATTTCTTGGATTGGGATGGGTGAGAAAATCATAAACTCTGGACTTCAAAGAAAAGTTACCACATCCATATTTCCTAAACCTGAATATAAATGTAGCAATGTAGTTTGCTCCAAAATTTAGTTTAGTCCATACACTTTTAGAAGTTTGATGCCATTTACATATACACTAAAAATCTCTACACAAAGTACACATTTGAAATAGTATCTCTAAAATGCAAGTATGGGGGGTTGGAATCCAAAGTGCGTACCTCTCTCTCTCACTCTCTCTCACACACACGGGCATGTACACGGATGCACGGACACATGCATGCACAGACACACACACACACACACACACAGAGAGAGAGAGAGAGAGAGAGAGCTGTCAATTGAAAAACTGTTGTGTTGCAAAAGTGCCTTCATAAACGTGAACATTTCAAAAGGTGTGCAAAAAGATGTACTTTTTAAAAATGTGTGCATAGGAATCCATATAGATATTTTATGTAGATAAAGGAAACGAAGAAGCCTAAATCCAAATCAGGAATAAAATGGAACGAACTTCAAAGTGGAAAAAGCGCATCTGAGTGAAATTGATCATGACAGTTTTGCCCATCCTGAATGAGGAATGATGTTGTTGAATGGATTTGCCTTATGGAGATCTGTCACCTTGAAGTGGTAGCTCATGTTCAAGCAGGTCAAGAACTGCAGAGATGTGTTTTTTGTTGTTATTTTTTGGAGTGTTGAGTTATGCAAGCTGTACAAGGCCTGTGCAAGAAGAAAAATAACTATACAGTATCTCCACATCTTCTTCCTAATAGAAATACTGTTTCTATTAATACGAGATTTTTCATTATAATTAATTTTAGGGTGTTTAGCCAGCTGCAAGGATCATATTGTCACTGAGGACGGAAGAGAAAGGAAAGTACATTGAGCATCTCTAATGGCTAATTTAATGAACAAAGTCCCTAAATTCTCAGATTTAATGCAGATTTAATTTCTCTGATACAGTCCAGCTTGTAGCATCTCTGGGAAATGAAAGGGAAGCTTGGTTCTATGTTATTTTTCTTTGAATTTTCAAATCAAATCAGTATTGCATATTTAGCTTTAAAAATAATCCTTATACATTGTGATTGACTGGTTGATTTCAAATCTTTTATTAGAGCTAAATGATCTGGAGGAAGGTGGGAAGGAATCTGCATGAAATCAAGCAGAAAAGTATCCCCCCCCCGCTCCTTAATAGAGGGGAAAAATGGATTTTTGAGCCATTCATCAGTGGTTAAAGGTTTTTATACATTACTTTCTTATATCCAATCTAAGTTTTAATGAGATGCTCAGATTGTATATTAATCTTAACTCTTCAAGCTACTTTCAGATATATCATGCTGATTTTACCTTCCTACCATTTCTAATGTGAAAGCCACCACTGGTCATAAAAGTGCTAGGATCAAAACCTATATCACAAGAAGGAAGTTGGAGTTGTCTTCTCGATGCAGTATTTGATCTCTCTGTGTGGCAGAAAAATTGTGAAAGGACAAAATAAGTTATTACTGCTAGAATGTCAATGTGCCACTCTCCACAATGAACATAATATATCTGCTGTAACTGTATTAAAACAGTAGCAGATACCCACAAAGGCACCACAATCGGTGAGCCCTGTGACACTGGTTTAATTGCAGTACTGCAGTTAAGCCTCTGCTCACAGCCTGAGTTCGATCTCGACAGATTCAGGTAGCTGGCTCAAGGCTGACTCAGCCTTCCATCCTTCCAAGGTTGGTAAAATGAGTACCCAGCTTGTAAACTGTTCAGAGAGTATGCTACCACTATAGGGTGGAATATAATTTGAAACAACAACAAACAGGCAATGGCATGAAATATCTTGCTCTCCAGATATCATTAGGCTACAACACCCATCATTCCTGTGGGGAATGGTTGATAGGAGCTGGAGTCAAATGGCATGGGGGGGGGTTCACAGGTTCCGTGTTCATACTGTATTTCCAATCTCTTCCTGGCACATGTGCAAATGTGTTGCTGGGGTGATAGAAAGAAACTGGAGTTTCTTTTCCAACTCCTTGAAGAGCAAGTGGTGATCAGGAACACAGGAAACATGCCCAGGCCTCCCATTGTCTGCCCAAAACAACAAAAATAGGGACTTGCTAACTATATTAAAAATGAATAAGAAAAACATGCCCTCGAGTGCCTATCTTATTTGTCCAACATGTTTTAGAATTTTAGGATTCCTTCCTCAGGGGCCTTTAAAACAAAAACTATATAACCACAAATGAATTTGTAACATTTATTTCTTCATAACATTTTAAACCTCTTTCTCCTTGACAACACCCCAAGGTGGCTTAAAACAATTAAAATATAGTATTTAAGATTGTAACAATGAGTGTACAATATTAAAAGGATTGATGAATACAATACCAAAAAACATAAGTGTGGCGTTCGACCTTGTTGCCCCTGTTTATTTGGTCCTCACAAAGGCTCACACCCTTTTCTCTTTTAGCTGCCACCAGGTATTCTCCTCCTAATACCGATTATCTATGTTATACACATGTGTTGCCAAAACTAAGGTTTATTGAACTTAGGAATCAGAGGTTTAATTAACAAATATTCTTTTATTGTCAAGTAAATCACAAAGGTAAATCACGTATGAACTGTATCATGTATTAACAAGGATTTGATTATGTATGGGGTTCCAAGTACTTTTATACTTTTAATCAATATTTATCTTATAGTACTTATGATTTCATTCCTGCTTGTTCAATTTTTAACCTTCTCAATTCCCTCTCTTAACTCTCTCAGCTCTATTCACTAACCCTCTTCTCTCTCCTAAACCCTGACTGTCATTTCACATCCCAACTGTCTCTCTAATTCTGCCCCTCCTGCCCTATTCTTGGTTCCTCCCTTTTGAGCTTCTGTGATGGACAGGCAGGAATGACGTCACCTATTGGCATTTCGCCACAATAAGCAACACCAAAACACATTCAATACAGTAAGGTGTAACAATCCATTTAAAAAACCCCACTCGGCAGCCAGTCACTAAGGGAAAGCTTGCCTTAAGATAAAAGGTCTTTGGCTGCTTGTGGAAGGACAGCAAAGATGGTGCCAGGCTGGCCTCCTGTGGGAGGGAGTTTCAGAATAGGGGAGCAGCAGCAAAGAAGGCCCTCTCCTGTGTCCCCACCAAGTGCACCTGTGAAAATGACAGGACTGAGAGGAATGCCTCTCCTGATGATCTCAACACTCAAGCAGATTCATAAAGGTCTCAAGCCATCTTCTTAAACACATTTAGAAATATATACGTAATAGTAATAGCAATAGTAATAGTAATAATAAAAACAACAGTTAGGGACATCAGAGGATGATGATTAATGAGTCCCTCTCTAACTGGGAGGAGGTCACAAGTGGTACCCCAAGACTCAATCCTGGGCCCGGTGCTCTTTAATATTTTTATTAATGACTTGGATGAAGATGTGCAGGGAATGCTTGTCAAATCTGCAGATGATACCAAACTGGGTGGAATAACTAATACCTTAGAAAACAGAAACAAGATCCAAAATGAGCTTGATAGGATGGAGCACTGGGTCAAAAGCAACAGAATGAAATTCAGCAGGGATAAGTGCAAAATACTGCACCTCGGAAAAAGAAACCATATGGCACAGCAAAACTATGAGGAAGAATTGCTCTTGGAATTGTCATAGATCATAAGCTAAATATGAGCCAACAGTGTGATGTGGCTACAAAAAAGGCAAATGCTATTTTAGGTTGCATTAATAGAAGCATAGTTTCCAAATCCCGCAAGGTGCTAGTCTCCCTCTATTCAGCACTGGTTAGGCCTCACCTTGATTATTGTGTCCAGTTCTGGACACCACACTTCAAGAAGGATGCTAACAAATTGGAACAAGTTCAGAGGAGGGTGACAAAGGTGATCAGGGGGCTGGAAACCAAGCCTTATGAGGAAAGGCTGAAAGAATTGGACATGTTTAGCCTTGAAAAAAGAAGACTGAGGGGTGATATGATAGCACTTTGCAAATATTTGAAAGGCTGACATACAGAGGAGGGGCAAGATCTGTTCTCGATCATCCCAGAGTGCAGGACACACAACAATGGGCTCAAGTTAAAGGTAGCCAGATTTCGGTTGAATATCAGGAAAAAAAAAATCTTAACTGTTAGAGCGGTACAACAGTGGAACCAGTTACCTCAGGAGTTGGTGAGTGCTCCAACACTGGAGGCACTGAAGAAAAACTTGGAAAATCACCTGGCAGATATGCTTTGATTGTATTCCTGCATTGAGCAGGGGGTTGGATTTGATGGCCTTGTAGGTCCCTTCCAACTTCGCTTTTCTATGGTTCTATGACTGTGCCAAAAGCAAATATTCTGTTGCAATGAAACTGACAACCTGCTAAATCTGTTTACACTGGGTTTGTGATATAAGGCCATGGTTTAACATAAATAGCTAAGATTTTTTTTACTACTTTATTCTGCTGCATGTGTAGGTCAGGTTTAATTACCGCTTCTTGACAAATGGAAGGGAGAGAAAGAGAGTGGGTAAAGCCATGGTTTACCCTACATTCTCTCAAGCAAAGAAAGTCAGGACCCATGGAAACTCATGGAAAATAATGAGCTGTTTGTTGACCTTCTATGCTGTTAAATAGATGAGGAACAAATGAGGATGCAAATCACTCAGAACCCACCCACCGACCACATACACACATACACATGGTATCCCTTATGTGGCTCTTCAGCATCTTAAAACACACAGAAAAGATAGCTGGCAGGAAATGTAATCAGCTGGAGCACCTTCCTTGTCTCATACTTTAAATGTAGACAAAAGTTCTAAAGACAGCTTACAGTGGAAGCATTGTTACTCTGGTTCACTGACTTATCAAGCAAAGTGAGCAATTTACGTACAAACGACAAGTAATGGTTCATCTTATGTAACTCTTAACTCTCTGCAAGCAACTATAATCCCTTTTCAGGCTTAGAAAAAACACATGGCAAGCAGTGACTGTTTGACACGTTTTTAAAGAAGTGCTAAATGGCAAAATATAAAATACATTATACATGATAAAAAGTAACCAAATAATAAGCACCAGGACTATAACTTCCTCAGAAAATCAACTAGTGACTCTTGTGACATTTCTTTAAAGGGTATAGTCTCAGTTATGGCTGTTTCAAAAGGAGCATCCCCTAGAGTTTTTACTACGGTAGCATTTGGGGACAAATTTGGAAGCAAACTCTTAAACAACTTCAAAAGAATATGCAATAAGCAAACAAATAGATTTGGAAACATGCTTCAAGAGTAATTATAGATAATTCACTATTGCAGGATAGAATTCCTTAGCAGCAGAAAGTGTCTGAATGCATAGTAGAAGTTTTCTCATCAAAATAGACAGCGTCTTTCAGCTACTTGAGCATGGGATTCCCATAAAGTCTGATTTCTCAAAAAAGAAAGTCTGCATGAATCACGTCCCTCCAACAGTAATATATTTTCATCTCTAATCATGGGCTATCTATAATGCTTGTTTCTTTTTAAATCTTCTGCTCAATAAAGATATTCATTTGAATGACTGCCTAGATTCTGTTTAGTCTTTTCCAGACGGGCACATCACAGCCTCATAAGGTAGCCACCTCTGTAGCTGAACTGCTCTCAATGTTTACTCACAAGAATAGCGTTGGAGGACATATTTAGTCCTCAAAGATCTCTATTTTTGCACAGACAAAAAGTTATTATGTATCTAATCTTATCTGCATAAACACTAAAGTAATTCACACATATTTGGTCTCTATATATGTACCTTAAACACAAAAGCATCTAGTATTATTATTCATCATCAACATTTTAACTGCTAGAGCAGTACAACAATGGAACGAATTACCTTCGGAGGTGGTGAGCAGTCCAACACTGGAAGCACTGAAAAGAAAATTGGACAGTCATCTGTCATATTTGCTTTGATTCAGGTTACTGCATTGAACAGCAGGTTGGACTTGATGGCCTTATACGACCCTTCCAACTTAATTATTCTACAATTCTATGGTTCTGTGACTTTTGGAACTTTTTTTTTTAATGTGCTATCCACAATGTATTGGTGCACAGCCTAATAAAGACTAACATAGGTAAAAAGTTAGCGCCTTTTTAGTGGTCTAAGAAAAGGTATCACCTGCCCTTGCTTTCGTATTGTGTTAAGACCACATGACTTTGTTTGTTTTTCTGAAATGTGTTGATCTATTTGTGAGAGCAGATCACAAATTTGGTTATAGTAGAAAAAAGTACATCTTGAAACGCTGTAGTTTCTTGATATTCTTTCAAGTAAATGCCTTAAAAACAACAACATTTCTCCACCCCCAATAATCTGAATTTAATCTGAAATCTATTCTGTGTGCTACAAACATACACTGAGAGGTGATTGGAAACAAAAGCTTTCACTTCTTGATTATTGAACATGAAAATTATAGCATTGCTCATAGAGGTCTGCTAATAAAACTATTCTGGCACATCCAGTTCTGTACTTCCCGTAAATAAGGGGGAAAATGATATTATGCTCAGTACATGTATATCTCCAACTTCAGTTTGATCATTATCCTTTCATAGCAGTAGAAATGAAACTGGTTATTCCAATCTAAGTAAAGTCAGAGTTGGCCAGTGCTTTATTTATATGTCAGTTGAAATTGTGCTCTGTCGCCACAGTTTTGTTCTCTGAGTCTAATATCGACTCCTGATAGCCTGGCACAGCTCCCATTTCCATTACAGCTTCTCTTATCGAGACAAGCAAAATACTAGTGTCTGGCACGGATTCAAACATCTCATTAGCTTTGACAAAATGCATCCTGCGCCTAATAAAATTCATATTTTGCTCCACAGCAGTCATGACGTCTTATGATCTACACCTCCTTTAGATTCCATTTCCATATGGAAGTTCCTGTAAACAGTTGGTTTATGATATCGTGTTCTACCAGTTTGCTGATCTATCAATACTACTTAGGTCATATTTTCAACCTCGACTCCATTGCTGGTCTGCTCTTTGTTGAGGCAATAAATTTACATTGAATCCCCCAGTTCAGCAGGAATGAATATCTATTCCAGGCCAGACTGTAACAGCAGTACAAAAAGGGGAGATATGTTAATCCTGATGAACTCCTTCATGGCTTCATTTTTAAAAAGCTCCAGATGTCTTAAAATAACAATATAATTTCCAATAGGGATGCCATGGTAACTCCCACATATAACTCTTATCAGCCCCAGCAACTGTTATAGTTAAGGATTATGGGAGTTGTAGTCCAAAAACATCTAGAGAGAACTGACAGCACAACTACATTAACAAATAATGTGGAAAATCCTCCAGAATTGGGGTGGTCTGGTTTACATTATTTTCTGTAGACTATATGACATACAAGCCCATGCAAAATCAGCCCAGAGTCCCCTCCCCATCAGCTCCTCCCTCCTCAGCTCCGGTGGCTTCTGCTTTTTAAAGAATTGAATGTATTTGCATAGGCTCAGGTGGTGTGATTACTTGAACAGATGTAGTAGGCAAACAGAAGCTGGCTCTTCTTAGTTTAAGGTGGGAAAAGAGGAAAGGAAGGGGCACTTGTGGGGGTGCCAGTTCCCCATTGTGTCCAAATAATTTACATACATACATACACACACACAAGCTTGGTACCAGTGCTTGTGGCTGAAGCAGCTGGAGACCAAAGGTAGGGAGAGTGAGTGAGAGGAAAATCACCAAAGAACAGGATATTGGCAGCCAGCTCTTGTTTGCAGCTAGTTAAGGTAGCTGTATGGTAGCCATGTCGCTTGAAAATCTGGATGCATGTGCAGGACAGCCACTAAAACAAGATAGTAACCATTTCCAATTGGCAATTTCCTCTGCTCTCTCTACTAACTCTTGTGTGAACTGATCCAAAGAAATATGATTTCCTGGGTACAATTTCACCCCAGATCACTTTTCCTGCTGTCAAGTCACAGCCTCAGTTGCTTATCCCTGCTTTGAAACAATTTTAACAAGATCCAGGAAAAAGCCTTGACCTGTTACGGTCAGCAAAGGACAGAAGGGACCCCCTCACCACTGCAGGAGTATACTGGATACGTTCCAGTTGTGGCCAGGTATATATTGGAACCACAAAACAAAGCATCCACACCAGAATCAAAGAACATGAGAGACACTGCAGACTAAAACAACCAGAAAAATCTGCAGTAGCTGAACATGCCCTAAAACAAACTGGACATGAAATTCTATTTCAAAATACCAAAATACTGGACAACACCAGCAATCATTATGTCAGACTGCACAGGGAAGCCATTGAAATCCACAAGCACCAGCAGAACTTCAAAAAAGAGGAAAGTTTGAAACTCAACAAAACTTGGCTCCCACCTCTCAAAAATACAACACGCAAAAGATCAACGAACTCTACCCAGCCACAAGGACAGGGGATCACTACACACAAAAGACCAGATAATGGCACGCATCAACCACAGTGACAGATAATCTCTTTTCTGTAGCACAACAATACACCCACAACAAGACACACTAATCACCCATCTACAGAAAAAGACAAAAGCCCATCTGACAGCCATAAATACTCCACTCCCAAGCCAACTACACCAGAGCACAGAGTGCTGTCCTCTGAAGATGCCGGCCACAGAGACCAGGGAAACGTTAGGAAGAACAACCTTCAGAACATGGCCAAAGAGCCCAAAAAACCCACAACAACCATTAGATCCCGGCCGTGAAAGCCTTCACAAATACATTAAATAGCCAAGATTAGGGTGCTTATGCCTCATTTTGAGCTCAGATACAAGAAAGCAAATGTTGGAACAACATATTAGAAGTTCATGTTATTTTAACGGAAATTTGTTGATAAGCCAGTACAAAATAGTCATTAATGTGCTAGTCTGAGAATTTGGAGAGCCATGTTCTAGTCCCTGATGAACAGTGAATGTTCATCAGGGAATAGTCACCCTCAGCCTGATGTACTTTCCAAGCTTTTTTGGAGAGCAAAAAAGCTAATTATGCCAGCTTGAGCTGGTTGGGGGTGGAGGTGGACTATGGATGCAAGTAACAAGAAACGTATAGACAAACTGAAGGGAAAAATTTAAAAAGCCCCTCATATAGATCACACATTGTAGATGATGTGATGCTAGGTTTTCGACCAGCAAGAAAGGTGCAGGAGATCTGGAGAGGGATGATAAAATTTCAATTTTGCTGGTTTTCTTTGAATTCTGTCTGGGTTATTTATTTATTTATTTATTTATTTATTTATTTATTTATTTATTTATTTATTTATTTATTTATTTATTTATTTATTTATTTATTTATTTATTTATTTATTTATTTATTTATCTACATTTGTATACCACCCAACTTAGTAATATGCATTACTCTGAGTGGTTAACAACAACTTAAACAACGCTCCTCACCTCCACAAACACAACACCACTTATTAACAACAACCAAATAACCCAAAAAAGACATGGAACGCTGTTACCTCCCCACCGTGGTGGTCCCTATTTATCTACTCGCATGTGTATGCTTTCAAACTGCTAGGTTGGCAGGAGCTGGGACAAGCGATGGGAGCTCACTCCATTGAATGGATTCAATCTTGCGACTGCTGGTCTTCCAACCTTGCAGCACAGAGGCTTCAATGGTTTAACCCATAGCACCACCACGTCCCTATAATTACCTTTATGGTTGCTACCAATTATGTTTCTACACTCACAGTGTTTCCATTCTCCCAGACAGATCTGCAAGGCCCACAAAAGAAATAAAACAAATATCAAAGACAACCCTCTTGTTCTAAGCCAGGAAGATTCATGACATGATATCCTTTTGATAGATACTCTGGAGAAAAATGATGGTCCACACTAGGGACTCCATTCTGCATTATCCTTTCCTTTCACATTTAAAATCCATCCAAAAGTCAACACAGTGGCTCTTCTGAAAACTTTTGGCCCAGTGCATTTTTAATGCACTGAGCTTGGATATGGAACATTGGGTTTCTAATTCCTCCTTACAGTGGAAGCTTCTCTCAGAGTTCATGCACATCCCATTATCTGTCTGCCCTATATCTCTTAGGAAATGTTGCCATCAAATATGTTCGTTGTTTTAAAACAATGCTCAAATGAATTTTACAGCCTTTTACATGTTTCTATATCAGTATGAGTAAAAAATTACCTCAGTTAGTTTTCAGCCCCTTAAGGATCCTGAAGGAAGATCAATGCAAAAAGCATAGCACTGCTAAGTAATGCATATAATTGAATTATCTTTGACATACATATTGTGTGTCTGTAAAATGTATCCAGCTTGCCTTAGATTGAACTCCATCATTATGCTGCTCTCGAATATAACTTTGCCATCTCTTACATCAACATGCAGTGCAGGTTTCTCCAAAGATCTGTTCCCTTCATATAAATTAATAAGGATTTCTCTTACTCATTGTTACATGATATCCCCAGTGAACATCTTTGACAGGCAAAGTAAATGACAAATACCAAAATTTAAATTGCTTATTTGTAATGCTAGCTGACTAACACTTACCATTCACAGATCCAACTGGGAAAAAAATATATGCTTTGTAAATCCCTCCTCTCTCCACCCAGTCATTTGAGAAAGTGCCTGTTTATTTACTTATTCCTGTAGCTAACACGTCTTATTAAAATGAGAACAGTTATGCATAAGCACAGTCTTGGTTGTGATCATCTAATCTGCCCCAGCTTCATTTCATTTAGAAAGAATAGCCATACAACAG
This sequence comes from Pogona vitticeps, assembly GCF_051106095.1. Lineage (NCBI taxonomy): Eukaryota > Metazoa > Chordata > Lepidosauria > Squamata > Agamidae > Pogona > Pogona vitticeps. Next base: position 149,972,960 of record NC_135786.1, on the reverse strand, counting down.
ATTAACATTCAGAAATTGCAAAATTTCTGAATTGCAGAAATTATATCAGCTCACTTTGGCCTCTACCCATTTGAAAAAGTGAAGTCAATAAAGTTTCCTTCACAGTTAAATAGTGTTATTCAAAAGAGATGTTTACTTATTTAAAATATTTTCACCCCGCTTTTCTCCTTAAAAGGACCCAAGGCAGCTTACATAATTAAAAGGAAAATTTAAGCTAACAAGAGTGTGTATAAAGATACTAAAAAGGATCAAACAAATACTATACCAAAAACATAAGGAAAAACTATACACATTCAAAGCAGAAAGGCCCAACAAACCATTTAAGAATCCCACTCAGGCAGCCAGTCACTCAGGGAAAGCTTGGCTGAAGAGAATGGTCTTTGCCTGCTTGTGGAAGGACCGCAAAGATGGGGCCAGTCTGGCCTCCTGTGGGAGGGTGTTCAAAAGTCTGGGAGAAGCAGCAGAGAAGGTCCTCTCCCATGTCTCCATCAAACACACCTGTGAGGCTGGCAGGACTAAGAGAAAGGCCTCCCGTGGTGATCTTAATACTCAAGCAGTCTCATAACGGGGGATACAGTCTTTGAGACAGCTTGGGCCCAAGCCATTTAGGGTTTTATAGATTAGACTCAACACCCTGAGTTCAGCCCAGAAACAGATAATCAGCCTACAGAGCTGCCATAATAGGGGGGTTGTGTGTAATAAGGGAAACAAAAAAGGAACCTATAGCCATATGCTGTGTGTACCTCTCTTTCTCTCTGTGAATGCATGGTATAGGAATTAAATGATGTTGTTAAGATTTTAAGCTGACAAACTTTCAAAATTAATACTTCTCCTTGGGCTGGAAGAGTCTAAAGTTTTTGTCATGGTTTGTCATGCTTGCTGTACTGAGGCTTCTGGACCATTTTTTGCTAAGAGCTTCTGAGTATTTGTTGCTACTTTCTGCATGTGAAAATATGAATGGAACCAGTATCTGTGCTAGTTAGGACTGTCCATTCTGATTAACAGTGGTTCTTGTCTGTCTCAAGGGGATATCGCTGCCCGTGTGCTGCCTGAGACGCTGTTTACAGGGGACTAAAACAGGGCCCTTTCACACGCAAAGCATGTGAATTATTAATTAGCTAGAGCTCCTTCTTCTCATAGGTGCTACATTAGACATGTTGGTAGGTCAGGAATTAAGCTAAATGGCATACTCACAGGTTTGTTATATCTGCTGTGCTAGGCTCCTGTGTAGAGGGAGGGATAGACACTGAAAGCAGAAAGCTGCCAAAAAGCTTACATTCAGGATAAAAGGGACATTTTCCTATTTCAGCTTTTATTTACATTACACATTCGAATAGATGCCACAATGAAACACAGAAACGCCTACCTACATTTTAGAATGCAAGCATTTTTCCAAGTCTACCCTGCATAAAATATTGACCCCATAGTATTTGAATAATGCAATTAGAAGACTAGATTTCTTGTCAGCATGGTTTCTCCTGTAGCTACTTAAAGCTATTAAAATTTATTAAGATTAAGAGATGGGGAGTGTGAGTTGTGTTACCTTCAGTACAAATAATTTAGTTCCTTAGATTTGATCAAATTAAATAGAAAATTGAATTAAACATCAGTGCAGGAAATGAGATGGAAGCTGCTGGTTTTGAAAATTCTTTCAATATTTATCCCGTTTGTTTAGAAGAAAATGCTTCCTGGCTTGTTTGTGTAAGGTGTTTACTTAAGACCAAAACTCAACTGACACTAAACAAGACTCATGTTCTATCAACAAAATGGTCAAGTTGGCTGCCTAACTTGTAGAGACCTTTGAATTTGCCCTGAGAAAAAATTACAGGACCAAAAAGGCATCACTGTCTCGTTCTCGAAGCCATTTCATTCTGAATATTATCCAAAATACTTTGCAGATTCTGTTTTCTCATCACCCACTATATTACATATCTTTCCAGACACTTAAAATCTGTCATAACAGGTCTGAGGAACTAGAAGATTAGAAATCTTCTATTATTTTATATATGCAATATGGTGTCTGTGGAGGAGAGGGTGTATTTTCCCCTCCTCAGTGTGAAAAAGAAAGCCTGTATCCTTCCACATGTCTAAGGTAGAATTTATATTGTCTCTTCTTAATATGTTAACAAAACTGCCTCCTTCCAAATGACTCGAAGAATGAAAGTCAAATTAGATGTCAAGGGGAATGCATGCTGTCAATAATTCACCTATTTTCTCCCCCACAGTGAGGATTTTCTCAGAGACACCTGTCTCAGCAATAAAACATTCAAATTAAGCATTGGTCTGCTTTCCAGTGACCAATCACAAACAAACAAACAAAAACATGCTAAATGCAAGATACAGAGGTGAAATAGATCACACGCTGTGACTAATATATATTTTTCACTACTTGGGAAATCACAAATGGGGGGGGGGGAATGAGAAAAATCTTATTTGACCCTTAAATAAAGACTAGAGATGGGTACTAATTTAAAAAAATGTTTTTGAAAGCCTTCGCGAATACAAAAAGAATTGTTTTTTGTCACAATTTTTAATTCATCAGGGTCAATGAATCATGAATCACAAATCTATGATTTTTTCCCCGATGGCTTGACAAATCAATTTGTCAATTCATCTTGATTTTAAAACCCTATAAAATGGCATCCAGGCACATAGAGACACCAAAATAGCAGAGAAGCTTCCCCTGATTCTCCTCTACAAGTCCGTCAAGTTTGATAAAGTTTGGATTTTGGACATCTAAGTTGTACACCCACAAATTGCCCCCCCCTTTAGCAGCTGGCTTGTGACAGTGCTAGAACTCCCAAGCCAGCTGCTAAAGGACACTTTCCTTCGGAAAACCCAATTTGTGGGTGTATAACTCAGATGTCCAAAAGCTGATTTTCATCAATCTTTGAAAGAGTGTAGAGGAAAGTCTAGAGAAGCACCTCTGCATTTTGGTGTCTCTAGGTTCCCTGGAGGGGATTTGCTTGGTGGGTCCCTCTTTGTGAGTGTATAGCTTGGAATCTGAAATAGAGATGGGGGACATAACGAGGGTTAAGCCCCTTGGGGCCGGACCGTCCACTCACCTTTCACTGTTGCCACAAGCTCCACAATCCTTTCCTATTGCTCTGGAGCTCATGGTCTGCAATCTGACACCCAAACTTCACCAAACTTGCAGGGCTTGTAGAGGAACATCAGGAGAAACTTCTCCGCAATTTGATGTCTCTAGGTGCCTGTCTGGGGCCTGACAAATCAACGAATCAAAAATCACTAAAAAATCATTGATTCATATTGGTTGGGGGGGCATCACTTTTGATGAATATAAATTGACAAATTAGCGATTTTTGATGAATTTTGCAATTTTTTAAAAATTCTTGCCCATCTCTAATAAAAACCCTAAAGATACCAGTAGGAGTGTTATAGACACAGTAGGAGGAGTTAATTCTTTTATATTGGAAGAGAGAAGACACAAACTGCACTTCCTCAAGGCTGCTCTCCCACCTGCTCATCTGTATTTAATGGAGAGGAAAGTAATACCTTTAATATTATGTATCAAAGGAATATCTAATTTGGGTTTCTAGCTTGAGGGATTTAAGCAAAAGTGTTGACCAGGTACTGAGTACACAGTTCTTAATTTCACCTTCCCACCTAAGAGGCAGGTTATGGCGTCCTGGAATACCCCTCAAGTGAAGATATTTATCTCTCAGTTTCCCAGGGCAGAAAGTACTCTGCGTTTTCCCTACGATATATTTGGTTATCTCCCTCTTTCTTCATGTCCCTGATTCTTAAGCTTTCAATGATACAAATCTACATAATCTTGAGGTATTATCAAAGTGTTAAGTATATGTGGCAATTTTAAGCTTCTATGGTCTTTTGAAGGATCTTTCATTTAATAGAGCTCATTTTTAAAATTTCCATATATATATAGATATGTATATGAGAGAGAGAATGTGGGGGAGAGAAAGTGTTATACAATATATATAATATATATATGAGAGTGTGTGGGGGAGAGAAAATGTTACACAAAAAGTCTTTTATCAGCCAGGAAGGAGCCTGAAACTCTGCTGTTACTACAGATGTTCATCAAGGAAAGCCATTTTCTTCCCACTCTTCTGCCTCTAAAAATATTAGCCAATGATAAATTATTCAAAAAAGATTATGATATACATGTGAAATTGCTCATCATCAAGCCTGCAATTTTTTTTCATTGTCGTAACTCATTTGCACAAAATCCATCCAGTTCTGTTTGCCTACTTTAATGTATGTTAGATCATTATGCACTTTTGGGACAATGGATAATAAAAGATACATTTCTCCCATACAAAGAGCAATTCTTTATTAAGAGAAAAATTGCCAGAAAAACCAAATACAGCCCTCCTCAGCACAGCCCTGCTCATTTTTATTATTATTTTTTGTTCTTCTAAATAATTACTTTGACTCCAAGCATTGATAGATGAAAGGAATAGCCTTCCGTTTTTCAAAAAAAGCCATGCCTTCAAAACTGGCTGTAATATTACCGATGATTACTATGATAGAGTTAACAGCCAATCCAGTCCAGAGTGCATTTTCATCTCAAACAATGCCAACCAGAAATGATCATATGAGTCCAAAGTGCTTGTCTGCCATGTTCTTTTAACATTGGGTAGGATAAGAGAATAAGTTCTTACTAGAGGATAGGTAAGAACATTGCTTGGCTCATTTTTTAATAATGAACTTTCTAAAATTTACAAATGTCTTTAGCTGTAGTTTTCAAAGGAGTAGCCATGCTAGTGTGTGAAAGCATATAACACACAAAAAAACCAATTTCTTTATAAATTCCCTTATAAATTGAAATAAAGAATTTGATTTTTGTTTCTTTAAAACTGAATCTAAGAGAGCTCAAAGCTGGAGGATTCACCTCTCCAAACACAGGGCTTTATTAGAGGTGTAGATACTGGCCTGCTTCATCCTTGCATAGTAAGTGAGATTACTTACAAGTTTTCTTCTCTAAGAGGAAAGGTATGAAAGATACTCATATGGGGATGTTATGACAAACTACCTGGAGGAACATCTTGGTCTCAGAAAGAGTATGTACATTTTAAAGAATATTTTGTGGAGATTTCTGCAAAATGAGCAAATTAAGTGATATGCTGGTTCCTGCCTTTCAACATAGCCTAGAAGACAAAGTGACACTAATGGGTTTTTTGTGCCTTTGTGACTGATCAGCCTATCCTTAAGTGCTCGCTCTCTTGCTCTCTTTCTGTTCGTGCACTTGTCATTACAAAGGAAAAGTACATCAGTTCTTTCCCAATACATTTTGTTCCAGTTGCACTAAAAGAGTATTCCCCCCAAAATCTTGATTTTCTGTACAGTAGAACTGCATCTGTGGGAGATTGATTCCAACAACCCCCCCTGCAGATACCAAAAAACACAAGGAAATAATGAATGCTATATATTGCATGGTCTCTGGTTCCCTCTACTGGCCAGTTCTGGTTAGTACATCATGGAAATACAAATACATATTTCTCTCTTTTTTATTATTTAATATTTTGGGGCCATGGATAAGTGAATCTGCAAATAATGATCCCACTGATTGGAGGGGGGGCCCTACTGTATCAGTATGTAACATGGAAACAATAAATAAACCTTGACTTTGAACATGTGGAGAGAAAAGCTATCTTTTAAAATCCCTAGTAACCGTTAGAATATCTTTCCTGAAAAGATAGTGCACCTTTTTTGCAAGTTTTTGAGCCCACCAAGTTTTTTTTTAAAGCATACATGCCATTTAAGAATACAAAACCAGTTTGGGCGTGCTGACATCGGCATAGAATTTGTTCTTGTGTAAGCTGTAATTTTTCATCCGATTTTGTTTTTCCCCTCTACACACATTGAAACTGAAACTTGAATTATAATGATAGCATAAGGAGACAAAAGTTTGCTTAAAATATGTTGAGAACTGCAGCTTCTTGGGTTTTAGACCTTTCCTGAACTTGAAAATCTGCAACACAACATGATAAACTGAAAAGGGGTGGGTTTGTTTGTCTTTAGCACTCACCATTAGATGAGTGCAAAAGACTTTTGCTGCCTTCTCCTGCTCCACTGCCACCATCTTGAGGGGCATCCCTGAGGCTCCTGCAGGCAGGGCTGCCTCTCATTTTCTTTAAATTTAAGGGGGAAAAAATTAAAAGTAAGTCCAGTGATGCCTCTGCACATATGCCTGTATCTCAGTTGAGAGGCACAGAGGCATCCCAGCCTGTGGAAGCCAGCTGGGCTGTTTCTCTCTCTCTCTCTCTCTCTCTCTCTCACACACACACACACACACACACACAAACACACAATTACTTACTCCTTTCCTTCCTTCCTTCCTTCGAGAGGCAGCCCGGTTGGCTCGTGCAGACCAGGCTGCCCCTCACAAAACAAAACCCCAGAATGCCTCTTTTAAAAATGTAAAAAATATCTATCTATCTATCTATCTATCTATCTATCTATCTATCTATCTATCTATCTATCTATCTATCTATCTATCTATCTATCTATCTGTCTGTCTGTCTGTCTGTCTGTCTGTCTGTCTGTCTGTCTGTCTGTCTGTCTATCTATCTATCTATCTATCTATCTGCTGGCCAGACTGCCTCTTGAAAAAAGGAGAAGGAGAAGCCTGTCTGCCTCAGCTGAGGGAGCTGGGCTTGCTTGCTTGCTTATTATTTATTTATTTATTTATTTATTTATTTATTTATTTATTTATTTATTTATTTATTTATTTATTTATTTATTTATTTATTTATTTATTCATTCATTCATTCATTCATTCATTCATTCATTTATTCATTTATTCATTTATTTAAAGATAGCCACCAGGCTTTCTAAAAATCTATGAGAGGCAGGTGCATGTGCAGAGGCAGCCGGCCTGCAGGAGCCAACCAAGCAATGGCATAACTTTGGCCTCCAGATTTCACTGCATCAAACTAAAGGTTATCCTTAGTCATGGAAAGACAGGTACATTCATTCATTAATTAATAATTAAAAAAGAAAGTAGTAGCCTTGAGTCAAAGAATATGCTACAGAATTCAAGCCCATATTTATTTATTTATTTATTACATTTATACCCCGCCTATCTAGTCAACTGTGACCACTCTAGGCGGCTAGAGCAGATGGACATTCATGTATGCAAGAACCTTGCAGGGCTTTACTGACACATGCTGTGAAAGAATGCCCTAGGATCTATTTTCCAGGTTTCTTTCCTGAGACTGCACTGTGCACAGAGAGGGCAGGACTACTGGGTAGACTGTCTTCCTGTTGAATAAATCCCTCTTGTCTTCTTTGCCATTATTAATTTCTTTAGGTGAACCTTGCCCTCCTGGAAACTTTCCAAAGATCTTTAGAGTTGCTGGAACCAAGTGTAGCAAAATGGAAGGAAACTCATTGATGCACTGTAGCCAATCCCTCCATTCTCCAAAAGCCTACTAATTTCCAGAAGCCCTAACAAGGCTCTCCCACCTCTCTCTCTACTTCACATCTCTTCCACATTTTCCTTCCTTGCAATTAAATCAAGGACTTCCAATGAAGCGCAGCTTATGCCGGTGGTGGGTGTGGGTTGCTGAAACTTGGTGTTAGGCTTTCACTCAGTTTTGAATCTCTGTGCTCTACCAGGGGAACACGTTCCTTCAAAAATTTCTCTTTGTTCCAGGTTTACTTCATATGTTCCTACACATAAAGGAAGGAGATTGCTGCTTGCCCCCCCTCTCTTTCTCCCCCCCCCCCTCTTTTTAATCAGCTGCAGCCACAGGGTTTTGGCAAAGCTCTACAACAGCCTAGAGTCACAGTTGGAGTAAGAGTGAGCTTGGGTACATCTGTCAACCCTGTTGAAATCTTAACATTTTTGCCACAGCGTACTGATTTGCTTCCAGCAGAAGCTATTAGTAACGAGTTCATTCCAGTTGGTGTCATTCGTCGTTGCCAGCACTCTAATTGTTTGACTTTCAAATATCGGGGATAATGGTATTTTTAATGTGACAACTTTAGTTATTTCTACTTGGCTTTTTTTAAGGGGGGGAGAGAGAGGAATGATGCAGGGTTCTCCAAGTCTCGTGGTGTATATTAGTATTGTGGTAGCATGCATGGCATTTATCTTGCTTGATGATAAACTGGAGGACGGGGCTCTCTGCGATGTTTTGATGCCATCCCACAAAGTGAAATCTGAAAAGGGGATAAAAGAAAGCCGGTGGCAGAGCTTTCGACACGAAGTAAACAAAAAGTGAAGAAAGGCCAAGAGATTGGCTTTGAATGTCTTTGAAGGCAAGCATTATCATTGCTTCTAAAACTCTTCAGAAAGAGGCAGCAGCTCACATAATTATACATTTGCAAAGATACTGAGTTAGACTAAGAACACTGATAACCTTTTAAAATAATAGAACTGAAGGACTAGAAAGGGCGTGCAAATCAACTATTCGAATCATCAGCTCCCAGAATCCTACACGCTGAAACCAATTAGCCTCCCTCTCACCCTCCCTCCCCCTCTCTCCCTCCCTCAGTGTCTCTCCCTGTACCATCTTCTCTCTAAATACATACCATCTGCATGCCAATTATCAAGGTTCTGTCATACTGTGCTATCACATTTGAGGGTAACCAAAAAAATGTGAACATAAGGGGGATAATCACAAAGGAACAAACCTAATTCTAAACATTTTTCACTAACATCAGGGGGAAATGAGTCTACTAGAAATTTCTTTTTAGTTATTATAAGATGCAGTATCATTTGTTAGTCAAATTAGAAGGTCAGAGACTGCTCTTACCAAGAAACTGGAGTCATGTAAGGGACAGAATGTTTCTTTTCTTTTTCTTATTTTTGATTAAAATAATGCATTAAGAAGTATTTCACATTGAGATTTTCATCATGACCAACTAATTAACAAGAAAATATAACTGTAAGTAAGTAAGAACTAAAGATAAATCACCTGAATCCTAAGTCACTGTTGATTACAGCACAGTTAAATATGATTACTAGATCAGTAAAGGCTGTTTCCTTTGGCCTGTTGTGCCACACCTTTGGATGACTGAAGGCTGGCCTACATTTTTTTGGTTACTTTTTTAAAAAATTGTGCTTCTCTTGTTCATTGCCTTATTCTTCTTTTCAGATGCTGTTCAACACGCCTTGTTCTCCTCTTGTTAAGGATGAGGAAATCAATTTGCTTGTGGTCCATATTATTTTATCTCTATGCTCACCCATAAGTTATTTCCATCCCATTTCTGCAATTTATTTATTTATTTATTTATTTATTTCATTTCTATCCCGCCTATCTGGCCAGATTCGACCACTCTAGGCGGCTCACAATATTTTGTGATGATCATTTCCTTAATCTTTGCAAAAGTGCACAGTGCACTATTTACATACATGAAACATTCCTATTGTTTTCCTCTTCGAAAACATTTTCCTTTCTCTTTTCCACACCCCGGGACCCTTTTCTCACCAATTTAATATTTGACCACAGCAGTCAAATATTGATAACATACTTTTACCCTTTTCAGTATAATTGATCACATACTTTTACCCTTTTCAGTATAAGTAAATATCTCCCTTTCAACCCTAAGGAGGAAAATAAAACATTCAACTTGCCTCTGAACCTCACAAGGAGTGATTGATCTCCATTGAATGGACTCCCATGTGGATGCAGAGGGTATCTATTTTGAAGAAAAAACAAACAAACATCGTACTAACAATTATTGAGAATCCTTAAATATAGCTTTATTCCTGAGCCGATACATGATACATGGATTTACAAAGAGCAAAACCTCAAAGTTTAACATTCATTATACTACAAAGTGTCAGACAAGGGTGCATTTTATCCCCTTATCTGCTCAAATTATACAGAAAGCAAAACTAGATTCAGATGAAGGTGGAATGAAAAGTAGTGGGAGAAACAGCAATAATTTAAGAAATGCGGATGACACCATTTTACTGGCAGGAAGCAGCAATGACTTTAAATGACTTTTAGGGAAACTGAAAGAAGAAAGCGCCAAAACAGGATTGCATCTGATGGTAAAGAAGACAAAAATCATGACTACAGAAGAACTACTAAAAGTTAGCATTGAAGAAATTGAAATAGTTAGAGATTCTGTATACCTTCATTCAATCATCAATCTAAATGAAGATTGCAGCCAGGAATTCAGAATAAGACTGAGACTAGGAAGGGCAGCAATGAATGAATTAGAAAAGATAATCAGGAGTAAGGATGTGTCCCTGGTGACCAAGATCATTCACACACTTGTATTTCTGATCACTGTGTATGGGTGTGAAAGCCAGACCATAAAGAAAACTGACAGGGGAAAAATGATTTGCTTGAAATATGGTGCTGGAAGAGAGCTTTGTGTCTACTCTGGAGTGCAAGAAAGACAAACACGTGGTTCTTAGATCAGTTCAAGCTTGAACTATCTCTGGAGGCAAAAAATGTTGAAAATGAGGCTATTCTACTTTGGGCACATCATGAAAAAGCCAAATTCTCTTGAAGAGATAGTCATGCTCAGAGAGGTGGAAGGTAGCAGGAAAAGAGGAAGACCAAATACGAGATGGAATGAATCCCTAAAGGAAGGTCATAGGCTTGAGTTTACAAGAGCTGAGCAGAGCTATTGAGGACAAGACATTTTGGAGATCACTCATTCATAGGGTTGCCATAGGTCAGAGGTCATTTGGTGGCTCATAACAGCAACAATCTTACAAAATACTTTTAAAAACTATATAAGAAATTATTGGTACATGAGAGTGAATCAATTTTCTTGTGGTGGCAGAACATTCAATAAGATAATTATTAAAAAGGTAACAGCACAAGCAAAAAATATTATAAATTTTAAATTGGGAATCAGATCAGCACTACATTTGGCATAATTGTAGCAAACAATCTGCTTTTGCCCTGTGCCAAATTTGGTGGTGTTTGAGCAAACATTTTTTGAATTTTCAGTTTTTTAAATGTAAAACTGCCTCCCCTTCAGATATAGGTGGCCCTAAAGTCCTCAGATTTAAAACAAATCACATCATTTGAAAAGCCAATTTTGCTTATATTGAAAGAAAATGGTTAGTCTTTTTTATTTGGAAGGAATCTAGGCCTTTCAAAAACTATTATAAGACTGAGCATGTGTGGTACAGACTAGCCAGGAGAAGCTTCTCAAAATGAACCGTTGTATATATACATTCATGGGACAGGAAGGAGATATTTAGAGAGAAAAGTCACAGAAACAGGCAGAAAAGACAGGTCTTCTTTAAAGAGTAATAAAAAAAACCCAACAACAAAATCTAGCTTTCCTTTAAAGAAAATAAGGGAGTGACAGTTCTCCAGAAAGGGATATATTTTTTCATGCATCTTCTGTAAACTTTCTGTCAGCATTTCTGAGATCAAACAGTCTCATCAAATACGTTTTCAAAGGACAAATCAGCTTCAGGTGTGGCGAAAACTGAACTTTTGACCTTGAAAAGCAAGATGCAATTAGCTGACTCTTAGGTAACTTTGTTAACTTTTTAACACCTTCCTGGCTATACAAGTTTATTCAAATTATGTTTGCAAGGGGACTTTTTTCTGGCTATGAAAACAGACAATGCTGTGAAATACAAAAACAATATTACAAATTTTTAAAAAAGAATTGAATACAGTGATGCCTCACTTAGCGATGTTAATCCGTTCCGGAAAAAGTGTCGCTAAGCAATTTAATCACTAAGCGATTTTTAAAAGCCCATAGAAATGCATTAAAACTTGTTTAATGCATTCCTATGGGCTTTAAAACTAACCTTATGCGAAGATCCTCCATTGCAGCAGCCATTTTCAGTGCCTCTAAAGCGAGGCAACACAGCGGGTGGCCATTTTGAAACCACCGATCAGCTGGCCGAAAATGGGGGCTTTGCGGTGATCGCTTCCCCACGATCATCACAAAGCGATATTGTCCCCATAGGGGCCATCGCTAAGCGCTTGCTCTGGCGATGGCCAAAACCCCATCGCTAAGCGATTTCACATTGAGTGATCGCTAAGCGAGGCACCACTGTACATATTTTAATTTTTTTAAAAAAAAATACAGCATGAATATTCAGAATCTCACTTGTTTAAGGTGTGAAATTACTGTTTTTTTGCTTTGAGTCTGGGGGGTGGTCTTACTTTCTGTTAGCAGAGCTTTTGTGCCTATATCCTGCCATAGTCTCCATTCCACCCATCTTGTCATTATACAGTTGCTTGATAATGAAAAATGGAAACTCTGAAGATGTAACATCTGTTTTTCTTATTCTTGTTCTTCTTTTGATTTATACATTGCCCCATACTGCTAGAGCACTCTTTGGACAGTTCTAATATTCAAACAACACTTTGTCCCCCAGCGAGCTGGGTACTGATGTGTGATGACAGCATCTCCAGTTAGGTTGTTCTCTCTTACTACTGCCTCCCCCACCCCACTCCCAACAATATTGACTTTTCCAGTAAGTACTGCTCAAGTCTTACAAACTAACAATTGCTGCTTACATTATTGAACAATATATCTCATGTGAGGTATTCCTTCAACAACCCCACCTAACGTTTCCCACCAATTCTGTATTTTCTGATTGGTTCTGTATTTTCATTAAATTTGTATGGTAAGATAACCTCATTTTACTCATTTTTGCTCTACTGAGAATTCAGACTTGACTTGAGCAAGCACCCACTTATTTGCCTTTCTGGTGGTCTGCGGTATCTGTAGGGCTCACCTCTAATACCACCTTATAAATGAATTGATTTTCCTCCATCTTTCTTTCTACAGAATACCCTCTTGTGCTCACTCCGATTCACAAAGAGACAGCATGCAAGGGGAAAATCCCAGAAGCTAGCTCATTTTTTTCATCAGTTAACTGTGAAGGATTATTCAGGTTACACACAAGGGTCCTCTTACACAGCAGGTCAGTGCACTCGTGATTAGGAAATGCCTGCTGTGGCCTGCTCTTCCCCAGCACATTCTGAGTTATTTACTTCTGGGTGCTTCAGGGTAAAAAAGAAACACACAAGCAGGTTGTTGTTTCTGGTCGCAAACCAACTCTGCATAAAATTCAAAAGAACACAAGATACTTTCAGAGTCTCTGAGTGTCTCAGATACCAAATTTAGTACCCTCAGCCTCTTTTATCAGTCTGAAAGAACCACAGCTTGTGTAAAATTTTATGTTTATTAAAAAGCAAAAGTAGCAAAGCATAATAGTTTGACAAAAGATTAAATGGTTCAACAGTGACATACAAAAAAGCATTATCATGTAGAACGAGAATGTTTATAGAGCTCAAGGCATGGTAGGGCTTTCCCCACAGAAAAATCAATAAAAGGCAGATATGAGGCTCACAATACCTACAACTGTGTACAAACTTTTCCATGCTGTAGAATGTGAAGCATAGCATGAATAGCCTAAGGAATCCTTCTAAGGTGATGATGATTTTCTAAATAGTTACCCTCTGCCTTATATCCCATCATCCCCTCATTAACAGTCTTGAGAGTTTCAACAATCACATTGTGTATTTTAATAGCTGTACATCCAAGTTCTTTTAATTAGCTGCTTTGGGCACTCTGTTCCAGGTCCAAGGAATTATCAACTAGATTTCTTCCCCTCAGCCTCCACCAAGGTCATGGTGTCTTTTTCGTTATCTTGAGACATCTCTGCAGTTCTTACTCTTTTCTCAAAACATTTGGGCTTGGACAATTCAGTTTAGACATTTTACAGGCTTTGAAGTCTTAATGTTAACTCCATAACTGCTTGTTCCTTCACATTAACCACTTCTCACCAAAAACACAAAGCAATTGTCAGGGCTGTTTTCAAACATATTTTCTAGGTATCACCATGTCTAGGAGAAATGGTGGTGAACACAAGAGGTTATCATATAGGTCTCAATTGCTGCCATGAGTGTTGTCAACATTCACGCTGCCTTTTACAATTTAAAGTTTGACATCCCTTTTCCTGCTTGCAATGCAGGCACAATATTGTGCACAATCTCAGGACATTTCCTGGCATTTTGAGTCAAGCTTATGATAAGACAAAGACTTTTCATTCTATCAGAGTTGTGTTTGGTCTTTTGACCATAATAAAGTTTTATCTCTCTATCTATCCATTCTATCAGAGTCTGTGTGATTTGTGTAAAATACTTTTAGTGCCCTTTCCTTTTGAACTGCAAAGCACACACACAAAGAGTTAGAAAGAACAGAAGAACCAGATGATTATTACAAGAGATGCAACAACCCATCTTATGCTTCAAATTCATCAATAAAATGACTTCATTTTGAGCACTTCTTTAAAGTTCCTCAAGTGTGCAATTAGGAACAATTTTTGTAGAAAAAATGGCATTCTGTGCTTTCTTGTAGTGTGAGAACTCTTGTTTGTGGCCACACCATGCTGTATGCATCTTGTGTGTAGATATTTTGGGGTATGCATGTTGAGTTACTAGTTGTTGATTTTCAGTGACAAGCTGGATACGTGCCAGTAGAGTTTGTTAGAACAGTTGGGAAGGGATGGAATATGTGTAGATGCAACTGTGTTCTTATTGGCCAGCATACTGTCTATATGTAGAAATGCTGATTTATGTATATTTATGGTGTATGTATAAACATACAACAGGGGTTTTTTTTTGTTTTACTTGAATGAGTTTTGTTAGAAGCAGTCAGTTTGATGGGAGAGTTTTATGTTGTACTTAGAATGAAGTCTGAGTCTAAGAGTAAAAAGTCTGAGATAGTTAAGAGGCATGCTGAGAAGGACCCATTTTGTGAAAAAGCTGTGAATAAAATGTGTTTTCAGGGAACTTGAGAAAAGGAAGCATCAATCTCTCTCTCTATAAACAGCTCTGTTTAAATTATTAAAAAAAGAAAAATCAGGAGATTTCAGTTGTATGATAAGAACTTAGCAGCATATAATACCAAATTTTTTTTTTCATTGTAGTTTTTTTTTTTAGTAAACGTCTTTTTGGTTTACAAATCTTGGTTTTATTTTTGAAAAATTGGTAACAAAATATTATACCATGCATACTGCCAGCCACTGCAGGGACATATAGTCAAGATTAGAGATGCATACAAACCACTGGTTTGGTAATTTGTGCTGGTCTGGTGGATGACCGAACAGGTGTTCCACACTTTGGGTGCACACTCAGAGGCAGTGTGCAAAGGAGCCAGGGTAGGGATGCCAGGGCACTGCTTCTGAGTGGGCACCCACCAGAGTGCTTGGGGCACCAAAACTACAGAACACCTGATTGTCCATTTTCAAAACTGGCATGAATGACCAAGCTCGTAGTTTGTGCCCATCTTTAGTCTATATTGTGTTACCAAAGTAACATAGGCTGTGTGTGTTTCACTAAAACTCTTTAGAAAAGTGTGTTGTCAATTCAGCCTTTTCCTGTGGCAGTGTTTAAGCAGCTCTTTGCCTGTTTTTCATAAAAGGGATACAGTAAGCCCCTACTACAAGTTATATGGTGACCCCAACCTTTGAGAAAGGTTTTGGGGATGGTTGTTGCAGCACACACTGTGTAAGGGAAGGTGGAGTGACGCCTCATAATGAGAATGTCAGAAAATTCCCCACCATCTGCAGTGGTGAGGAAAGAGTGCTTCAATTCCTTTCAATTCCAGGACAGTGAGACAAAGCAAGAGTGAGACAAGAGCAGATTTACCACCCAAATCTCCCCTACTGTTAGCCTATGCAAATATATGCTCTATTGCTACAGAAATGGATGCTGAAAGGCAGCTCTCTGTTACAACATAGATAACTTTAGGAGAAAAGATAGTAGGACTAATATACATAGGAAATCAGATCAAATAAATTATAATGTTGCCTCCTGCTGGCAATATTCAGGCCTCTGAGCATGTGCTTCCTTCATTAAGAGTTATAAAAGGTTTTCCTTTCCTTGAATTTCACAACCTGCAAGGTTGTGCCATGTAAGAGTCCTTGCAGTGCCACTCGGGAAGCATGGGGCCTTTGTGAATGACAGACACCTCGCCTTTCTGGTCATGTATATATGTTCTATATCCTACTTTCAAAGTTCTCTGTCTATGCAGAATCACAGACTGACCCTTACAGCAACAGATATTCACTGTAGAAGTAGATCTTGTAAAGGGAAGCAGTGTGATTTGGGCCTGAAAGCCAACTCCATTCTCCTACAGTAATAGGAATACTAAAATAGCTGTGGGGATTTGATCCAGGCTTGAGTCAGTCTCCAGTTTGGTATTAAGTCCAGATTTTCCTTTCTGAAAAAGAGCGCATCTAGAGTGCTTGTGGCTCAAGGTGTCATGAGTGACATGTGACTCCATGCCTTTTTTGTCAGCCCTTAAATATCAGACAATGAAGTTATCACCAGAATCATCAGCAACAACACAGGCTGTGCAGAAACACAGCAGTTGTTCACTTCTCGGGTGAGAAGGTAAAGAAGATGAGCAAAGGAGTGGGGGAAAGAAGCCTCTGTGATTTTTAGCTCAGGAATTTTCAAGATAATGGCCTTTTCTATGTGTTTCAAGATGGAAGGTAGGAGTATAGGATTTTTTTGTGATCTATATGTAAGAAGGGGGGATGACAGGGTGAATCGGGTAGCACTTGGAAGGAGGAGAGGGCTTAGGATTAATTGAAATAATAGGGAATAGTGATGGGTATGAACCAAACCACAAACAAACAAACAAACAAACAAACAAACAAAACCACCCATGAACTGGGATGGTTCATGGTTCGGTTTGTAGTTTGATTTGTGGATTCCATTTTGCTGAAATGAAATTAAGCACTGAACTTTCTTCCCCCTTGGCACCTTGTTTTGCTTCAGCAAAATGGGATGCCCACCCCTCTGCCTCCCACTACCCCTGTTGCCTGCTTACATTGTCTTGAAGTCACCACCTCTTTTGATGCCACCACCACCATCACCTTGAGAAGCAGCATGCCCAGCTTCTTACATAGATGCCAGGCCTGCTGTCTGTGTCCATGTGCCATGAACCGCAAACCATCATGAACCATTGGTTTTTCTGCTTCATGCCCATATCTAACAGGGAATTAGATATGAAACACATTGCTGTGTTTCAGCAATGAGCCAAATTTTCATCAACCAAAGAAGAATTGACCCCCCCTTTCTCTGAATGAAGAGCAGAGGGTGAACTATGACAGCTTTTCTGCTGAAAGACACCCCCCTTCACCATAACATCTGACAGAAATGATTAGTAAAAGATAAAAAAGAGGGGAAAGAAATAACCATTTATTCATGAGATGAAGTAAAAGTCACTGAGTTCTGAGTGTGTTCCATCAACAGTTATTGCTGGTCTGACTAACTTGATGGGATGAAAGCTTAAAAGACATAAAATGGGACATAACCCTTGAAATATGTTTCATTATTATTTTTGAATAGCATAGTAGTTTCTGGATAAGAGTGCTTGATTCATAAGTGAACATGATAAGCAAAAAAAAAAAAAAAAAACAGGGGAAAAGTCTGTTTAGGAGCCCATTATTAGTAACCTTCTTCAGAAGAGATGACCCTTGAGGTAATTTTCAAACTGGTGACTCAGTTGTTTGAGAGTGATTATGGAATCAAATCTCCCACAGGTGAAACCAGATATCTCATGGCCCTCTTCTGATCTTTGACAGTGTAAATTTAGTATTCAGCCTTCAAAGTAAAGGTGAACAACATCAACGCATTTCAGGCAGACATGCAAAAGAGGCGCAGGAATTCTGAAGATAAGAAGGGATTTAGAGATCAGATCATTTATGATAGTTCCACTTTTGAAAGTCATTAAATGGACATTCTGGTCTAATTGTTAGCCCCAGGCAACAGAAAGGCTGAGATGTTTAATTGAGCTTAGTTTCTCACCTCTCAATAAGAAGATGTGGAAAAGGAGGGGGGAGGAGTTGTTAGGTAAAAATGAGGAAGATGTTGTTGGCTGACATATGAAATACATATTTGTTAAAATAGCTGAATGATTTCCAAACTATTTCCTCCAGGAGATCCTCTGACTTTCTGGCAAATTCTCAAATGTTTTTAATGAGGTCAAAATATGGAAGAGAGATGTTGGCAACCCTTCTGTCCTTTTCCCTCCTCCTCATTCACTGCCACTGCTACTTTTCCTACTGGCTCCCTGATTGCATACATATTGACTGTACAAAGAAGAAGTGGCTACAGATTAGTTTATGCCCAGCATTGACTCGGGGCTAGCTCTCACTGACAATAAAAATTGAGTTGAATCATGTTCTTCTTTTAAAAGCCAGTTTAAAATATGGTGTCTCTACAATTTAAAAGGAAGCACAGATTATTTTGCCAGGGAAGCATGTTTTTTGGGTGGAAAGTGACATAAAATACTCTTCTGCCAGAGGCCTTTTACTTTAGCACACATGTAAACCCTATTTATTTCCATTGTTTCCACATATGTAAACCTCTCTGTCACTGAAAATTGCACCTTTGAGTAACCAGTGGAGGTGGTGGGAGAGGTAGCTGCAGAAACAAGAACCAAAGCTGAGAGAATGAAGGAGAGATGAACAGGGGCAGGGAGCCTGAGAGGAAGATGAGGTCCTTCTATCACATTGGCACCCTGCTTCTGCTGTACGCTATTCGCCTCCCTGGTGAGCAACGTCTCTGGTCATTTTCCGTTCCTGCCTTCCCATTTGCCTAGACTGCATGTGTAAACTTCCTTGTCTTGCCCAATTCATCCTCACTTTTCCTCCCCAGTCAACCTTTCATAGAACAAAGTTAAATGCTGTGGCGCGATCCCCCTTTGTGCCCTTTATACCTCTGGGCTCCACAAAGGTAAATACGCCCTTTTCGCTGCCACCAGGTATTATACTAATACCAAATTAAATCGCACACACTCAGGAGCTGTCACCCCAAAGGGTCATACAATTTCAGGAATCAAGGGTTTTGAATAAATATTCTTTTATTATTGAACAAATCATAAGGAGAATCAAATATAACTGTTTCATATGTTCATGTATAATAAATCAGGTGTTAACGTATATCAGATCATGTCAATATTTCTCTTGTTATACTTAGGCATTCATTCCTGCTTGTTCACTATATTTTAACTCTTTCAATTCCCTTCCTTGACCCTTTTTGCTATTTCTAAATCCTAGCACTCTCTTAATAACTTCTGGTCCCTAACTCTGCCTGAACCTCTCTCTATCTCTGATTCCAACCCCTAACTGTCTCACCCAGCTGTTCCAACTGTCATTCTGACTCTGCCCCTCCTGCTCCATCCCCTGATTGACATGCAGGAATGACGTCATAGTTTGGGTTCCGTTACATATGCAAACAGGGAATGCAAGAAAAAGCAGCGTGGCTGCTTGGAAAACCTGGCAGCTGACAACAACCCATAAATGTCACACACACCCTGCCACACACAGACCTCTGTGTGTGTGTGTGTGCGCGTGTGTGTGTGTCTGTGTCTGTGTCTGTGTCTGTGTCTGTGTCTGTCTGTCTGTGTGTGTGTGTGTGTGTGTGTGTGTGTGTGTGTGTTTGTGTGTGTGTGTCTGTGTGTGTGTGAGAGAGAGAGAGAGAGAGACTGTCCAATCTTGAGGAGGCAAATGGGAATTTCTGAGGGTTGGAGGAATTTTTTTGTCTCTGGGCAAAAAAAAAAAAAGATCTGAGGCACAGATGCTCATCAATCCATATGATTTTTATGTAGGATCTTCCACAAAACCAGTCTCAATCATAGGCACCATCTCTACCTACAAAACGTATATTAGCTTGGGAATGATCCCATGTTAATGATCCATATGGATCCATACTTGGATAAGTGTTTTTACACACTACAAAGCCACACACCGAAATGTGGTGTATTTTGTGGGTACAAATGGGACTTACGATTTGACAGTATTTGGGGACAGATCAAGTATTGCAATATTGCCTCTTTGCAGACATCCACAATCCATTCCTGATTGGTGGTCTTTGGAGTCAAAAAGAGCCAGAATATTTTCAGGAGCCATGCACTGGCTTCTTTCTTCTTCTAGTTCCTAGCAGCTCTTTCTTTAGAAGCCTCTGTTCCTAAATGCTGCTTCTTGCTGCCTCCCAGGGAACAGCAGGAACATTCTTAAAGGGACAGAAGCAGCCAAGCTTTCTAAAGGGATGAGCAACTTTGCCAGCAGACCCTCCCTTTCCCTTACCTCACCACAGCAGCAGGGACAAGTGGCCAGTGTGAGAGCAGGGTGAATAAGCACAGGACAAAGCCTCAAATGCAATGGTTCTGAAATCCAGTTTAGCCCTCTCAACTGAGATGCAACATAGCTTAAAACTGAATTAAAAGTTTTCTCAACCACTTTTACATGCTACAGAGCAGAAGAGAAAGATGTGAGAAGAATTGGACAAATGATATGAAGACCACTCACATGGACCCAGCAACACCATGTAATATGTGCACAGAATGTTATTATTGTCTAATACAGTATTTCAGATAAAACACATTTCAATGGAGTCACTGCATACATTTACCTGCTTGTCCTTCAGAATGTACTGCCCCAAGAAGCCAAGTTGACCCCTCCCTCTTTGTCTTCCATCATCCTTCCTCTTCAGGCAGACCTTTAAGGAGTGAGTTATTTCAGGAATGCTTTTTTTTAACTTACAGGTTTTGAAATGTTTTTGAATGGTCTTTAAATTTGATTTTTTTAAATCTTTATGTTTAGTTGTGTTTTTTTAAATATTATATTTATATGGTTTTTAAAACCTGGGGGAGTGTTATTTGTTGGGAGCCACCATGGCTTCCCTATGGAGAAAAAGGCAGTGCATTAATTAATTAATACATTGACACATTAATTATTAATTTATACATTAATTGATGTATTAATTAATTAATGTATTAATTAATTCTTGTATCATGCTTGTCCTTCAAGGAATTCTGTGGGACACATGGTTTAGAAATGCACAAGCATCCTACTGTTACTTCATACCAATAAGAGTCAAATATTTACAAGAATGTAAATCAACTCTTATTGAGGTTCAGAGCCTAATTGAAAAATGAAATTTGCCACAACCTACACCTCTTCCAAATTTTAAAATTACTGCAAAGATGAGAAGGCATTGCTCTTACTCTCTCCATTAGGTAAAGAGCAAAGACACGGCTTATTTTTCCACTAGGGACAAAACTAGAACTCCAGAATCCCTTTTGGGAAACAGATGGTATACCCATAGTTTTTAATAAGGAAAAAAGTCATTAAGTGGAATTGGAGGACTTCTCCGCACTGGAAGGTATGTGAATCACTCACATTTGCACTGGTTTCTCACTGTAGTTTCCAGCAAAGGTATTTCCAACACTAACCTTGATAGTGAAAGAAGCACTGCCAGGACTTGGGGTGCATTCACTATTCTTATGTCTCCCTTTTTCCACACAGCCCAAGGTGTGTTAATAAACTTTCGACAAAAAGAAAGGGAGATGTGGCAAAGGACCTGTATGTAGAAGATGATGCATTTCAAGAGGGAGAATTCCTTCAGTTAAAGAAATTATCTAAAGAAAATAAAGAGATCTTGAATTCCTCAATAACGATGTGTGAAGAGGTGGAAGCTATTAGAAAACAAAAGAATAATAAATCTCCAGGAAGTGATGGATTAACGGCTGAATATTACAAGAACTTTGAAGAAGTTTTAGGTTTACCTTTTAAAGAATTCATTGAAGAAATAGAAACAGAAAAAGAAATACCCACTTCATGGAAAGAAGCAATGATTTCAGTGATACATAAGGAAGGTACTGATCAATCAGAAATCCAAAATTATAGACCAATTTTGTTATTGAATGTAGATTATAAAATTTTTGCATCAATATTAGCAAATAGACTGAAAAAGGTTTTGGTGCAGATCATTCATCAAGACCAATCAGGATTCTTACCAAAAAGACAAATGAAAAGCATCAGGATAGTATTGAATGTTTTGGAATACTATAAAGTTCACCCTAAAAACAGATGTCCCTAATATTCTTTGATGCAGAGAAGGCCTTTGACGATATGAACTGGAATTTCCTGCTGACACAGTTGCAATTAATGGAAGCTGGAGAAAAGTTTATAGGAGAAATCAAAGCAATATATTCCAGACAAGAAGCAAAAATCAAAGTGAATGGAGAACTGACAGAAGCAATTCAAATTGAAAAAGGTACAAGGCAAGGATGCCCACTGTCCCCTCTACTGTATAGTCTTATGCTGGAAGTCCTGAATCAACAAATAAGAGAAGATAAGAGAATCAAAGGATTAAAGGTTAAAGGAGAAAAATTCAAAATTCAAGCTTATGCTGATGATCTAGTAATAATTTTAGAAGAACCTATGATGTCATTAGAAACATCAGTAGAAACAATAACTGAATATGGAGATATGTCAGGTCTTAAAATAAATAAACAAAAAAGAAAAATTTTGATGAAAAATATGACAAAAGAAAAAAAAGAAGAATTACGAATACTCTCCGGATGTCAAGAAACATACAAGGTGAAGTACTTAGGAATTAGTATGATAAAAAAACCAAGTACATTAATGAAGGACAATTATATGGAAGTAATGAAAGAAGTCAAAGTAGATTTGCAAAAATGGACTAAACTGCAATTATTTTTAATGGGCAGAATAGCCGCAATAAAAATGAATATACTACCAAA
Organism: Pogona vitticeps; assembly: GCF_051106095.1. Lineage (NCBI taxonomy): Eukaryota > Metazoa > Chordata > Lepidosauria > Squamata > Agamidae > Pogona > Pogona vitticeps. Next base: position 149,950,460 of record NC_135786.1, on the reverse strand, counting down.
ACTAGTTTTCCTTTTTCAAACAATTCCAATAATATTAAAACAAGACTTTTTAAAAGAACTGAATAAGACAATGACCAAGTTTGTTTGGGATGGGAAAAAAGCAAGAATAAAACTGAAGGCTCTTCAGGACAATAAACAAAGAGGAGGGTTTGGTCTACCAGATTGGGTGAATTATTACAGAGCAGCAACTTTGTCCTGGGTGAGAGAATGGATTACTCTACAAAATCAGAGACTCTTAAAAATTGAGGAGCATGATTTAAGACTGGGCTGACATGCATACCTATGGTACCAAGATGATAGGCAATGCAAAACATTTAATTTACATCTGATCAGGAGAGCTTTATTATGGGTCTGGAAGACAGTTTAAAAGAAGAGGGAGAATTCCTACTATCCATGCAGGGTCTCTAAATCAGTGGTCTCCAAACTTTTTGAGACTGTGGACTGGTTGGGGGTGTGTGGGTTCTGTGCCTGAGGGTTGGGGGCATCCGCACACTTCTGGGTGGGCACGTCGTGCTCGCGGAGGGGCATGTCATGCTTGCGGGTGGGTGTGTTGCACTTGCAGAGGGGTGTGTTGCATTTGTGGAGGGGTGTCTTGCTTGCGGAGGGGCCTGCTGCGCTTGTGGGTGGGTGTGTTGCACTTATGGAGGGGTGTCATGCTTGTGGAGGGGCATGCCACAAGCACGGCACACCCCCTCCACAAGCGCGACACATCCCTCTGCAAGCGCGACACACCCACCATGCGTGCATGCAAGGGGGAGGAGATCCATCTCCATGGCCCAGTTCTAGGAAGGCCACAGACCAGCACCTGGCCATGGACAGGGGGTTGGGGACCCCTGCTCTAAATGACTTGAAACCCTGGAAAATGAGAGTCCCAATATACATAGAAGAAATTCTACTTCTGTGGACTAATTGCCATCCACATGCTAGAGGGCGGTGAAAGTGGAAATGAAGTCGGGGAGGTATTCCCTCAACTTTTGGAAAGTATACCCACTGAAGATAATTACTGAAAACAACTTTAGTGTCATCACAAATCAAATATTCAATGCCCTGACATTGAACTCCTTTATGGTTAGGTTTAGACTTTGTTAGTTATATGTGTGCCCTAGCAGCTATTTAGTTTGGTGGCACATCTATCCTTTTCATACCAAACTCAGCAGAATTACTTTGTACTGTGTGACTTTAAAAAAAGAAGATGGAGAAGGGTGTGGAAAACCTTCCCCTGCTCACAAAATAACTGATGACAAGATAGCATTTGGGACTGTCCAGTCTATGCTCTTGTACTTTGAATCTGTTATACACTAGGCTGGCACCCCTTGTTCTGACAGTGAAAATCTGACTCCACCTCTTCCTTGTAACAGCAGAGATACCCTACGATTCGATAGAATGAAACAAACACACTAGGTAGTAGATTCAGTGGGCAGCATGCTCAGCTGCTCCATTTGTGAAACTTGGCTACTCCCCTTTTTTGGGGGGGGTAGACCTATGTGCACCACACAACTTATCCTTTACCTCTTAGGTAACCTGTTGCCCTTAGATGCAGTTGTGGAGAACCGTGTTCCAATGACATGATTGAAATAAGAGTTGACCCAGTCTAACCAGTTACTGTACAAAGAATGGAAAGGGGCAGCACCATGTCCTTTTGCCTCAGCTTTGACACTGGAATATCAGTGTCAGTATTTTTTATGAGGCCAACACAACCAAGGTTTGCCCCCTCCCTGACCTATATAAATGTTCAGACTGATGTATGCAGGGTAGTGGTGGCATACATGGTGGTGTTCTGTAAGTTACAGAAACATTTTGGATTCTCTGAGTCACTGTAGAGTTTTGGCAAAGTGGAATGGAATTCATTCTGCTGTCAGCCAAAATTTAATGGAGGAAAAATAGCTAGTTCTACACATCCCTAGTCACATCTAATTCTTCCGTCCAGTCATTACCATATTGGCATGGGACTGAGCCAGGGAAAAGCAGCTCCCACATCACTGTGGTCCAAATTTTTTGAACTGTTTCAGTTGAAACTTGAATTTCTTGGACAGATCCCATTTAGAACAATTTCAGAGATTTGGCAACAGTAAAATATTAAAACAACAACAAAACAAGCCAACAACTCTGTAGTACTTCTCTATCAAAAGTTGTGAAGAAAACAGAATGACTGAATAAACTGAGACCCATGAAGATTATGATTTGAAGTTTGTTGTGTTAATCAAATGTGGCAGAAGCGTATTATGTCACTAGATGAAGTTGTAGCCTTTTATTAGATTATTTGATTTCCTTGAGATTTGGACAGATAAAATCAGAGTAATGACAACCAATATTTTTCCTCCCTCTGAGATAGATCAGAGACACCCAACCTACAGTTTATTGTACTTGGCACCTTAATAAAAATGCCAAATACCTACATGATTGAATCGGTCTCTCAGTTCCATTAGTTTTGTATCTATTAAAATTAGCAATTCATATCCCCAGCCAGACAAAATATCCAGGAAACTAGAGAGAAGACTATAAAGATACTGAGAAATTAACATGAAGAATATATTAGAGAAATGTGTCTGTGTATCGTTGAAGTTAATGTCATGTTAAAAAGTCCCCATCTGGTGTCGATTACAGTCTTTTGTAGTGGCAACTGATAGCTGAGAGGATTTTTGTGACAATGGCTCCTAAGTGGTGGTTCCTATCCACTTTTCTTTTGTGCTCAATAGAACAGTGTCACAGTTCCAAATTTTTCGATATTAAGTGTCCTTCCTCATTTTTGATAAACCTCTCCTTTACTGTTACCCAATCCCATTGAACCAATATATCAATCTAAAATTTAACATTGGAAAAAAAAATCCAGTAACGACATCTATCACATAAATTTGTGTATGTTGATTAATTTTTTTTATCTTCAATCTTGTAGTATAACTCATATCCAGCTATTGTTGCATCTCAACTCAAGTAGTGAAGTGTGTGTTCATGAATCAGGACAAAAAACCCTGGATAGTACCACTGTGTTTTAGCGAGCATCTGCAGGGCCTGCAGACAGCAAGGTGAAGTGAAGACAAAGCCACTATACTAGTTTATTCTGCAAATTCTAAGACATGAGTGTGAACATGAGGAGAAGTATGTTTTTTTTTCTGGGCTAGACGTTTAGACATTTGTGAATTGCTCCAGGTACAGATCTTATCAGAGACCCAGCACATCTATGGAATGAGTTCCACAATGGACAATTTTTTGCTACTGCAGTCATGCTAGTACATGGAATTTCTCAGCAGGGTTCTCAGCTAACCTACCAATGTTGCCACTGCTTTCAGATAAACTGGGACTTGGAGGAATTGTGAAACTCAGTAGTAAGGCAAACATGTTGCGTTCAAAAGGCCCCGGATGCCATCTTTGACATATCCAGAACGGACTGAGAACAATCCCTGTCTGAAACTCTGTACAAACAGCCCTCATTCAGCTTTAAGATTACTGAACTATAAGGAACACTGATTTAATGTGGTCTTAAGCATCTTCTTACACTGATTCAAAATTTTAGCAAAACATTTTGAAGTAATTCTGAGAAAAGCTGGAACATTTGAATAGTAATTGTGAAAAAAAAATTGGGAGACAGGAAGGTTGACTAGCCGCCTAGAGTGGTCTATTGACTAGATAGGCGGGATATAAATAAAATAAATAAATAAATAAAGACTACAGACTTGCTGTGTTTGAACATTCACTGAAATGTTGAATTGCAAACCTATGATGTGAGGAACTGAATCACAGCCAACAGGGTGGGACTGATAGCTCACAGAACCCACAGGGTGGATTCTCTGTGTCAAGAGTTCATATGTTGCATGTTTATTTTAAGCACATACACAGAGAAAGAAATGGGTTCCCATTTGTGCAGTTTTCCCAGGAGAATAAGTAACTGATGCCAAAGGGTACAGTGGTGTCTCGCTTAACAATTGCCTCGTTAAATGATGAAACTGCTATACGATGACTGTTTTGCAATTGCTTTTGCAATCGCAAAATGATGTTTTAATAGGCAAAATCTACTTTGTGACGATCGGTCCCCTGCTTTGGGAACCAATTCTTCGCATTACGACATTTTAAAAACAGCTGATCGGCAGCTTCAAAATGGCCACCCGCTGTGTAAAATGGCTCCCCGCTGTGTTTTTGGGCGGATTCCTCGCTTTACAGGCACTGAAAATGGCCACCCCTATGGAGGATCTTCACTGGACGGTGAGTTTTTCAGCCCATTGGAACACATTGAATGGGTTTTCATTGCGTTTCAATTGCATTTTTTATTTCATTTAATGAGGATTTTGCTCTACAGTGATTTCGCTGGAACGGATTATCCTCGTTAAGCGAGGCACCACTGTACATATGTATACTTTCAATTTGAGGCAACAGTGTTTGTTCTGGGTTTTTGGGGCTCTTTGGCCATGTTCTGAAGGTTGTTTTTCCTGACGTTTCGCCAGTCTCTGTGGCCGGCATCTTCAGAGGACAGCATCCTGTGCTCTCTGCTGTCCTCTGAAGATGCTGGCCACAGAGACTGGTAAAATGTCAGGAAGAACAACCTTCAGAACATGGCCAAAGAGCCCGAAAAACCCAGAACAACCATTAGATCCCAGCCATGAAAGCCTTCGCGAATATAAGGCAACAGTGCTCAACATACTGAAGAGTGTTTCTCACAGAACTCAGTGGGACTTATTTTTCAATAAACATACACGGGCTATGTCTTGGGAAGTATTTATTGTGCTGTGCTATGGAACACTACAAAGGAGAGAGAAAAGTTTTTTGGGGAAATGATAGTACTAACAACAGTGTGTGCTTGCTGTCCTATATATTGATAGTAGCTGCATTTACCAACTGTGAATTTATTTATTTCTGAATAAATAGGTTACCCCCTGTAACCTATTTATTCAACTAGAGAAGAGTCATTAAAGGTAAAATGCAACAGGTCTCCTTCTCTTTAGGGCAAGTGTGGGTAAAGTGAAGCTCCCCATATGTTGTTCGATTATAACTCCTCACCTAGCACAGTCACAGTTAGTGATGAGGAACAAAAGGAGCTATAATCCATCCATAATTAGAGGACCACATGTTACCCATCTGTGTTCTGGGATAATCTGCTAAAGCCCTTTGGTTTGCAGTGGCTATGACTGAAATAAGTGGTTGACCAGGCCAGAGTACAAAGCAGGCAAACCTTTTATTTGTCACTTTTGCCCTTTCTTCAACTTTCTCTCCCATAATCTTTTTCTTCCTCCCTTGCCAGAGAAGGAACAGATTGCTCTTGCAGAGGTTTTAACTGATTATTTGTAGAGGACTTTTTAAATAGAGATGTATGAGGTCAGCGTGAATGGCTCACCTTTAGCTAAGCAGACCCTCCACATTCATTATCAAGTGCTGGAGGAAAACAACACAGGATGATCATCACTACAATCAAGTCTTGTTTCTCGGTTCGCAGAGGCCTTTGGCTGTAACTTCTGGGAAGCAAATCCTGGACTCTGGTATGACCCAGCAAAATATTTATTTCCTATAACCACGCAAATTCCTTTCAACGGCTTGTATTATCAGGTTGTAGAAATAAGCAAATGTTTGGACATTTAGTGATCATACAAATGTCAAAAACAGTTTTCCAGATATCGATCCTTACAAAGCCAATGTAGGACAATCAATGCCCAAAAGGATGGAATCAGCAAGCCTTGGTAAATTCTCATAAAGAGAAATCTAAATAGGAAGGAAACCCCTGAATGCTGGCTGACTATTGTAGAGGGGAATGGAAAAGCAGTGAAAATGAAGGGTCCTATCCAGGGGGAAAAAAAAATCCAACTCCACATTGCAGCTTTGTTTTTTAAAAAATCACCTTTCCCACTTGTCATCTCTTTAATAACATGCCCACATAAGTTGTGTGAATTAAAAGGTTACTGCAATATTTATGACTGAGAAGTAAAACTTAATTTATAGTCAAAATAAATCTTTGTGTTACCTGTCCCTGAAGTGCTTAATTATGTATTTAATGGTTTAAGTCTTGTCAACCCATTGTAATTCTGTTTGATGTAAGGAATTATGACTGTGGCATAAGAGATGTCCCTACTCATTTTTATATTACTTCATCACGGCTTTTTCAGAATTTATTTGTGATGTGGTGCAGGTAGGAACAGCAAAGCTTAGGTAATGATCCCTTATAATGTTTTCGAAAAGTTAATCTAAAAGCTAAATGACAAAGATATATGTGCACGTCATTATCACTCCTGATTTCACATGACACACACATGTATATTCCTTCCTGAAAAAAAATGTACTTCTAAAAAACCATGTATGATCCCTATGGAGTACAAGGCTCTTGGAACACTAGTGTTTGATTTTCAGCTCTTTTATCTCTGATCGTACATACGATAATTCCAGCCTTAGCCAAGTCTGCTTTTAATTGAAGCTTCATAAGAAATTGCATTTCTCTTTGATACAAGATTTCAAAGTCACCAAGAAAGGTTTGGGGGTATAATTGAAGGGTCATGAAAGGAGAGGACCCTGAAGTATTTCAGTGCTCCTGGCCATGATTATCAAAGGGTTTCACTATTACTGGCAGCCATAAAAAAGCCAGTTTGAAGTTGCTTTAATAGAGGACTCATATCAATCCATGTCAACAACTGAAATTTCCACTGTCTTCTGTTGCCGTCCACAACCACAGTCTGAGATTTATAGAAGCATGATTTTTCTTTAAAGTAGAGTAAGGTCTTAGAGGTGTTGACCATCGTGATATATTCTTTGCAGATTTTGGTAAATAAACACACCTCTTCATCTCTTCTTTTCCCATGAAAGAATCAAAATCTCAAATCTTCTCATTCTACTGACATTTCCTAACACCTTGAATGCCCAGATCAGAATGTCAAAGAATGTAGGGGTTCTTTCTGCTGAACTACCTAAAACAAATCTGCCCTTCCTTATGTCTCATTCTGACTGCTAACATTATTCTCTTCTTATATCTCACATTACCAGACAAATCACAACCATTCATTATGAATGTCAAGTGGACAGTGTATCTCTCTCTTGGTTCTATGGGACTATCTTTTTAAATTGTTATTCCAAACACCATGAACTTTACAAAAACATATCCTGTTGATATATGAAACATATTCCCTGGTGATTTCATTCCCACTGCTGCAGCCTGGGTCGTCGTCGTCGTCGTCGTCGTCATCATCATCATCATCATCATCATCATCATCATCATCATCATCATCATCATCATCATCATCATCGTCGTTGTTGTCGTCATCGTCGTCAGGTAATGTAACAACAACAATAATATAAATACAGCCAAACTGGATACCACATAAATATGTGCCTTCTGGTTTTCATACACTGATGAGGAGCTAGAATAGGAAAGTCTTACAAAATATTTTTAATCCAAAACACATGATATCCCAGTCCATTGATATCATATTTGTTAAATGTCTCAAGACCATGGCCCCTCAGAAGCCTCTTCCACATTTTGAGGGTCCTAATACGTAAAGAAAAAAAAGTTATGCCAAAACAGGGTTACAAAAATTATAATATATGCCTACATTTCACAAATTGACATCCAGTATTTGTGTGAATGATGTCATCTGGAAATAAGATCAAAAACCTACATTTGAGGCCATGCATGAATGTGAGAGTCAATTCTTCATAAAACCTCCAGTTTATGAATGTGGCATTTGTGCTTCTGTATTCATCATGATTCTAAATGCCAAGTAATCGCTCAGTATTGCTACACAATAGCTTGCCCACATTGCCAATAGGAAAAGATGCCAAATTTCACATAGCCAAGGGCAGCCTGAATGTTTACAACACTCATGTCAGCAGTCAAGTCCTTCAGGATACCCTCTTGTGCTAGCCACCTTCAAAATGCCATGTAATTGCCTAATATTGCTATAATATTCTTAGATTTTTATGCAAAAAAGCGATACAGATGAATAAAACTTGAAGAAATAGGTCAGTTGATGTTGCCTGGAATTATTCCAACTATGAAATGATTTATTTTACTTTGGTACCTAAAAGATATTTGATATGATTAGAAAGCTTGTTTGGTTCACACTGGAATTAACACTTTTTCAGGGATAAATGCCAGCTGTGTGAACACAGGCTTCTGATTTCTTTTCTAGAGATCCATAAAAGTTTATAGTTTCTTAGAAAGTTGTTCAAGCATCAGACATTCTGGCCTGGCATAGCTATTGAACTTAAGAGGAGTTGACTCACCAAATCCCCACTGATTCAATAGACGTACCCTAGTGTGATTCACTATGCTAAGTAACAAGATTTTGGCCATTGAGTCAATTTTTCCTCATCTTCAGTCCCCCTCTTTTCCTACTGCTTTCCACTTCTCCTAGCATTGTCCTTCCACCACGGAATGAGTCTAGATGCAGGTGATGGGGTAAACTAGGGCAACACTTCATTAACATTAAATGGTTTATTAACTTCAGACTCCAAACCAAAAGAAGGGCCTGCCATAGTGCAAAATCAGGTATGTAGTAGAGGATCCCTTCTTCATGAAAATGGGTGAGTCCCATGCCCCAAGGTCATGTGGACCTGAAGATAGCATGGCCTCTGCAGACCATGATCTGACTACACCTGGGCCTTAAGCTCCCTTTCTATTGGTGGCTGTTGGACAGCGGTTGGCCCCAGCTCATCCTCAATCCCACCCCCCTGCAATCTCACAATCTGTAGCACTGGGAGTTTTGATGGACTATAAACTCCCCTGTGCTCCAAGGGGAACTCACTGATCTATCTTCATTCCATACTTCCCACCAGTGTGGAATGGTCTATGAGAGATGCCATCATAATTAACAGCCCTGAGCCCTTTGCCAGTGTGGGATAGGTGAAAAAAAAACCATTCCTGATGGCCAATCAGGGAGCAGGTCAAAAATTCCTGTCTGGCCCCAAAAGTGACCAATAAAACTCACACTGGTCCAATAGTGGGAGGGTGGGTTGCAAACCTCGGAAGAGGCAGAGAATGGGGAGGCATAGCAATAAATAAGGCACGTAGTCTTTAACTTGCCATAATATTCTTGTTTCTTCTTCTCTCTCTTTTTTGTCAGATATGCTTGCACAGACTAACACACTTTTCTTCAAAAACCTCTTTCTCATGGTATCTCTATAACTGAATAGTCACAGGTTATTCATTTTAATTTCTAGTGAGAGTTCAGGTATAATTTGCTCCAGAAACTATTTATTTGTCTTTCTGATGGTCCATGGTATCCCTAAAGCTCTCATCTAGCAAGTTATTGCATTTTTTTTCTGACTGTTTTCTTCACTGTCCAGCTTTCATATACAGTGGTGCCTCGCTAGACAGTTACCCCGCATGAGTTTTTCCACTGGACATTGACTTTTTGCGATCGCTATAGCGATTCACAAAACAGTGATTCCTATGGGGGAATTTCGCTGGACAATGTTTGGTCCCTGCTTCGCAAACCAATTTTTGCTAGACAGCTCCCTCCGCACTCACAAACCGGGTGTTTTTGGGACCTAAGCTTCGCAAGACAGCTATTTAAACAGCTGATCGGCGGTTCACAAAGTGGCTTTCCTATGGCCGATCTTCGCTAGACAACAACGATTCTTCCCCATTGGAATGCATTAAACAGGTTTCAATGCATTCCAATATGGAAATGCTTTTTGCTAGACAATGATTTCGCTAAACAGCGATTTCAGTGGAACGAATTATCATCGTCTAGTGAGGCACCACTGTATTTACAAAGTAATCAGGAACAGATGATCTTGACCTCCAGCATTCATTCATAGCTGACCTTCCAAGTATTTATCCTCTTCTAGTTTTTCAGCTGCATCAGTCTCTATTTGGAGTGATGATTGAACTGAGGGATAGAAAATCCTTAACCATTTTCTTGTTCTTAAAATTAAAGTTACGTATTTCTTCTGCAGATGGATTAACCCTTCTGGAAGTACTGATTTACAGCACTCTGAAGAGTGAGAGAAATGTTACAGCAATAATAGAGGCTGCAAGTTTCAATATTGAGAATACTTTTATCAATACTGGGAAAACACTAATCATACTTTCCAACTGCAAGATCAACATTTGTCTGGACAATGAAGTGAACAGCAGAATTCCTGGAGCAGTCCATTGCACAGTAGACTACATTGGGGCTACTTTCATGCAGAAAACTAACACTTTAATGGAAGTTCTATATAGGTTATTTACTCAGTCATCTACTTTAAATAACAGATAATTGATTTTTTTTTGCTTAATGGTGCCCCAAGACTACTTATTAAAGGAAGGCTTGTCTGCTCAATTATTCAGCCTCTGCTCTTGTGAAAAAGCTATCTTGTTAGATTCATTGACATCAGAGGTTACCATGCCTGGAAACCCTCTATTCTACAGAGTTCCAATACTTTTCCAGCATGTTTTTTTATGTTGGTTTATTCAATAATTGATTATATCTATATTACACAATGACAACTGCAGCGCCTTGAACCAAAGTGCTGCATTTGCTGATAGGAAACCAAAAATCTCCGCGATCCACATGTTGCTGAATACTACAGTTTTACTTCTGCTGACTACTTTTATCAAGCCTAAGTTAAAGTTAAGGAAGGGATTAAAACATAGGTTTACAAGCCAACACACAGTGTATAGAATGTGATTGGTACACCCTGGTCTACTTAGCAGTCAGATCTGGGACTATATTTGCTTTGCATTTACAAATTTCTTTCAGAAAGCAGAACTGTCATGGGCAATTTTTCCATATAATTTATTTATTTATTTATTTATTTGATTTATATCCCGCCTATCTGGTCCAAAATTCTTCCCAGGAATTCTCTTTGTTTTCTGAGCCATTCTTGTGAGATGCACCTTTCAGACAAAAAACACCTCTTTTATCCCCTTTCTTATCATAACAAAGGGCACAAATCTTGTCAATGACAAGGAATCCTGGGAGCTGTAGTCCAAAGCATATGCAGAACGGGAGGTTCCCAGCTCCTCAAATAGAAGGCCTTCTAGTCCACATGGAAAGCTCAAATATTGCCCATGGTGAAATCTTCATAGGAATACGTTACTAACAGAGATGATAACCTAGTGCCAGTGAATCAATACATACTAATGTACTGAAATATCTGGAATCAGGTAGTCTGGGGAATCTCTCCTTAGTATTGAGCAAAAGATTGAAGAGAGGTTGAATGAGTGTGTGTGTTTAGTCGTTTAGTCGTGTCCGACTCTTCGTGACCCCATGGACCAGAGCACGCCAGGCCCTCCTATCTTCTACTGCCTCCCGGAGTTGTGTCAGGTTCATGTTGGTTGCTTCGCAGACACTGTCCAGCCATCTCATCCTCGGTCGTCCCCTTCTCCTCTTGCCATCACACCTTCCTAACATCAAGGTTTTTTCCAAGGACTCTTTTCTTCTCATGAGATGGCCAAAGTACTGGAGCCTCAGCTTCAGGATCTGTCCTTCAAGTGAGCATTCAGGGTTGATTTCCCTTAGAACTGATAGGTTTGTTCTCCTTGCAGTCCAGGGGATTCTCAAGAGCCTCCTCCAGCACCACAATTCAAAGGCATCAATTCTTCGGCGGTCTGCTTTCTTTATGGTCCAGCTCTCACTTCCATACATCACGACAGGAAAAACCATAGCTTTGACTATTCGGACTTTTGTTGGCAAGGTGATGTCTCTGCTTTTCAAGATGCTGTCAAGATTTGTCATCGCTTTCCTCCCAAGAAGAAGGCGCCTTTTAATTTCAGGGCTGCTGTCTCCATCTGCAGTGATCATGGAGCCCAGGAAGATAAAATTTGACACTGCCTCCATATCTTCCCCTTCTATTTCCCAGGAGGTGATGGGACCAGTGGCCATGATCTTAGTTTTTTTGATGTTGAGTTTCAGACCGTTTTTTGCACTCTCCTCTTTCACTCTCATTACAAGGTTCTTTAATTCCTCCTCACTTTCTGCCATCAGAGTGGTATCATCTGCATATCAGAGGTTGTTGATATTTCTTCCGGCAATCTTAATTCCGGCTTGGGTTTCTTCCAGTCCAGCCTTCCGCATGATGTATTCTGCATATAAGTTAAATAAGCTGGGGGACAATATACAGCCTTGCCGTACTCCTTTCCCAATTTTGAACCACTCAGTTGTTCCATGACCAGTTCTAACTGTTGCTTCCTGTCCCACATATAGGTTTCTCAGGAGACAGATAAAGTGGTCAGGCACTCCCATTTCTTTAAGAACTTGCCATAGTTTGCTGTGGTCCACACAGTCAAAGGCTTTCGCATAGTCAATGAAGCAGAAGTAGATATTTTTCTGGAACTCTCTGGCTTTCTCCATAATCCAGCGCAAGTTAGCAATTTGGTCTCGAGTTCCTCTGCCTCTTCGGAATCCAGCTTGTACTTCTGGGAGTTCTCGGTCCACATACTGCTGAAGCCTACCTTGCAGGATTTTGAGCATAACCTTGCTAGCGTGCGAAATGAGTGCAATTGTACGGTAGTTGGAGCATTCTTTGGCACTGCCTTTCTTTGGGATTGGGATGTAGACTGATCTTTTCCAATCCTCTGGCCACTGTTGAGTTTTCCAAACTTGCTGGCATATTGAATGTAGCACCTTAACAGCATCATCTTTCAAGATTTTAAATAGTTCAACTGGAATGCCATCACCTCCACTGGCCTTGTTGTTAGCCAGGCTTTCTAAGGCCCACTTGACTTCGCTCTCCAGGATGTCTGGCTCAAGGTCAGCAACTACATTGTCTGGGTTGTCCGGGATATCCAAATCTTTCTGATATAATTCCTCTGTGTATTCTTGCCACCTCTTCTTGACGTCTTCTGCTTCTGTTAGGTCCTTCCCATTTTTGTCTTTTATCATGTTCATCTTTGCGCAAAATGTTCCTCTAATATGTCCAATTTTCCTGAACAGATCTCTGGTCTTTCCTTTTCTGTTATCTTCCTCTATTTCTTTGCATTGTTCATTTAAGAAGGCCCTCTTGTCTCTCCTTGCTATTCTTTGGAAGTCTGCATTCAAGTTTCTGTAACTTTCCCTATCTCCCTTGCATTTTGCTTCCCTTCTCCTCTCTGCTATTTCTAAGGCCTCGTTGGACAGCCACTTTGCTTTCTTGCATTTCCTTTTCTTTGGGATGGTTTTCGTTGCTGCCTCCTGGACAATGTTACGAGCCTCTATCCAAAGTTCTTCAGGCACTCTGTCCACCAAATCTAGTTCCTTAAATCTGTTCTTTACTTCCACTGTGTATTCATAAGGGATTTGGTTTAGATTATACCTGAGTGGCCCAGTGGTTTTTCCTAATCTCTTCAGTCTAAGCTTGAATTTTGCTATGAGAAGCTGATGATCAGAACCGCAGTCAGCTCCAGGTCTTGTTTTTGCTGACTGTATAGAGCTTCTCCATGAGTGGCAGCAGTAAAGTGTTACTTGAGTGGCATCAGAGTGAGTAACAGGTCCTCAGAGTCTGATAATAAATTATTTAAAAGTTTTGTTTGATTAGGTTATCAGATAAAATTGTTTCCATTAATTAACTGTGAAAACGTATTGGTATTTGTGCAAACTTTGTATAATTTGTTGGAGCTATTTGCTGCTAATTGATGAGGTGCTGGGGCATGTCTTCATGGTGCCCAGACACTCATCAATTAAGTACCATTAGCCACACCAAGGTTTGCAAAAGTTATGAGAACTCTTGTATGATTTTGGAATGTAGTTTTAACTGTCTGTGTTCTGGTCTGAATGCAGGCTTTCAAGTTTGCTTTTTAAAAAAGGAGGTCCAAAGCAAAATGTGCTCCACTCAATTTGATTTGTTCTTTGGATCTAAACTGATTTATAAATTTGCATTATTTGCAGAATAAAATCTATCTATTCCACTTCAGACCTCATTCAAATTGGTCTGAATCAAGCCATTCAGCTAGTAATTTTGGCTTCAGTGAAATCTGGTACAGAACCTTACTAAATATTGAACTTCATATACCGATACAGCAGCTAGGATGAAAAATACCAGCCTTAAACTTAAAAGATGTCTAGGGTGCAGCCCTAATAAAGGTTGGCATTAAAAATCTGGAAACTTTCATCCCCCTTTTTTTAATGTGTCTCATGTTTCCAAAGGAAAGAAAGGAAATAAATTATAGCAGTTTTGCTTTTCCAAGCCAATGGAAAATCATTTTGGATCCAGGAAACACATTGAACCGGAAGCAGCATAAATTGCTCTGTACCAAATTGCGATCCATTCTGAAGGTATGAATTGGTCTCAAAACCAAGTCTGAGGGACCGATATACAACTCCAGTACGTACTAAGAAGAGAGTTGCTTTTTCTAACTCTAGTGGTATCAGCATTCCAGAGAAAATTTGGACTAGTGTAAGGCTTCCCAAAGAACGTGCTATGATGCCTTGTAGTCACTGTGGTGCCCCAGGGCACTGCCAAACCCAGCTAGAAGCAAGGTGAAATTTTCTCCCCTTTTCTTTGCCAGTTGTGCTGCTACTAGTGTTTCTGCTGCTCTTCCAACTCCTCTTCTAGCACCTTTGTGTTGTTTCCTTCCTGCTCCACCTCACACCCCTCACTGCTCTTCCTGCTCTGTTACTCCGCTCAAGGGAGCCATGAGTCAGAAAAGTTTGGGAACCCCTGGACTAATGTATATAACAAGTTAATGGTCTTACCCTATGATTTCAAGGGACCAAACTCTAGAGAATACCTCTTAGAACATCATAGCACATCTGTGTTTCATTTTGAGGAAATCTTTACAATATCATTGGAAATCAAAATCATTCGGATTTTCAGATCTGTTCTAGGAGTTTGCATGTTTGGCACCATCCACCAAAAGCATGTTGATAGCAATGAAGAACAGTTAGCTTTACTTATCTTCCACACAATGCTATCTGTTTATGTATTGAGAGACCTCGTTTCATTACTTGTGATTCTAACTCTAGAAAATACATTCCTTCAAGGTTGTTTTTGTTGTTGTTGTTGGTTTTTTTGTCTAAATGCATTTGATTCTGATGTACATTTATCAATGATTATCAAAGAGGAAATTCTGAAAGCCCTTCAGCCAACTTGAAAGCCAGTTTTCCTATCACTTCTGGTGCTTGAGTGTCTACTATACTGTCAAGACTGATTAAAAGTAGTCAAAAGTGTATGTTTTAAATTTTTTTGTACCTTTTGAAATGCTTCACCCATACATAGAGATCAAGCATGCTATACTTGAAGAAAGCCTATGCTTCTTCTCCCTCATTTCTTCCCCAATCCCATTTTAAACTATGCAAAGTGAAACAGAGTGCATAGATGAAGTATTCGCTTCCAGAAGTGGTCATCGGTTTAGCCAGTTCTAAAAGGAGGTTGTCCAAATTCATGCAGGGTAGGGTTTTGAGATGTATAAATCCTCACTTGTCTCCTCCTTGCTTGGGAGGAGGAGGAACTGAAACATTCTTTTCCTTTTCTTGTGAGGTACTTTGGGTGGTATCACCTGGAAAAAATATATCACAATTTGGACCATTTGTGGAATAGTCTGGTGTAATCTATTTCCTGGCCATTGCACAAGACACTGTGCCCAGGCTGGATTTCTGTAGTCCATCTGTAGGGCTTCTTCTTTGGCAGTGGGGTGGCTGGGCTGGAGTGATTCCTCAGCAGATGGAAGCATCACTTTAAGGGAGATTGCTCCCATTAAAGTCATCCTTTCTAGTGCGATCAGGTGCACACCTTGGAAGCCCTCTGATTGCATCCTTTGTTGCATTCTTCACAAGAAAAAGGGATGGGAAGGTTTTTAAAATGCAGATTAAGCAAAATAACTACAACTAATGCTGTAACACAAAACAGTCCAGCTTGTACAAAATGATGATGGTTGCTGCTTTGTTGCATGTGTTTTTAAGGATTGGAAGCACTGGAGGGATTGTTTGTATCTTTTACAATATTTATCTCATTGTTCTCTGCTTGCTGCACATGAACACTATGCCTCTCAAAGGGAAAAGGCACTGACTGTACAGAAACTGTCTGCACCAATGATTTATATGGAGAGACTTCAGTTTTAAAAAAAGTGACAGTTCACTGATACTGCCTGGACATTCCAGATACTATTTTAATGTGGTTCCATGAATTACTGAAGGGTGTTTTGCATTAATGTGGAGACATGCGACCTTGAGAGGTGTGGAAATTCCACGTGCATCAAGTTGAGGCAACCTAAACTGAACATTTAGATTAGAACTCTGATATGTTTATTCATAGCTGCTAGTTGTTAGGTCTACTTAATAGCTCCAGGAACAGTCACATCATGCCACTGGACACCAGTTACTGGAAAACAATAGCTGTTACCTTCATGCCCTGCTCTTAGGCTTTCTGGAGCCATCTCATTTGTCTCTGTGGAAAACAGTGCTCTGAATTCATGGTTTGGATTCAGAGCATTTTTCCTCTGCTCCAATTTTGTTCCTCCATAATTTGCATTCAGATCCCCTTGCTCTTTGGATGAGGGGTGGAAATGTTATAATATGGTCAAGGTCTTTTGAAGTGTGAGGTTGATCACAAAGTTTAAACGTTTCCCCATCTACTTTTATTAAAGTAGCTAGGGAACCCTTGGTTTTAAAAAGTGGTGAATAATTCCCTAGAAGACAGTGTAGGCCTCATTTAAATTTTATTTAATTTAATTTGTTACTTTTATATACTGCTTTTCTTCTAGTGACCCTAGGGCACTGTACATAGATTTTGTCCCATTTGTTCCTCACAACAGCTGTGTGAGAGATTGTGACTGGCTAGGGAGTTGTCTTGTGAATTTCATGGCTGAATAAATATTTAAACTCAGGTCTCCAAATGGGACATGGTGGCACTGTGGGTTAAACTGCAAAGCCTCTGGGCTGCAAGGTCGAAAGATCAGCAGTTTGAATCCACGCAATGGAGTGAGCCCCCGTGGCTTCTCCCAGCTCCTGCCAACCTAGCAATTTGAAAGCATGTAAAATGCAAGTAGATAAATAGGTACCACCACAGTGGGAAGGTAACGGCGTTCTGTGTCTAGTT
This sequence comes from Pogona vitticeps, assembly GCF_051106095.1. Lineage (NCBI taxonomy): Eukaryota > Metazoa > Chordata > Lepidosauria > Squamata > Agamidae > Pogona > Pogona vitticeps. Next base: position 149,933,549 of record NC_135786.1, on the reverse strand, counting down.
GCGCTGGCCATGTGACCACAGAAACTGTCTATGGACAAACGCTGGCTCTATGGCTTGGAAACAGGGATGAGCACCACAACTGGACAATTTGTCAAGGGGAACTTTTTTACCTTTACTCCAAGTCCTGGTCCGATAATCTAACCACTGGACTACACCAGCTTTCTCAATAAAGCTGTAGTGAAACCCTCACAGAAGAAACCTTCTCTGGATTCCACTATGTTAGGATCTAGCCTGTTTCAAATACTAAAATTACAAATTTCTAGTTTGTATTGGATATTCCATTCCTAGGTAAAGTGTTTAAGTGCATGGTAGTGGCTCACCCTTATGGGTTTGTGGATGAAACATGCTATCTAGACACACTTCAATTTGTTCTCAGGCCTGGCTTTGCACATACAAAAGCTTCCGTGGTGGTGGGGCTCATAAATGAATATTCATTTACCTGTGCTAAATCTACTGGATGTGTTAGGAGAATTCAGTCACAGATTATAGTATCCTTAAGGATTATTGGGTGGGATAGACATTCCAGATACTATTTTAAGGTGGTTCTTCTAATTCTGCTGATCATTCCCTAGTGTGTAGCAGAGTCAAACTGCGAATAAAGAGATTGTATCACATGAAAAAGGAAGGAAGACCATGTATTGACATCAGCAAGACTCACGATCAGAGAAAAGTGGAGGAATGTGCCTCTGATGAAACTCTTCCAGGTCTGGCTGTTGCAAATGCACCTGAACAACGGGAACATTTCAGGTATGGTGTTTATAACACTGCCTTGTCCACATTTGGCAAGAAGACCAAAAAGACGGCAGACTGGTTTGAAGCCCATTCGGAGGATTTTATGCCAGCCATTAAGGAAAAGAGGAGAGTTCTAGCAGCATACAAAGCCTTTCCTAGTGAGTACAACTTGCAGGATCTTCAGGTTGCTAGTAGCAAAGTCCAACAGACTTCCTGGAGATGTTCCAATGATTCTTGGCTTCAGCTTTGCTATCAGATACAGATAGCAGTGGACACAGGTAACATCAAGGGAATGTATGACAGTATCAAGCAGGCTTTAGGTCCAATGCAGAAGAAATCTTTTCCTTTGAAGGAGGACCAAGCACAGCAGATGGAACGCTGGGGGCAGCGCTACTCTGAGCTATATTCTAGAGAGAATGTAGTAACCAAAGAAGTATTAAATAACATCAAGTGCCTGCCTGTCTTGGAAGAGTTGGATAGTGAACCAACTTTAGCAGAAATAAAAGCAACCTTAGATTCCCTTGCCTCCAGCAAGGCACCTGGGAAGGATAACATCCTTATTGAAGTGCTGAAGTGCCAGAAAAAGACCATCACCACTGAGCTGTATGAAATATTTTGTCTTTGCTGGAGGGAAGGTGGAGTACCACAGGACATGAAGGATGCGAACATCATCATATTGTACAAGAACAAAGGCAACAGGGGCGACTGCAACAATTACTGTGGCATTTCTCTTCTCAGCATTGTAGGGAAGCTGCTTGCCAGTGTTGTGTTGAAGATGCTCCAGGTGCTTGCAGACAGAGTATATCCAGAATCACAGTGTGGATTTTGAGCTAAGAGATCAACCACTGACATGGTATTTTCCCTCAGACAGTTGCGGTAGAAATGTAGGGAACAACAACAGCCACTTTTTGTGGCCTTCGTAGATCTCACAAAGGCCTTTGATTTGGTTAGCAGGGACGGCCTTTTTAAAATACTTCCCAAGATTGGATGTCCACCTCGACTCCCTAACATCATCAGGTCCTTTCATGAGGAAATGAAGCACACTAGTTGTTGATGGCTCAACATCAGATCCCTTTGACATCCAAAGTGGAGTGAAACAGGGCTGTGTCCTTTTGCCAGCTCTGTTTGGGTTTTTTTCTTTTTTCTTTTTTCTTTTCTTTTTTTGCTGTCATGCTTTAGCATGCCTTTGGTACTGCAACAGAAGATGTCTATCTCTGCACTAGATCAGATGAAAAGCTCTTTAATCTCTCTAGATTCAGAGCAAAGTCCAAAGTCAACCCGAAATGCATGCGGGACTTCTTCGCCAATGATGCAGCTGTTGTTGCCCACTCTGTTGAAGACCTCCAAAACTCATGAATCATTTTAGCAAGGCCTGCCAAGATTTTGGGTTAACAATCAGCCTGAAGAAAACACAAGTAATGGGAAAGGGCATGGACTCACCTCCCTTTGTTACCATCTCTACACCAGAATTGGAGGTTGTTCATGATTTCGTGTACCTTGGCTCAACGATCTCTGACACACACTCTCTAGATGTCGAGCTGGCTAAACACAATGGCAAAGCAGCTACCATGTTCTCTACACTCATAAAGAGAGTATGGCTTAATAAGAAGCTGGCAGCATATACCAAGATCCAGGTCTATAGAGCCTGTGTCCTGAGTATACTCCTGTACTGGAGTGGGTCCTGGATTCTTTGTGCACAGCAGGAGAGGAAGTTGAATATGTTCCATATGCGTTGTCTCAAATGCATTTTGGTATCACCTGGCAGGACAAAGTTCCAAATAGAGTAGTCCTAGCTGGTATTATTAGCATGTATACATTACTGAAACAGCGATGTCTACGTTGTCCCGGGCAAGTCATGAGAATGACTGACAGTTGGATCCCAAAAGATCTTCTGTATGGAGAATTAGTACAGGGAAAGCGTCTCAGAGGGAGATCACAGCTGTGATACAAGGACATCTGCAATCAAGATCTGAAGGCCTTAGGAATGGACCTCAACAGATGGGAAACCTTGACATCTGAGCAGCCTGGAGGTAGGCAGTGCAGCATGGCCTCTCTCAATTTGAAGAGACACTTGTTCAGCAAGCCGAGGCAAAGAGACAGTCCCAAAACCAGTCAAATCAGGGAGCTGGACAGGGAACAGATTGTATTTGTCTCCAGTGTGGAAGGGATTGTCAGTCTTGAATTGGCCTCTCTCACACTAGACGCTGTTCCACGACCTGTATTCAGTGCATGTTACCATAATCTCTCAAGACTGAAAGATGTCTACATACAAAATCTGATAATAACTGAAGGGTGTTTTGCAAAAGATGGTGTTGGGAGGTTTTACAGCAGCTGCACTGGTTACTGATTTATTTGCAAACTCAGTTCAATATTGTTGTTGATTTAAATCATTGGGATACCCAAGGTACTGTTTCTACGGTGGCTTTTGGACCAAGCATGAGAATGCCTTCACTCAAAATTAGGGGACATCCTTCTACTCAGGTTATGTATAAGCCACAGTTGAAGTATATCCTCTCATGCCAAGTTGTCATCTGCCTAAAATGGTTTTATTTACTTAAAATAGTTTTGCCCCATCTTTCTTCTAATAAAAGACCTGAGGTGGCTTATTATAAACACAATATCAAAAGCTATGAACATTTAATCATTCAAATATTTTAAAAGAATTCAGTAATTATGTTAAAAATGTTAGGTCAAAACATTACTAAGATAGATTTAAAAGCCACACAAATACTAATCATCCTGATTTTAAAACCCTCTTTGGACCACCAGTTACTAACAAAAAGTCTATCTGAAGATATTAGTCTTTGCCAGCTTGCGAAAAGACAGCAAAAATGGGGCCAGTCTGGTCTCCTGTAGGAGGGAGTTCCAGAGTCTGGGAACAGCAACAGAGAAGGCCCTCTCCCATGTCACTAAGTTCACCTAGTGGGACAGAAAGAAAGGCCTCCCCATATGATCTTAACATCCAGGCAACATCATAAAAGGGATCACTGTCCTTGAGATAGCTTGGACCCAAGCTGTTTAGGGCCTTGCAGGCTAAAACCAGCACTTTGAAATGTGCACCAGATTAAGATCTGCTTTGCATGCACTTATTCCCAACTGATTCTTATCCAGGGTATAACCAGCAGGGACAGAGGAAAGGACTAGAACTTGCCAGGTAGCACTTCCTGTTGTATTCACCTGCCTCAGTGCTGAAGATGATTTTATCACCACACAAATTTTTACTGGAATTTGTTATCATTCTGGCAAGTTGCCCTGAAAACTGAACATATAGTGAAAAAGTGGAATATGATTTTAATTTCCTAAATTAAATAAAATTTTAAATCATCTAAATAAAAGTAAAGAAGGTCCAGCCAAAGCTAATGGGGAAGTACAACCAGCTCCTTAGAATGACAGATGTTTGCCTAGCTATGAAAACCCTTCATGACAATCTTTCTTTAGGGAAACAGATTATTTGATCTATTGAAACACCTACATACATAATTTCCCCCCTCATTTAAGTGGGTATCCTTTGTTCTATTCACTTGTATGGGCCACAGAAAGATGGGTATTATTGTCAACATCCCTGAGCAAGACCTTCCTGTCCATATAACTGAGGGGAGTTTACTTTTGCATAGGCATAAAAGTAGCTTGAGACAGCTCTGGTTTTCATCCCACATGTTTTGTCTATTTGCCCCACACTTTTCCAGCTATGTCTTCCACTCAGTGAAATAGGCCACTACATACAGTAGCACAGAGATGACAAATAAGCTGAAAGGTACCACTGCACTTATGCATATAGGTGTTTTATCCGCCCTCCTATGACATAAACACTGCTGTTTCCAGAAACAGATCATTGGCAAATTAATATTGAAGATTCATTTGCATCACGTTGTTGCCACATTCAGATATGATATGGATGTTGTTGTCTCATGATAACCATATAATGTGTAAATGCTAAAAAATATGGTGCCAAGATTTTCTACTTTCCCTCTATGAATATTAATGGCTGCTATCATAAAAGATCATTTATTTCTGCTGGCTGCAATCCAGCCAACAGTTACGTGCACTCACTTTTCACAGAGACCAAGACATATGCAACTTTTCAGTGAATGTATTTGTTTAAGGGGGAGAAATAGGCATAAATCACAGGGATAGCAAAGAGTAGAGCGAAGAGGAACAGAACAGCTTTCATCATTTTTTGTAACATTGTTTATTACTATTTCATTTACAACAGTTCAGGATTTTTTTACTTTTATTTTTTCTAGGGATTCCACCCCCTCCCCGGATCACTGCTTGATCAGTGAACCATACCTTTCCCAGAACAAGTGAAATTTTTGTGATGAATCTGATCTATTCTGATATTCCATGCAAAAGTCCTTTAAAAACAGAGGTAACCATGTTGCCCCTAAAACAAATTCCAAAATCCATACTAGGATAATTATTTTACTAGATGAACCAAGAACATTATAAATCTATATGTACAAACAGTATCACAGAAGTGAGTGCACCCCCTCACATTTCATAAATATTTTAGTATATCTTTTCATGTGACAATACTGAAGAAATTACACTTGGCTACAATGTAAAGCAGTGAGTATACAGCTTGTGTAACAGTGTAAATGTGCTATCCCCTCAAAATAATACAACACACAGCCATTAATATCTAAACCACAGGCAACAAAAGTGAGTACACCCCTAAGTGACAATGTCCAATTTGGGCCCAAATTGTAGCTGTTTTCCCTCCCTGGTGTCATGAGACCCATTAGTGTCACAAATCTCAGGTGTCCAAATTGGGCACCAAGTGTCAATATTTTGTGTGGCCACCATTATTTTCCAGCACTGCCTTAACCCTCTTGGGCATAGAGTTCATCAGAGCTTCACAGGCTGCCACTGGAGTCCTCTTCCACTCCTCCATTATGACATCACAGAGCTGGTGGATGTTAGAGACCTTGTGCACCTCCACCTTCTGTTTCAGGATGCCCCACAGATGGTCAATAGGGTTTAGGCGACATGTTTGGAGACATGTTTGGCCAGTCAATCACTTTTACCCTCAGCTTCTTTAGCAAGGCAGCGGTCATTTTGGAGGTATGTTTGGGGTCGTTGTCATGTTGGAATATTGCCCTGTGTCCCAGTCTCTGAAGGGAGGGGATCATGCTCTGCTTCAGTATGTCACGGTACATGTTGGCATTCATGGTTCCCTCAATGAACAGTAGCTCCACAGTCCTGGCAGCACTCATGCATCCCCACACTCTCATCACCATGCCTGACTGTAGGCACAACACACTTGTCTTTGTACTCCTCACCTGGTTGCTGCCACACACTCTTGACACCATCTAAACCAAATATGGAACAAGCAGGTTTTAGGAAGGGCCATAGCACAGTAGATCAAATCTACGTGCTACATCATCTAGTATGCAAATACACCACCAGGCCATTCAAATGGCTGTTCACAGCTTTTATTGACTTCTCCTCTGCATTTGACACCATCACCAGAAACCGCCTGTGGGACAAGCTCACAGAAACCAACATCGATAAGAGACTCCTAACCCTAATACAAGAACTATACTCCAGCACAACGTTGAGGGTAAGGATTAGCACAGATGGAAGGCTGACAGAGGAAATTCATACTAACAAAGGGGTAAAACAAGGGTGCTTACTTGCACCCCTACTTTTTAACTTTTACATTAACAACATTGTAACAGCCTTAAACCATCCAGATCACTTCCCCCCCTCAATTGGGAATTATAAGATTGCAAGCCTTATATATGCTGATGACATTGTATTATTATCTATGAACAAAAAGGGACTGAAGAGAAGCTTAAATAAGCTCCAAGAGTTCAGCCACCTAGAGCAACTAAAAATAAATTACACAAAATCTAAAGTGATGATTTTTGGAAAGCACCCCCCCAAATTTAGCTGGACTATAGGTGAAAACAAAATAGAACAAGTCCAGACCTTTAAGTACCTAGGAGTGCATTTTGATGAGAAAAACTGCTGGAAATCCCAGATACAGAGCACGAAAATATCGGCTCAGAAATCTAGCCATGCTCTGGTCAAATTTTTCCATCACAAAGGTGGTAAACTTGTAACACCAGCTTTAAAAGTTTTTTCAGGGAGGGTCATCTCTCAAATGCTCTATGGCATTGAGATCTGGGGTGTAAATCAGAACAACCTACAACATCTTGAAGTAGGACAGAACAAATTTCTGAGACACATCCTCGCGGTACCCCAGGGGACCCCAGCAGCTTTTCTCAGAACAGAGACAGGTATGGTGTCCATTAAAGCTAGGGCAACGCTAGCTATACTCGGTTATTATAAGAGGGTGATGGATATGCCCGACCACCGTCTACCTAAACGTTGCATGGTAGAGCAATGGAAGAGTGGCGGCTGGGCAACCTCAGTTCAAGCCCTACTAAAATCTATATCCCTCTCTACAGATATCTTTGTTTTTTCTGGTGTTAAAAGAATGTTGAGGGACTGGCTCTACAAATTGGATAATGACCAGGACTTATCCTCAATCCACTCTTCAAATTTCTCTCAGTGGTACCATCTGTTGAAAACAAACCACTCAAGGGCGCAATATTTACAAACACTTACTTTTCCCTCCTTGAGAACCGCATTCACAGAACTCCGTTATCAAACCATGCCAACTGCTGTCTTAGACGGCAGGTACATGAATGTACCTAAGCATCTGAGGCTGTGTATTTGTGGAGCAGGTGAGATAGAGGATGTTGTCCACTATTTACTTAATTGCCAGCTCTATCAAAACCCCAGAAAAAAATTCCTGGGTAACATTTTGGCTGCTCTACAGGACGAAAGCCCCCAGACAAAGGTGGTCAGGTTGCTTTTGGATTGTGACCCATATATCACTTACAGAACAGCACTGTTAGCAAAAGCGGCCAGAAACATTCGCGCAAATTCCCTGAGAGGTATTGCAATCAATTGTGCTGGAGACTCCCAGATATGAACAGTCTCTTATTATTTTATATCTCTGTGTTTTTATTTTGATTTTATTCGATTATACTTGTATTTTAAACAATTGTGACGGCTTTTAGCTAATACAATAAACTTAAACTTGAAAAACCAAATATGTTTATCTTGTTTCATTGGACCACAGGCCATGGTTCTGGAAATCCATGCCCTTAGTCTGCTTGTCTGCAGCAAACCGTATGCAGGCTTTCTTATCCATCATCTTTAGAAGAGGCTTCCTTCTGGGATGACAGCCCTAGAGACCAATTTGATGCAGTGTGCAGCGTATGGTCTAAGCACTGACAGGCTGACCCCCACCCCTTCAATCTCTGCAGCAATGCTGGCAGCACTCATATGTCTATTTCCCAAAGCCAACCTCTGGATATGATGCTGAGCACGGGCACTGAACTTCTTTGGTCCACCATGGCAAGGCCTGTTCTGAGTGGAGCCTGTTCTGAGTGAAATCTGTCCTGTTAAACCGCTGTATGGTCTTGGCCACCATGCTGCAGCTCACTTTCAGGGTTTTGGCAATCTTCTTATAACCTAGGCCATATTTTTGTAGAGCAGTAATTTTTCAGATCCTCAGATAGTTCATCACCATGAGGTGCCATGTGGAACTTCCAGTGACCAGTCTGAGAGGGTGAGAGCGATAACACTTGCTCCCCCTAAACTGTATATTAGACCTGGACAAAGTGCGGCCTGAAGGCCACATATGGCCCACGAGCTGCTCCTGTCCAGCCCGCCAGTCGTTCCTCCAGTCCGGTGTTCAAGCACTTGTTCAAGTCCAAGACAGACTGGATTTCTCTCACTGAACAAGTTGAGCATCAAAACAATTTATAGCTTTTTGTGTAAAGTTGATCAGTTGCTTATCTTTAACATACTGCAAAAAAGACTATTTAGTATTTGTGAGGATTAACAAATTTAAAATAAAAACAATCATAACATCGCTGTTTCATTTTATTTTTAAGTAAAGTTGGTTCAGCCCCCGAACACAGTTCAGATTTTTCATGTGGCCCCGTATAGAAATTAATTGCTCACCCTTGCTGTATATGTATCTGTGTACACCCACAGTTCTTCACGTGTAATGGATTGCTCATATGCTCATATGCTCATATGTAGATTGTACACAGGCTTACTGCTATATGTAACTGTAGTAATTGTACAGATCAATGATCTGTATACACATGCACACAGATGGTACATTTGGTGACTATAACATGCGTACACACCTCCAGTTAGAGCATTAAGGGAAACAATTAACAAAGCTGCATTTGGTAACAGGGGAGGAGACCTAGAGATTCAGCTTTCTCCTTACACTTCCCAAATTCCAAACTAAAGAAATCTAATAAGCATAAACATAACACTGGAGTCATATATAGGCTATCCTGGCAGCAGTACAAACTGAAATTAATCAACATTAGTTTTTGAGTAAACCTGGAGAAGACTCCACAGCCATGAAGTTGGCAAAGCAGTGGGCAGTGGAAGCATCATGGAGTATATGGTCCAGAATATCACATGTACAGTTTTCTGCCAGTAAAAGTGTGTGTGTGTGTGTGTGTGTGTGTGTGTGTGTGTGTGTGTGTGTGTGTGTGTGTGTGCGCGTGTGTGTGTGTGAAATCCATTCCAAGGAAGCTATTTTTCTGCGTATAAGATGCCCCCATGTATAAGACACTCCCCCCATTTTTCTAACCCCAAATTAAGAAATCAATATTTAAATACATTCGCGAAGGCTTTCACGGCCGGGATCTACTGGTTGTTGTGGGTTTTTCGGGCTCTTTGGCCGTGTTCTGAAGGTTGTTCTTCCTGATGTTTCGCCAGTCTCTGTGGCTGGCATCTTCAGAGGACAGCACAGGTTGCTGTCCTCCTCAGAAGCACTACGAGAACAACCAAGGGACTATGCAAAACAACGTTGGAACTTAATATATGTTTGGGCCCAGGGACAGACCAAAGGATAGGGCAAACTGATTGATGTGTTTTTTTTTTTCCTTCAATGCTCTCTGGAAACTTGGGAAATTTGGGACTCAATGAGGTCTGAATCTCTGTCCTCAAAGGGGGAGGGGATTTTTTTTCATTTTCTTTCTCATTTCTTTCTCTTTTTTCTACTTAATCTTATATTGCACATTTGTTTGTAACTGATAGATTTATATGTTCAAATTAAATAAAAATGATATGTTTTTAAAAAATACAGTATTTTATGTAAGATGTGGTGACCATGTGGAGAACCTTTGTGATGGCAAGAAGATTTAGTGTTGTGTGCATCAACTTTCCCCCTATGCCCCATTGCTTAGAGTGCTTCTAGAAACTGGTACACACCACAGGTTACTTAGAGGTTTCTGTCTATAGGCCTCTGCTAGGGCCTAGCTTCATTCTTCTCCCCAAAGCTTCATTCTCTTCCCACAGGAAAGCAAAACTTATTTACACCAGGTATTATAAAGAGAACCCAAAGGGCAGCCATCAGGCAGATTTACCAGGACTGGACAGCCCTAGAAAAGAAATTCTTCCTCTGGAATGAATTCACACTTAGATCTTTAGTTCTGTTAACATTTTGCCATTTGCTGAGGTGCTCTGCTATCATTTTGTCAGTTAGTGAAATGTAAGCATGAAGATGGCTGACAGGAATAAAATTGATTTGTTTGAAATGTGGTGCTAAATGAGAGCTTTGCTGATACCCCAGACTGCCAGAAAGTCAAACAAGTAGGCCCTAGAGCAAATCAAGCCTGAATTTTCTCTGGAGACAAAAATGATGAAACTGAAGTTGTCATACATTGAGTATATCACAAGGAGGTAAGATTCTTTGGACAAGGCAATAAGGCTGGGAGAAGTTGAAGGCAGCAGGAAAAGAGGAAGACCAAATATGAGATGGATTGACTGCATAAAGGAAGGCACATCCTTTGTTTTACAGGGCTGTTGACAACAGGATATTTGGAAGTCATTCATACATAGAGTTACCCTGTGCCAGGTGATTTGATGGCATATAACAACAAGAAGAAAGCATCAGAAAAGTTGGCAACAACTAAGTATGCTCAATGAATAGCTATAGTGTAAAAAAGTGTATAAAGAGATGAGCTGCTTTAATGTGAAGAGCTTTGGCATGAGCCTAAATTCTAGGAATGTATTGTGCAGATACTGAGACCAGAAGTTGCCCTCTTGGCACTCTCCAGGGTTCCGACAAGCAGAATTGGCTTTATCTTTATCTTTCCATGTAGTCTACTGCTTTTCTTAATGCATGTTCTGTTCTATTGTGTTTTTAATAAAGTTTTGTACCTTTCTTCTATTGATATATTCATTATCTCCAAATGCAAAAGAACATCTTGTCAGCCTTGATGGAACAGTTCCTTCCTAAATGAAAAGGAAAAGATGAACAGAATCTTCCAGGAGGGAGGGTATTCATCCCAGAATGAATGCAGACAACATGGGAAGCCAAAAATAAATGAATAAATAAAATATATACAAAGGTAAAAATAAAAATAAAAATGAGGAACATATTCCTAACTGGTCAGATGAGGGGGGTCAAGAATGAGCAGAAGCCTCCTGCACTAGCACAGCTGGTATTGTGCTTTTGTGCTCATGAGTTGTGCTGATGCAATGGCCTCCTCCTGGTATACTGTCAGCAATCTGAAGAGGAACTCAGGTGCACTGACAGACCAGATGCAAAACATGTCAACCCTACTAGTAAGGAGCTAGAGTTAAGAAAGTACACTAGGATGTAGATCTGCTCCTGCTTGGATGTGGGATGTGATGGTTTAGGTACCATTGGAGTAGTCATAGAGATGTCTTAGTTGTTCACCTCTTCGGTGATGTTCTGAAGGATGATTCCTGATTCTGTGGCTGTGGTGCAGAGATGAAGGGATAACTTGGTTAGCACCCAACAAGGGAGAACTACAAGGATATGGGTGTCATATTAAGTTTTCGGGTGTCATTCTCTCTCTCCCTTCTATAACATATGAATATGGTACATACCTACAAAATATATTATCAGGGCTGCCCCTCCTTACAATATCCTCTTCCCCTGCAGGGCACTTCCAACTCGATTGTGGTTCTATCAGATGTTTGTAGGGCATGATTTGGGAGGCAGAAAAAAGCCATTTATATATTTGTGTGTTGTTGTTTAATCACCTGTACATTCAAAAGCTGCTTCCAGTGCTGACACAACTTTTCTGTTGCATTAAATGACACTAAACTTGTACTGTAATATTTATTTCTATCATTTCATCTTGTTGCTTGCCATCTAGGAAACAAGATTGAGAAGTGGTGCCTGCTAAATCAGCCAGCTTTTCGTAACTACTCCCTATGTGCTCCGCACCACAGGCAGACAGCTCAAGTTTCACAGCAAATGTGAAATGATTTTGACTTATTTTCAGCTAGGAAAAGCACAACTAATTTATACGATGGTGACATGTATTCCTGAGAAATTACATGACTGCCTTCCAATGGATAGACATAACTTGTCACTTCAGCTGCCAAGTGGACCTAAACCAGAGTGACACACCTGCTTGACATAAACACTGTATTATGTTTGACTGACGTGTACCTGTACATCCTTTGCCTAACAAAAAATGGCAAACAGCCCTCACAAAAGTTACTTGAGATTCAGTCAGTTTTTAGTAGCAGGGAATTGTATCTATGCAAGTAATGTGCAGTATAGTGGACAGACTAATGAATTAAGACACAAAAGGTAAAGGTAAAGGTAAAGGTAAAGGTAAAGGTAAAGGTAAAGGTTCCCCTTGACATTTTTAGTCCAGTTGTATCCGACTCTAGGGGGCAGTGCTCATCTCGCTTTTCAAGCCATAGAGCCAGTGCCTGTCTGAAGACAGTTTCCGTTGTCACATGGCCAGCGTGACTAGGGAACGCCGTTTTAACTTCCCATCAAGGTGGTACCTATTTATCTACTCGCATTAACATGCTTTCGAACTGCTAGGTTGGCAAGGAGCTGGGACAAAGCGACGAGAGCTCACTCCATTGCGTGGATTTGATCTTACGACTGCTGGTCTTCTGACCCTGCAGCACAGGCTTCTGCAGTTTAGCCCACGACCTGAGTTCAAATCCCTGCTCAGCCATGGAAGCTCACTGGGGGAGTGGAACTGGTAAAACCACTCCTTAAATATCTCACTTAACTTGAAAGCTCTATTAGGGTTGTTATAAGTTAACTGACAGCACATAACAACAGCAACAAACAATGTAAACAAGTGTAAACTTTTGGAAGAAGTCCAAGTTATAAGCATAGCTAGTTCTACAATATGATCCTTGACAGCTACTAATGTGAATGCACCCAGGTATATCATGATGAATCAAGTTCCAGTTTATAACATACAAATAAGCTTCAGGTTTCACTATTTAGCTTAACTGATTACTAGTCATTGTAGTTCTCTGGAAGCAGCCAGGTTTTAAGCCTGGGGAATGTGAATCCTATCATTAAAGCCAGGATTTGGCAGTGTAGGACAGGTTGACTTGAGCATTCCCTGATTGATTTTTGAGATAGAAAAATTAAGATATCACTTGGGTATAGAATTTAAATTTCGACAAATGGCGTCTAGCGTTAGGTAGGAACTAATCTTTGTTCTTTTGCTTGGATTTTGTTGCAGTTTGATTTGCTATATCTACTAATACAGTGGTGCCTCGCATAGCGAGTGCACCGTTTAACAACGAATCCGCATAGCGATCTATTTTTTTGGGATCGCTAATGCGATCACATTGCGATCTTTTAATAGCCTGAACATCGCATTGCGATGATCGGTGTTTCGCTTACCAATCTTCGCATTGTGATGTTTGCGGAACAGCTGATCGGCGGTTCCAAAATGGCCGCCAGGTACCCAAAATGGCCACCGCAACCATTTTCGTGTGATTTCCTCGCTTACCGACGCGGCAAAAATGGCAGCGCTATGGAGGATCTTCGCATAACGGTGAGCTTTCGTCCCATAGGAACGCATTAAATGAAGTTTAATGCGTTTCTATGGGGTCCCCCCCCCCGCATTGCGATGTTTCTGGATAGTGACGATTAATCCGGAACGGATTAACGTTGCTATGCGGGGCACCACTGTACATCTGCCAGTTCTTCCCCAGTAATGTGAGAAAGAGGACCAGCTTTGTATGGATGCCTAACTCTGAGTCAAATTAGAGATACTTGGGTCAATTTGGCTTGGCTATGCCCCCAATCAAAACAAACAACCTCCTTTCAGTTTTGGTATGAATTAGGATACTTAAAAGAGGAATACCAAATATGAGTGGTGTTGTCCAGTTTTACCTTGGGGAAGAGCACCTCATTTCGTTGCACCCACTTGTGAGTGCAATGACAAATAAATTTCTTATGTGTTATGTCTTATGAGATGACACTCATATAATGTATTCATGAAGGCTTTCACAACTGGCATCTAATGGTTGTTGTGGGTTTTTTGGACTCTTTGGCCATGTTCTGAGGGTTGTTCTTCCTAATGTTTCACAGTCTCTGTGGCTGGCATCTTCAGAGGACAGGAGTAGCACCAGAGCACAGAGTGCTACTCCTGTCCTCTGAAGATGCCAGCCACAGAGACTAGCGAAAGATTAGGAAGAACAACCTTCAGAACATGGCCAAAGAGCCTGAAAAACCCACAACAACCACACTCATATAACTTGATGACACATAGTAATAACAAATGAAGTGACCGTGTATAAGCTTAAGACACCAATGTAGTAGACATTTTCAATGTGTTCATTCACATTCTTGTTCAGACAGAAGGGCTGACACTGCCTCAAAAAATCCACACACACACCTGTTATTCCTGTTGGGACAGAAAAGTGCATACTCTCCCAACCCATCATTTAGGGACATCATTCTTAGCAGAGGAATGATAATAGAACAGGGCTCCTCAGTGCTCCCCACCTCTCAAAGATCATTCCTACCAGAAACATCACTGTCTTCCCACCAATGCATTCCAATCACAGAATGCAGGCTGAAAATGTATACTTGAATGTAGGAAAGCATTGTGCCAGGAGCAATATGTAGGACCCCTTCTTGTTGTGTACCTCCTTTCTTTCTATTGGAACTATTGTTCAGTTTTGTACCCTACTCATCCAGGCCTTGTCTACCCAGAAAGGGAGCATAAGATTACTAGAAATGCCTTCCCTTCTTGCTTCTGCTCATATAACTTGGAGAAGGCAGGTGACCTGGTAGCAACAGTAAGGAGGAAGAGCCAGGGAGTACTGGGAATCTACAGGGACCTCCTTTTCAGGTGTTGGTCTGGATGAGTCTCCAATCAAGTCAACCCCTAGCCCCATATATACACTAGCCCTACTAGTAGGACACAGCAATTTTGTCACTTGCAGAGTTTCAGTTTTGACACTGAACCAAAGGAAATTCAACCATGGGTGCTTCTTAATCCATCAGAAGGAGCATTTTGTAACATTTCTGCCCATTAGCTCGTGCACAATAAATTTAATTGAATGATCACCAAAAGGTCAAGAAGTTAGTTAAAAACATCAATGCTGCAATTATCAGCCAACCCTATAGTAAAGCACTAAAGGAAAAACTATTTTTGTGTGCAGAATAAACACTAGATGTGACTATAGTTTTTAGATAGCTTTCAGGGTTTACACTCTGATGCTAGTTAAAATGTTTCAATGAATCCATTTGCAGGACTAATGTTCTGCAGATGTAGTGCAGTATGTTTTAAAGAAGTAATTTTTAAAGCAATGTTTAATTAGCAGTTTTATGTAGCAGCTGCATTAAGCTGAGGAGAGGGGCCATTAAAATCATGTTATTGTTTTTAATGGATCTCAAGAAGTAAAGACAAGGGCAAACCAGTGCGCAATGGGAGCAAGATAAACATCTGAATGATATTTGTACAGTGATGGGACCTGAAGCAGCTGCGATACTTGTGCAAAATCTTGAGATCCGAGTGTGATCAGGAATCAGACAAATTACACCTTTGTCTAGTGGGTTGTGATCCTGTGCCTTTGAAATAGCTTGATTTGCAAAAAAAAAAAAAAAAAAAAAAAAAAAAAAAAAAAGAGGTGCAATTTTCCAGTGCCTTGAGAATGACTCACTAGTAATAACCATAGTCAACCTGCTGTTAAGTCATAGAAAGACCGATTCGGCAAAAGTTTGCCAACTGTTTAGGGTGAAAGGTCATGGTAGAGAGATTTGCCTTTGCTGTGTTTACAGGTGTTTTATTTTAATGGTTGCAGCACAGCTGAATGGGGTGGATGAAAGAACATGATAAAAATGTGGAATCTTGATTTAGCCGTTTTCTCTATTGACTGTATAAAATCACCTCAAAGATGGCAATTGCTACTGAAGTCTAGATCTCTAACTAATCAGCCTCCCTTTAGCGATGGTTGCTATTAGATACCGGCTTTTAAGCTCTTAATAATTTTTGAAGTATTGAGGTAAAGCAGGTTGAGGGAAAAGTGAACAAATACTATTAATTGGGGTGTTCTTGCACACGACAAGACTGAGCAGATTACACAGGTCTCTGATTTCATAAAGACAACACTGGACTTGAGTTTAAAGATCAGCTGAAGACATTCCTAATTCCAAACCCACCTCTCTAAAAGAGAGCAATTCTTCTAGGTGTAAAGATATTGACAATAGGTGGGGGGCGGGGGGGGAGAGATCACTGCCTATGTAGACCCAGCATAGCTCTGTCATAAAGCTGCATTAGGAAAAGATGAACATGTCAATTGTACCTCTCCCTCCATTTATTTAGCCACCTTCACAGATTTCTTCACATTTGGGATGGAGAGTAATTTATTTTATTTTACTGCATTTCTATCCAACCTTTTTTTTTCCAGTTGAGGGAATCAAGTCATCTTAAGAACCTAAAGGATTTTAAAGAAATCTATGTAAGAGAAGCCAATATAGATTGCTTCGGGTCTGGATACGAATTACTGTATTTCACCATATCCGTGGTAAATTAGGGTTGTCATCCTTTTTTCCTGTCTTTCTGACCACTTCCTTATTTTTAACAGTTTTGTGGCAGGAAGCTACAATATGTTTTTGAATACCTTAACATCCTGAATTTGGCTGTGGGAATCATTTTGATTTGTTTTAGTTCAGTTCTGAAGAATTTATCAGAATTTGCAACCATTGCAGTTGGGATGGAAAGAACTTGGGAATCTGAAAGTGCTGGTTGTAGGAAGGAAAACTGGCAGATTTTCCCATTTTTAAATCCACACTAAACAACAACAACAACAACAACAACAACAACCACAACAACCACAACAACCACAACAACAACAACCACAACAACAACAACAACAACAACAACAACAACAACAACA
Organism: Pogona vitticeps; assembly: GCF_051106095.1. Classification (NCBI taxonomy): domain Eukaryota; kingdom Metazoa; phylum Chordata; class Lepidosauria; order Squamata; family Agamidae; genus Pogona; species Pogona vitticeps. The sequence continues at coordinate 149,916,614 of NC_135786.1, read as the reverse complement.
ACAACAACAACAACAATAATAATAATAATAATAATAATAATAATAATAATAATAATAATAATAATAATAATAATAATAATAATAATAATAATAATAATAATAATAATAATAATAATAATAATAATAATCGCAATCATCATGTGCCACCGAGTCTTATGGTGACCTTTTCCATGTTCTCCAAGTAGTGAATACTCAGACATGGTTTATCATCCTCTCCTTCTGGGGCCATCCTGGGACTGTGCAGCTTGCCCAATGCCACACAGTCTGGCTCTTCTTCCAGGAGGCACAGCAGGGAATTGAACTCCCAGCTTCTGACTCCGCAGACAGATACCTAAACCACTGAGCTATCCAGCCAGTTCCTGTGTAGACTAGTCTTCTTTTAAATATAGGAAAATCATACCTGCAATTATTGAAGACATCTGCAATACATATAGAGATCAAGAAACAGGTCTATCATAAGCTATACAATAATTCTGTTCTACAAAAGATTGAAGGGATTTATGTGAGATTTAGTTCTACTGCTCTGAGCTTTATATAAACAAAGCTGTCTAATAAAGTGCTCCTGTATTCCTTTAGATGCCACAACCCTAGACTCAAAGAGACTTTGAATAATAGGTTATGCACAATACTTTTCCTGTGATTTAATATTGCCACCATTCATATCAGCTGAATCTGTTATATATTGCATAATGTGTCACACCACCAGGATCTGGGGATGGAAAAATCCTACAACATATGGTGTGGGTAGAGAGTAAATCAATAAAGCATCAAATGTGCAGTCATGAAATTTATTCAGTTAAGAACATTGATGAAGGGGTGTGTGTGACAGAACAAAGAACAAAATGCCTCTATAGGTATAAAGGCATTGTCAGAATGCAATGTTTGTCATTTAATTTAACCAAGTGAAAATGTGCCCTGAGTGGGGTGTTTTCTGCCCCTCCTTGGGATTTCTAGCACATTAGAGCATATAAAAAATGCCCCATATCTGCAGGGGTGTCTGTGGCTGCAAAATCAAGGGCATTCCCATTTTCCCAGAGCCAGAAAACACATACTTATACAGTCTTTCTTTTGAGTTGTGGTCAGCCCTCCTTTTTGCCAAATTGATAGACCGACAAAAGTTCTGTGTTTTAAATATATATATATATTACTTTTAAAACACAAGAACAACCTTACGCTGAAGTTCTCTAAAAGGCAAACCAACAAAACCGTGAAAGAAAGCAGCTGCTTTTATTTATTTTCAGGAAGACCTAATGTGAAAGATATTATGAACCAGTTTTCTGATGATGACATAATTCATTTTATTTTTATTTATTTACAAGATTTTTTAGCCACGCCATTACAAGTGGTCTCTGAGCAGCGTACAACAATATTAAAACTTTAAAAACATTAAAATAATTAAAAATAGGCAATATTATAATAATATCCTGTATTAAAAACAATCATTAAAACATTAATATTAATAAATTCTGCTGCTCATGTGGCCATCTAAAGAATACTATTTAATTAAAATGCTGGCTAAACAGAAAGGTTTTGGCCTGGTGCCAAAAAACCCAAAGTGTTGGAGCCAGGCGGATCTCTATAGGAAGGGCATTCCAAAGTTGGGGGGCAACAGCCAAGAAAGCCCTATTTCAACATGCCACCCCCTCACCATTTTTAGGGATGGCACCTTCAGAAGGGCCTACTGGCCTGATCTTAGAGGATGGGCAGGCTCGTATGGAAGAAGTCAGTCCTTTAGGTAACCAGGTCCTAAGCCATTTAGGGCTTTATATTTCCGACTTCTCTGGATTGAGCATCAGTTTATTGATGCAATCTATCATCAATTCCAGGCACAAGCTCAGAATGGCAACTGCCACACCTGGATTGGTAGAGAATGAGAGGTAGCTCTGGGTGTCGTCAGCATATTGCTGACTCCTCAGCCCAAACCTCCTAATGACCTCCCCCAGCAGTTTCATGTAGATATTGAATAGCATGGGGGACAGTATAGAACCCTGAGGAACCCCATGATGCAACCACCATGGATCAGAGCTACTGTCCCCCAGAACCACCTTCTGGACTCAATCAGCCAGGTAGGAGTGGAACCATCGTAAAATGGTGCCTCCCATTCCCATCCCAGCCAATCTGTCCAGAAGCCACCATGGTCGATGGTGTTGAAAGTCACTGATAGGTCCAAGAGTATCAACGAGGATGCATTCCCCCTGTCTTTCGCCTGGCAAAGATCATCAAACAGGGTGACCAAGGCAGTCTCTGTCCCATAACCCGGCCTGAAACTCGATTGAAATGGATCTAGATAATCTGTTCCATCCAGGAGAGCCTGGAGCTGCTCAGCCACCATATATTCCAACACCTTGCCCAAAAAAGGGAGGTTCACTACTGGTCGGAAGTTGATCACTAGACCTGGGTCCAGATTAGGTTTTTTTAGGAGTGGGTGAATCACTGCCTCCTTTAACGGGGCAGGGACCACTCCCTCTCTTAATGAGGAGTTAATGACCTCCAGGATTCAGGTGTGAACCCCCCTGGCAGATTCCTTTATTAGCCATGATGGGCAAGGGTCGAACTGCGTAGTAGTGGCATGAACCAATCCAAGCACACTGTCCATATCCTCGGGTCGTAACAACTGAAACTCATCCAATAAATTATGACATAAGTCCAGAGCACTGGACACAACCACAGGTTCTGCATCAACAGTGGAGTCCAACTCTTTGCAAATCTGAGCATTTTCCCCCTCAAAGTGTGTAACAAATTCATTACAGCAAGCCACTGAGCAGTCTGGAACCTCCACAAAAGCATTAGGCTGAAGAAGGTCCTGGACCACCCTATATAGCTCTGCTGGATAACACTCCGAGGAAGCAATATGACTGGAGAAATGCTGATGTTTTGCCAGCCGTATCGCCACAGAGTAGGCCCGATAATGGGCTCTAAGCTGTGTTTGGTGATGGTTACAGCGATATTTCCTCTGTCTGCACTCAAGCTGTCTCCTCAACTGCTTCATAGCCAGAAGCTCCTCTGTGTACCATGGAACCATATAGGCTCTGCAGGCAGGGAGAAGGTGCCTAGGTATGATCGTGTCAACTGCCTGGGCCATCTCCTTCTACCACAAAGCGACAGGAGCGCCAACCATATCAGCTGGAAACTCCCCTAGAACATTCAGGAATCCTTCAGGATCCATACGTCTCCAGGGGTGGATCATTTTAATTGATCCCCCACCCCTGCAGAGGGTAGTAGTTGCAGAGAGTCTAAACTTTACCAGGAAATGGTCCGACCATGAGAACAAGGTCAAAGATAAATTAAAAATAAATTAAATCATGGATGAGGGCAGTATTATTTTTTTCCAACCTGCCATTTACCAACAGTACCATGTGGCCCGGGGTGGTGGTGGCTGATGCAGTCACCTAGTACTGTTTGGCTGGGAGTAGAGCTAGAAAGGGGGATAGGTGTAAGGTATCTAACCTTTCTCCTATGCTGGCATGCTCCACTCCCACCGCCATATATTCCCCTGCCACATATTGTCTCTATTGGTTGCCCCAGAGGCCCCTCAACACACACACACCCGTTTCCCAGCTTATTCCCCAGCAAGTTCCCTCAGGGAATCTGGCAGCCAGCAGCAGCCCAGCCACAGTCCCACTGTCTCTCACACAATGACCTGTAAAAGACAGATGTTATTTGGCTCCCCTTAGTGCAGGAATGCTGATCTGGTAGGGCCCTGAAAGCAGCTCCATCTTAAAAGCCTTATCTCCCCCTGAGCCAGGTGGCTGATGTTGGGAAGGGGGTGGGGCAGCCAGGAGTGGCAAGGGCCAAGTCCTGCAATGCAGAGGGAGATTGAGCCAGGCTCCCTTGGAAAAAGCTGGCAGCCGGCCACAGCCCAGCCGCAGTCCCACTGTCTATCACACAGTGACCTGTAGAAGGCAGATGGTATTTGGCTCCCCTGAGTGCAGGAATGCTGGTCCGATCTGCTGGGTCATTGAAGGGACACTCATAATGTCGGCCACTTTATTGACAATTAAATCACATCACTTTTGTGCTGCAGTGGTTCAGGCGTGCACTACAGCATCACCACAAATTTATCCCATCTTTTCTTGGTTTTCATAGTTCCTACAACTGGAATGGACCTTCTCCTCAGAACTTACATAGCCAGATGTTCATCAATGGCTTGATTCATCCCTGATGTGTAGCTGTTCAACAACCATGGTCCACTTGCCCCCAAACCAAGCAGTTTATCAATGAGTTTATGCATCACTCTTGCTTCCTCCTTGTTGAACCCCCACATACCTGGAGACTTCAGAAGGTCTCATTATGCTTGATTTTGTTCTGAAAGGACAGCACCCTAGGGCTAGATGTCACTCTTCATCCAAGGGACTGTTGTCCTCTAGCTTTTCGGCCAAGGAAAGGATTGTTTCTCTTTGAAGAATTCCCTTCAGTCTGTTGACATCACATCTGATATAAAACAGTAAAGGGCCTCCCCCCACTTCCAGAAGCATTACTTTGACTGAAGTAAGCATATACCACAGTGGCAAAAAGTAATAGATTTGGAATGTGACTAAATGGTCAAATATTGTGGAACCTGCTCCAGTTATAAAACAAGTGAATGCAAATTATTTTTTTACTGACTAAAAATGGAATGACGTATTTGATGCAATGACAGTTCCAGTATTTGTAGCAGTGTCTCTATAAACCTGAATACAACAGGCAAGTGAACATATGGATGTACCTCTCCTGAAATGAATTTGGATGACTGTGCAATAGTCCTAAAGTCTGACTCAGGTTTCCAAAGTCTTCACCTTGAAAAGTTGTCAAAAGCCAAATACAAAAAATGCTCACAACACAGCAACAACAACCAGGTAATTCCACTTCTTTGTAGTGAATGGCAATGTTCTGGAATTTCAAGTCCAAATGGCAGAAGCTGATTCTGCTTTCAATTGGAGTGAAGTGACAAAAGAAAGTATGGCCATTTGCATCCAACTTGTTTGTTGACTCTCTCTCTCTCTGTGTGTGTGTGTGTTGATGTGTGTGTGTGTTGGTGTGTGTATGTGCTGATGTGTGTATGTGGATTTCCTGGCTTGATTTAAGATTGATTGACTCAGCTGCTGAAATTTAACCTGCTTGAAAACAAAGACAGGTATGAAAATAAAACTGAGACGAGTAGGCACAGATAACCACCTTGAAGCACTAGAAAGGTGATCAGAGATTCATGTTTTGCATTTTAACTTCTCTTGTTTTCAAAATATGGTCACTGACATCTGTTGTTATTTTTCCCCCTCAAGGAGCTGGCTTGTGTTACATTCATTTAATTACCTAAGGCCTTCTTTTGTGTAGTCATGAGTTTTAAATATCCAATTATGTCATTTTGTCAGCAGGCTTGATGTCAGTATGTCTTCCCTGAAGATCTTTATTAAGCTCTATTAAGGTTATCATGATGTGTGAGTGCTTGTACACGTGTGTGTGATAGGATTATTTATCGTTCTGGAGAATACACCGAAGGAAAACTTTTAAGGCAGGATCTTCTGTTGCTTGGCAGCCAAATTTCTGGAGACAAAAAATAGGAGAGGAATATTATGGTCAATTTCCATGTTATACTAGGGATCAACATTAAAAATATCTGTTAATTTGCATTTTCTCTCAAATGTTATCTTTCTCCCTTTTCCTCTCTCTCTCTCTCTCTCCCACAAACACACACACACAACTGAAGAAGGAATCGCAGGAAGAAAACTAAGACTTGCTGTTACAGTAGATCAATGTAAAGCTCTTTTGCATCAAAATGGATTTCTTTTTAATTGCATTAATTGATGTCTCATCGGGTTTTTAGGAGGAAAATATGCCAAAGTGAAGCATCTTTCATCTTTCAAGAAAAATTAAATAAAAAAGAGAAAGCAGAAGGTGTTCATTGTGCTAAAGGCAAAATGCTCATTTCTTTCTCAGTTTGTGACTGAGAATATTCAAATACTTTAAAGGTATTTTTCTTCATTGTTAATTCATAACATGGCATTTAACAGCTATACTATACAAAGTGCTTTGGTGCAATTTCAGTAGTTAAAAAAAAGCAATGTGACAGCAGTCCTTTTTAAAATCAAAGTGGGTATTGCCTTGAGTTCTGGGGGCAACACAAACACCCATCTCAGAACTGAGGGGGACCACTCTAATGCATATTTTTCCCTTCCAAAACAGGGTAGGTGAGACTTAACTGAAGATATCCCTTTGCACTTCCTAGTTACAAGAAAAATATTTCTAATGCTTTAAAAAAAAAAAACAGAGCTCCAGCCCAAAAGACTCAGCACAATTGCTCCAAAGATACTTTCTGAGTCAAAATATAGAGGGAAAATTAGAAAAGAAATTGTAGGTGTGTAACTGGGAGTTGCAGGATCACATTATTGACAAGGTTCACGTGCACCCATCACGCTTAGAAGCAGTCACCATGTCCAGTGACTGGAACTTGCAGGATCATGTTGCAGGTCATTCAAATGTAGTATCAATATCCAGAAACTCATTCAAGACCACTGCTACATAGTAAGGTGAGAGTGAAATGATTCAGCTCATGTAGTAAATGTAGCAACAGCGGTACAGGCAGAGTAATTTTGATTTAATTATATTAGCCCTCACATTTTAAAGTGAACAAACGGGCAAGCAATCAGACAAACAAGATGGAGAAATGGAAAGTATTTCCTCTATCTCTCTCAGTTTTAGAATCCAGTACCATCCAATGACGTTAAATAGTGAGAAATTCAGGGGAAATGAAAGGCAGTTGTTCTTCACACATCACATAGTCAAATTTGGGATTTGCTGAACAACATGAAGTGATGGCTACCCACCTGGCTAGCTTCAAACAGGGATAAGACAAGTTCATTAATGATACACCATTACAGCTAGCCACAATGGCAATATGCTCATTATAGGGAAATGGAAACATGTGGGCACTATTGATTTCTGTCTTGCTTGTGGGCTTCCGGCATGGTTTATCATTATATGAACTGAATATTGATCTAGAGAGAGCTTGCATCTGATCACCATGGGCTTCTCATACATTCAGGTACTCATAACTGCATTTGTTCCTCTTCATCACAACTCATCCACTTCTTATTTCTTCACTGTTGTCCATTTCATAATGTAAGCTCTTGGGAGACAGCAAGCATTGTATTATTGGCTAAGTAACTCTCAGGGGCTGTGAAGCTGGGTGGTGCCCCCATATACCAGCAGTGCTGAGAAATAAATACAATATTATAATCATGTAGTCATAATCATCAATAACAATAGCAGACCTTGGAGTCCTGTTATCAAGTAAAAAAGTAGAGAAATAAAAAAAATGTAAAGTATCGAACATTAAGCCAAGAAAATAGAAGAATATGGAAGGAAGATCAGGCCATCCTTCTCCCCATGCTAATTTCAGCAACCAGATCAGATCCTCCCCCAGCACACCAATGTCAGCAACTAGAGCTGTCCCAAAATCGTTAGCTCACAATTTAATACAGTTGCCAATAGCTGCTAATTTGTAGAAATTTTAAAAAATACAGTGATTCTTCAAACATGTAATCTCACCTGCAATTTTTTAGGACTTGACTCTGGATCTATCCCCTGTACGTGTATTGCCGAGAAACAATAATAACCTAATGGTGACAATGATATTTCACTTCGTATCATATTTCTATCAAGTCACTCTGGGCAGGGAAAGAATAGAATCTCATATTCAATGTAGAAAGCTTGATAACTATGTTGGTTGTTTCACACCTCAGTACCTGCATTAAATGGCCAGGACTGATGTCACTATGCCCATATTACAAAATAAATACCCTTGTGAACATGGATTGGTGTAAAAAAACTAAGAATTATCCCTCAGTCTAGGAAATTCAGATTATAGATTAAGGACAACAGTTTTATGGTTGGTGAACATAGGTCCGGTTGGGCATCAGTTTCCTCTTCAGGAAATACAGTGGTGCCTCACTTAGCTATGCTAATTCGTTCCGAAAAAATCGCTGCTAAGCGATTTCATTGCTAAGCAAAATGCGGTTTCCCATTGAAATGCATTGAAAACCGGATAATCCGTTTCAATAGGAATGAATTGCCGTCCTTAAGCGAAAATCACCATAGGAAACATCGCTAAGCGAAACGCGGTTCCCCAATTGAAATGCATTGAAACCTATTCAATGCATCTCAATGGAGGGGGGGAAATACAACAACAAATTAAAAAAGAGTCAGAACAAAGTCAAATTTGGTTAACAAAGGGTTTATCAAGTGCACTTTGTGATTTCAAACATTTTAAACAGTAAACTTTAACTTTATAAATAACAGAAAAACATTTAAAAAACAGCAAACATGAGGCTGTTTAAACCATCGTTAAGCGAAACAGGAGACCCAAAATTTAATCGCTATGCGAAGCATGGTCCCAACCATCGCTAAGCAAAAATCGCCCATAGGGACCATTGCTAAACAAAGTGCAAAAACGCTCCGAAAAAGTCATTGCTAAGCGATTTCATCGCTAAACAGAGCACCCGTTAAGCGAGGCGCCACTGTACTAAAATAGACGTCCCTTATCATCTACATGTTCAGCAGCCAGGACACAGGAGGAAGGCACTCTTGGTCACTGCAGCAAGGAATATCAGCTGCCAAAAATTCAATTGGCAGTGGCTCAGAGAAGCTTTCTTGGATTGGATTTATCTTTGTCTGCAGAGATTGTCTTTGGTAGCTAGTATTGCTCAGTGAATGCTCGCACTCACTATTGGCTCCTGCTTGGATACTGAAGGGGAAAAAAAGAAACCAGCCTTTTCACAGCAGGCTGATCCAATACTTGCCTGCAGTAATGTTGGGATCTCGCCCATAAGGCAAAGTCAAATGCCCACATTCCCTATTCTTTTTAAAAAAAGTTTGGGATTCTAGAGAGGGGGAAAGCACTGAACAGAAAGTCAGGACTTTCTATAAATTCAGATGCAGGAGGGATCTATTAGTTAGTTCTGGGTAGATTGACAGTCACCACAACCCATAAAGATCCCTCCCAGCCAAGACTGCTAAAGGCAGCCTGCAAGGATGCAGAAACCTTTGACGATTTTAGCATCTTTATCCTAATGTATACATTTATTTATGCAATTTACCCAACTTACATACAGGTATGTGTATTTTGTTCATGTTTACTGACCTAATTTTTATTGATTTCACATGAATGCTTCAGTTATATACATTTCCTGATCCGCTGATGAGCCACGCTTTGGCAGCGCGGGTCGCCACTACCTCCCTTGCTGGATAGCATGAGACAAGCCTAAGTCTCACGAGAGTGACTTCTGGTAGGGGAGGAGGGAGTCAGTTATTTAAGGAGCTTCCCCACCTTCCTCCTTCCTCTTCCTTGATGGCAACAGAAGGAGGTTGTACTGGAGCCACACCCGAACCAATAGTCAACAAGCAGAAGGTGGCTTGAGGTCTGGGGGCAGTCAAATTTGGGCTGGCTGGGTTCTCGCTGTCTTCAAGACCGCAAGAACTTGGGGCTAGGGACACGCCCATTTGTTATTTAAGGGGTCCATTGAGACCTCTGCGCTTAAACCTGATTCCACACTATGGCAGGCCCCCCTTTTTGTTAAAGTAGGCAAGATTTGATTAATTAATAAAGTGTGGCCCATGTTTATCCCATATCATTGTCTTGTGTCATTATTCCAGGGTGGGGGGGGGCAATGTAACTATTCACAATTTGACATGTGCACCTTGTTTGGCATGGAAAATACACTGAAATACACTGCAACAACCTGCAAGACTTACTAATGTGCAGATTTTTTTTTTTAATCAAGATGGCTTTCTCTTTACAACAAGTCTTGGGAGAGGTGGCAACAAATAGAGTCTCATTGAGATGATCAATTCAAATCCTTTTTTTTTTCCTTTCTGTAATCAGAAATTCACCAGCCAAAATCCTCCAAATCTAACTTGGCAATTTTAGAACGCAGACTGATGGATCTGTTAAAACCCATCTGCCTTCAGAATTATTTTTGCAGCTATCTTTTGCACTGGCTGGACAGCTGCTGATGTGCTATCATGCTGAGGAGAACATCATAGCACAATGGAATAAGTTGTTTTTCTTCCAAAAAGTCCTTTTACTTCCTGCTGTGCATTACAATTTGCTGATAGTATCTCAGCTAAAAGGTGCATCTTTGTACAGATGTGAGATGATAGGTGCTTTAATACCTTTTTTGGTCCCCATGGTCTGCAATGTTACCATCTTTAAAAAAATGTATTACCTACTGTTCAGAGTAAGTGTAACTGGAAAGTGGAAGCTTCCCACTGTGAGGAAATGCTATTTCTGCAAGATTTCATGGCCTATCTTCCTCTCCATTAATCTAACACTAAATACTGAAAGAAGTAACATTTCTTGGCCTTCAGTGAACAAAGTGAACCAAATTACTTTTACTTTCTTCAGAAAAATAGGCTTTGGTCATCACCTAATGAATATATAGAGAATGGGAACAGCAAGGAGACATTTTAAGAACAGCTCTTCTACGTTTAAAAAGATACTGGGCCCAATGAAGCATAAATTAATTTCCCTCAGTCCCATTGCAGCCTAATCCTAGCAATTTACTTCCACAAATTCACAAGAGCAAAGTTCAAGAGTGCCACCAACTGCTGTGAAGAACAACGAGTACCGTATTTTTCGCACCATAAGACGCACTTTTTTCCCACAAAACAGGGGGTTGGAAAGTCTGTGCATCTTATGGAGCAAAGAAAACAGATTATATTTTCCTGTTTTCTTCTCCTAAAAAATTGGTGTGTCTTATAGAAAGGTGCATCTTATGGAGCGAAAAATACGGTACTCGTTGTTCTTCACAGAATACTGTGTTTTTTGTGCAACATCCCCCCAAAATCTTCTGCAATATTTTCACAGAAAAGTCCCCAGAATTAAAAAATGCTTAACAATTGTTATAATCCCATCCAGTGGGGGCTACTTTTGGCAATTTTTTGTGCTCGGCTGAACAGTGGAAGAGAGCAAAAGATATGTAATGAGGAGAATGGAAAGGAACAGGGAGTGAACCGGTTTCTGATCTACAGTGGTGCCTCGCTTAACGATGATAATTGGTTGTTGTGAAAAAAACAAGTTTTCTGCAAAATACAAGTTTTATGCAAAATACAAGTTTTTTGCTATATATATATAATTTTGTGCTTTTTTTTTTTTTTTGCTAAAGAAGAAAATGCTGGTGCTTTTACTCTTATGTGGGAATGAAAAATCTTCCAGTAGCTCACTTTTTTTTCTGATGGGGTGTCTTGATAAGTAAAATGTGTACATACTCCATGCATCCTTAGCTACTAATGCCAACTGGGGTCATTTGTGTCTAAACAAACATGGATTCTGTAGATAGAGATAAAGGGTATTGTCATGTTTGTTATTCAGCATGTTTATGTCCAAAGATCACAAGAAATCTAAAGGTGATACAACTAATGATGAAATGACAGAAAGGAGGTATTGAAAAGTTAACAAGTCTGGCAAAAGAAACATAGCATATAAAATCAGATTTTCAGATCTTCTAAACCCAGGCACTATTCTTATGTGCTATAGCTGCACACCATCTTCTCTTCATGAATCACCAAAACACCAGTTAGAATCAATACAAATATCCATGATGTGTCAAAAAAAAGTATCATGCTCTGGATTAAAAAACCAGATGAATTTCTAGATTGGAATCCACAGGGTTCATATTGATATAACAAATATTCAAGACAGGGGCTAGACTCAATGATCCATGGGGTCCCTTACAGCTTCGTAGTTCTAACATGATTATGATTATAAAATTTCTGGAACATTGAATATGGTGCCAGGGAAGTTCAAAACATCTGTCAAATGTAGCACACCTCACAAGGTAACAATATTTCAAATATGCTTAAAAATACACTTCCTGTCAGAAAGTTATAGTACTTTGTGTAGTATTTTATGTGCCTTCTGTAGTTTTGCTTTCAGGGAACGTGTTAAATCTTGCTGCAGAGCTTGAACCACACTGAATCAAAAATCTGTAATAGGAAAGAAACGGTTGACACTGGCATCAGATTTTAGGTAATATGTGTGTTGATAGGAGTCCCTGAAATCTTGTGGTTTCTACAAGCTGTGTTTTAATGGTAGGAATTGCCACAAATCCATTTCCCATGACTGCTTTCTGTTTTGTAAGGATATGCAAGAGAAAAATGCTCTATTTAAAAATGGCCACATGTGACCCTGGAAGGAATGTATCAAAGTCTAATGCAACATTTATTTTCCTAATATATTCTATTTAATTCTTCTAAGTTCTGTGGGTTGCTTATGAATATGAAACAACGGAAAAATAAATGTTAATGATCTTTAAAAATGTTCAGATCTATATCTAGATCATCATTTAGAATGCAACTATGCACTCAGGAGAATCCCATAGTATGGCAACTACTGCACTAAATCTGTAGATGGAGTGTAACGCTATAATATGGGCAGGAGACTGCAGACAGAAAGTTAGAGCATCAGCTTTGGGCAAAAGAGATCTAAGACAAAATGTTTGTCCAACCATCTTGGTGATGTAGTGTCATTTCATGAAGCTCTGGCAATCCAAAAAAGAGCAAATCGCATGAAGAGAAAGGAACGCACAAAGCCAGACCTTTTCCCACAACCTTTGAGGCTGTAGCATCCAAAGGTAATGATGGGGTCAATCACTGCTTCATTTTCTAAGCATCTTGCCTCGGTGGCAGTAGAAAAAGCAATGGCAAGGCCTAAAAGCGAAGCTCAAGTGGTGTGTGTAATGGGTTACATCCAGGTCCCCTAAATATGGCTTGCAGCTACATGTGACCACTAAAGGCCCAAATGCAGCCTCCAGCCCTTACCAATACATTAAAAATAAATAAATAAATAAATAACAATTTTTAAAAAATGAAAAATACCTTTTAAACGTCCCTTTAGGGGGAAACCTGTTGGAGTTTTTTACAACCTCACATGCTGCCTGTGGTTTGAGTGACTGGGAGAGATTTTTCTGGGTTGAGGTAACTGCCAATTTATCCAGCGCTAACCAATTGTTCCCTCTTGCCTCTAAATTCAAAGCGAGTCCAGCCTCCCTATTGAGTGTACTTTTCCCCTCACTTTCATGTGTTGGAACCAAGTTGCTTGTTTGTTTTTGATACGTTCACAACTGTAAGTAATGAAACATTTTTATTCTTTCTACTACAAATGTCTCAGAGTGAATTATTGATACCTTAAGTGCCAGTTAATAAGAAAGGATGGATTATCTGGGGAACTTGTAGCTATTCTTCTTTGTTAGTCTCTGTATGTCTACTGCATAGTCAAAAACACACAACCACCACAAAACAGATATTCAAAACTCTGTAACAAGTTTTTGCCATGTTTTTAGGGGGCTCATCAGTAGTGAGTCTCACACATAAGATTTTTAAGTTTTTAAAAATTAAGCTATTTTTCACGGAAATATTTAGGGGATGAGGGAGTGGGTGCTATCCCCCAGGTTCCAGAGATGGGCAGGAATGGCCCTCAGACTTTGAAATTGTTCACTCTGCAACAGTTAAAATGCAGACGCTGAAGCTCAGCTAAGAACACATTTTCATCAGCATTTGACTGCTCAGTTAGCATGCCAATTATTATGTATACAGGTTTATACATAAACCTACTCGTATCACTCATTCTAGTCAGGAGGGGCAGCTGAGGGGGCCTAACGCCAAGGGAGGTCTGGAAAGAAAAAAACAAGGAACCGGGCCTTGTCGGCAGTGGCTCCCCACCTTTAGAATCATCTCCCCTCCGAGATCCATCTGACCCCTTCGCTGGGCATCTTTAAAAGCCAACTTAAAACCTGGCTATTCAGGCAAGCCTTCTGTCCAGACACTACTTAACTTACCTTTTACTTTCCATCTTGAATGACTATCTATTGTTGTGAAACTGTTGTAAAATTGCTGTGATATTACTATTGTTTTATTCTATTTGTTGTGAGCCACCCAGAGTAGACATTGTATAGATGGGTGGCATATAAGTATAAATAAATAAATAAATAAATAAATAAATAAATAAATAAATAAATAAATAAATAAATAAATAAATAAATAAATACTTTATCTGAAATTATGTTGTTTAGTGCAGTACGTTGCAACTAGAGTAGGCCCATTGAATCAACAGAATTTACAGAGGAGCTGACTTACCAAACCCCCCAATGAAGTTACCTTTGCTCAACAGTGAGACAGGAAAATGCAGTAAACTACTAGCAAAGCAAAATTGATTGCCATTACAATTGCTTCTTTTCCAAGAGGTATCTTCAGAGGACTTTCTTCTGGATTGGGTTATTATCACATTCAGCATATGCTTTTACCAACTGTTATATTAGGGCTATGAAGAATAAACAGAATCCCCTGTTGTTGATTATTTAGGCTCTCTCCATGGGAGGTGACATCTCAGTGAAGAAATATCAAGTCCCTGTGAGGAAGAGCACTTCACCATTTGCCCAGAAGGCATCTCCACAAAACTAGGAAACAAAGCATCAGTACAGAGCAATGAGTGGCTGGTGATTCAAAAGACTCAGTGAGCCATCCAATGTTTTTACTCCCTGAAATTTCATAGGAACAAAACAGCTTTTTGAATGACAGATAATGTGTTCTTGCCAGTGCAGGGACTGTTGTCTATCTTACCCTCTTGTAGAGTTTGGGGGGAAAACCTGCAATGTCTTGCCCTTGTGTGGCAGTACATCTACTGCTCAGTTGTCATTCACTGATCTATGTGACATATTATGACAATAGTGAGGGCTGCATGTGATGTCTTACCCATATGGCTTGATAAATCTTACATGTTGCTCTCATAAATTGTCTCACATCATTTCATTCTTTTCTAAATCCACATGATGACATGGGTGTGCAGAAGCATGCAAAGCTGAACTTACTCATGTTTTTGTTTATTGCCCAGTGCACTGGAGTGCTGCTAATATTTCTCTCTTTAGTTTTCCCTGAGCATCAGGAAAATTATCCTACCATTTTATGCGCATAATTCTTCTCAATAGGAAAATCAGAGGCATCAGGTTTGTAATTTTAAATCTTGATTTCTCCTCATTTAGACTCCACAGAAAGCTCCATTAACATGACTCAGATGAACAATTTCATCAATCTATACTAACCCTAAAACTGTCATATCATTACATATTTATTGCTAGAGTTAGAGGCAGTGGGAAAGTAAAAGAAACAAGGCCAGAAGCTCTGGGAAGCACTTAAATCTAGGCATAGCAACAAACCCATTTTAGGGATATATACATATTTTTAATTTTAGAGATATGTTAAGCCCTTCAGACATGAGGCATATATACTAGTGAGCATGGGCTGACCCATGATATAAAACTTACATTTTACAGTAGATTTGGAACAGCTGATGCTATTGACTGTTTGGTAAGCTGAATAACTGGACGTCTTAGAGGCTGACGACACAGGCTGTTTATCCCACCATTTGGATTGCTGCAGTGATGGGCTGGTGCACTCTTAATGATGGTGAACAGACAATGTCTTTGTTAGAGTGCAGCATCCTACCTCTAGAGCGTTCCTGCTTACACCTTTATGGCCTCTGTCAGAGGGATTCTACTTTTCTGGTTTGGATTGGTTCCAGCACAGAAAAGCTGGATTATCTGAAGCCATTTTCTTCTCAAACTGGAATGTTTAAGAAGAAAATGAGTGAAGAAAAGATCAGATCAACTAAGGCTACAGGCCTCTAGTTTCCATAGTATAAGATCAACTGAACAAAACAAAAATAACTTCTGAGGGGCCATGTTTAGCACAGGAAATCTTAAAGCACAATTATGTGGCAAGGGGTCTTTACACTAATACAGGATCACACTATGAATTGGGCTCCAGATCTTAAAAATCTGCTTCCCATGCCTAAGATGTCCTTCCTTGCCAAAACTCTGAGAACACAGTAGAGCATCCACAATGCTTTCAACTTCAAAAGAAAGGTACAGTAGATCTTTTTGCTATCTTATGTATGTGCACCACTGGAAGACTCTTCACTCATCATCTTACCAATTACTTGCTGAAATCCAGTAATGTCACAACTAGAGTAGGGCCATTGAATTACTGGGAATTTGGTGAGTCAGCTCCTCCATACATTCCATTGAATTAATGGGTCTAGTCTAGTTGTGACGTACTACTACTACTTAGAGTGATAATCATATACATTTCAATACATCTCTTGGTTCAGTTGAGACATAGGAGGAAGGAGAGTAGAAATAGTTGTGGTTCCTATCTTTATGTCAGCTCTGAAAAGTGTCATTATGATTGTGTAGATTGTAGGGATGACACATACAGCTCCTATCTAAATGCAACATAGGTTCATAAAAATGGCATTGAGCTAGGTGCATATATCAGAGCAAGTTCTCAATCATGCTACTGAGCTTGCCTAAAATAGTTCTGTTGACAAATGTGAACTGACTCTGGAAGGATTCTGTACTTTAAAGGACTTTCATACTCTGAGACATAATGAAGATTTGCCATGGATATCCCACTGAGCTTTGATTTGCTGTATGAATTGATTAGCGCCTCTAAGAACACCTCACAGTTGTCAACCTTAATAGTTTGAACCACAAACTAACCGATTAACACACACAATGGTAGAGTGCATATGTGAGTGTGTTAGGCTGCTGGAGAGAGAGAGAGAGAGAGACAGAGAGAGAGAGAGAGAAACCATGACACTCTGGCTGCGGAGAGCTTTAATTGTGTGTAACAGAGCAGGTAAAATGGACACCAACTGTTATTTGAACATGACTGCCCTTGATGTCCTTTCCTGGTGGACTGCCATAACCAAAGAAAGAGGCTTTTCCATTGTTAGCAATGGTACTATGGTGCATTAATATATTGAATCATTTTCCTTTTGAGGTTTGGACTCTGAGAAACTTTGCACTTCTAAACTGCTAAACCAATGAAAACTATTATCAATCAACCTTGCATTTTAAGAGATTCTTAGAGGAAGCATGCATAAGGACCAAACAAATCTTTCTCCTAAAGTCAGTACCCAGACAAAGCAAATGAAATTCGGATATACTGCAATTGGTGTCAGCAGCTATCACTCTTTCCACAATTACAGTAACATCTTCTTTGGAATCCCTAGTTTTACTCATTCTTATAAACTGCAGAACAGCATTTTCCTAGAGACATGTGTTGCAATTCCTGGTTAGGTGGAGAAGACAAATCAAAAGAATTTCATGCAAGGAAAGGAAAACAGCGGTAAACAGATCTCCTTTTTTGCGTTCTGTAACACTCACACTTGTTCAGCTTTGTTTAGTTTTCCCAAAAAAGGTTTGCTGGGGGGGGGGGGCGGGAAGGCAGTAAAAAAAGGTGTATTGTTTTCTCCAATGTACATATTTTGTATTCATGCATTGATTGGAGGACTAAATTGCAAAATTCAGAGGAGGGAGGGAGCTAGGTGAGTGTTTTCCAGTTCCCACACCAGTTTGCTCAAGTGCAAATTATAATAGTCTGAATTAAAATACAGAAGAAACAAATTATGTCTATCTCCTAAGGAAAAACATGTTACCAGGACTTCTGAGAAGCACAGGTTTATCGCAAGACTTTATAAAGCAAGGTTTTGAGGGAAATATGGCTGTCCTGCCAGCTTATTAATAAGCAGGCTCTTGCTCCCATTATGCATCTGAGAAATATTTAGGGAAGCAAATATAACACTAATTGTGTTGCTCAGGAAGATTCTGCAAATGCTTCTGGAGTCAGGTTTGCTATGCGAGCAAACCCATGTGAAATTTTTTTGAGTAATATATCTCAACATGCTTTCAGAATGGGCTCAATGGTTCAACATTGGCTTCCCACAACTATCCTCTACGACAGATGTCTTGTTCTTTCTCCATGACATCATCACTATGTATGCATCCATGTAGGAAATATACATCAGTAATAGCTATATTGTACAAAATTCATGAGAGTGTGAATTAATGTTGATATACAGAGAGGCTTCATCTGCCACTTGCCCCATCATAGATACTCCCAGAAACCACCAGAAATGTTTGACACTGGCACAGAAATTCTCTGTGATCCACTATATTAGTTCTTTGACATGAACACCTACCAGATGTGATTCATGTGGCACTTCAAAATGGGGCAAGCTAGAAGATGGATGTTTGGTTTCCCTATAATGCATATATAAATTATTATGCAGTCTTTGTGCATAATAACCTATGTTCAAGGTTCTTGGATAATATGCTGAAAGGTTGCTTTCCTGCATAAGCTGGGAGCTGAGCTAAAGACTTTCAGCTACCCCGAAACCTTTATTTACTCAAAACACAGGGTTAGAGGTTTTTAAATGTGGATTTTGGTTTTTGCAAAATGTAGAAGGAATGCAATCATGTGTCACAATTTTTCAAATACATTAAAATAATCTTTCTCCCAGCTTCCCTCTCACTCAGTTTCCAGAACTCTGTTGTATAGCTGCATGGTATAGGGATATTCTGCTTCTTTATTCACTGTTCAAAACACCAGGAAGTTGTGTTTTCAACTTTTCGAAAAACATCCCTGACGATTGCTTTGTGTTTGAGTGAGAAGTGGTTAACTGATGAAATAAGGAGTCCGTTTCTGGGATTTCCCCATTCTTGGTGTCTCTTTCAGAATAGTTTTAGAAGCAGCAACCATGTTAGTCTGTGCTAGTATATCAGGCAAAAGCAAAAGCAAAATAAAGAAGGCACCTTAAAGACTAACTGCTATATTTTAATGTGAGCGTTCATGAACAAATCAGACCTCTTGGGTTCACTACTATTCCTGTGTTGTGTTTGCTACCATTGGTGTTCTCAACATTCAGCCCTTCGCTGTGTAAAGATTGGCATCCTTTTCTTCCTGCTGGCAACATGGGCATGATATTGAGCAGCAATGTCAGGCCATTTCCTGCATTCTGAGTAGTGGATACAGTAGCTCAGCATCCCACATTGCATACATTTCCTGTGTGTTTGTTTTTTAAAAACAGGTGTTTAAGTATACATACACTACACACAAATTCCAAGCAGCAATATATCTCATGGAGATGTACCCAATGCTACAGTTTCCCAGAACATGATTTACACTATGGTGTCTGTGGTGAGCAGAACCATGAACAGCTGGAATGTGGCTGCAGTCCTTTGTGTCAAAATTATATGACGATTATATGAAGGCACACAAAGGAGAAGCCAAGCCCTGATCCCCTCCTGACTGGCAAACCACAATAACCCTGAGCCAATGCTGGTTCAAGATTGATGAAGCTGAGCAGTTCTCTCCTTGAGGAGCTGGCTTTTCATCCTATTTAATTCACATGACGCACAAGATCATGCCCCCCCATTCACTCAGCCCTTCTCCCAATATCTTTACCCCTCCCGCCTTACTCTCTTTCTCCACACAAAGAAAACATGGGTTGAAACTATTTTCTGCCACTGCTGGGGAGGACTGGAGAAGGAGATTTTGTACTTTTTAAATGGCTAATCCAATCAGGGGTGGTGAGGTGGGTGTGCATGTGTCTGTGCAGGCACACAGGAGGAGGGGGGAAGCACTGGGCATGGAGTTAGCGGGGGAAAGGTAAAAGTCCTTGCAAATCTTCACACTCCAGCAGGGGTTTGAAAAGGAAAGGGATGGAGGGAAGGGGAAACGGAGGGTGAGTAGGACAAAATGATGTGTGGAAGGTGAACTGGTGTCTCATCGATGATGTTCTGACCTGCCAAAACCCACCCTCCCCTTGCTGGAATCCAAGCAGCAAGGGAATGGGATGTGTCCTGCTGCAGGGGTGCAGACAAGCATATTGCAACAAGGCAGAATGAATTTAAAAAGTATGAACCACTATCACGAGATATATGTCACATGACCTCAATGCGCAAATATACAGAAAGCAAAAGACACAAGAAAAAAAGGATACAGTGGTGCCTTGCTTAGCGATGTTAATCGGTGCAGCAAAAATCGCTGCTAACCGAAAACATCGATAAGCGATTTTTAAAAGCCCATAGGAATGCATTGAAACCCCTTCAATGCATTCCTATGGGCAAAAAACTTACCTTTAAGCGAAAATCCACCATTTTCGCTGCCCGGTATGCGAGGAATGCATTACAAAACACAGCGAGTGGCCATGTTTTTTTACCCGGCAGCCATTTTGGAACCGCCGATCATCTGTTGGGAAAACATCGCTATGCGAAAATCGGTATGCAAAACAGCTTACCGATCATCGCAAAGCATTTTTCCTCTTTAAAACATCACAATGTGATCGCTTTTGCAATAGCAAAAGCCAAATCGCTATGTGATTTCGTCGTTAACCAGGGCGCTCGTTAAGTGAGGCACCACTGTACATTTTAATGGTGTGGCTACGGCAATAATCTATCTCCATTTTTCATTTCAAATAACAAAACAAACATCACTTTCAATTATTCCCATTTTGGTCAGGGTAGACCTGGTAATGGTATGCATTTCATAAAAACTGATACTTAATAAAATTGTTAGCTTTTCAGATACCAATTTTTTTAGTAACTTAGAGACAAATCTGTATATTTTATAAAGAATACAGAAATTTAAAATAAAATGACTTTTTCCCCTGCAAGATGATGTGGAGTTTTGACATAATGCCATCAATCTACATGGAACACTATGGGCAAAATTGTCTTCTTCAAAAAGCAACATGAAAATGTAAATGTACATTTTACTCTAATACCTGTGAGGATGCTCCTGCTAGAAGTAGTCCCTGAACTTAACCTTGCCACCATAATTTAAAACATGGTTAGCTCAAGAGTAGAGTTAGAGGTAGCAAACAGAAGACTCCAGTAGTAACCAGAAGACTACAGTAGTTATATGTTGCCCAGCTTCATCTGTTCTCCTCTGTCTACAGCAGAAATAGCCAGTTATCCCCACCAGTCCCCATTAGTCCTGGTCAGCAAATCTAAGAGTAAAGTATTAAGAGAGTTGTTTTTGCAAAGTCACAGTGTACCACTTAGACAGCAACCTTTACAGTTTGCAAACCCTATTTCAAGAGTATTTAACAATCATCTTTTCTGTCAAGAAAAAAAAGGGTGGTTAGTTGTTGCATCCATTGTACAGTATCATCTCCCTGGGAGGATTACCTGGAGCTAGCAATGTGATCATGGAGGTGCCAAGCAGAAGATTTATTAGATCATCCTTGAGTTTAAGATGGTTAGCAGTGTATTTCAGTTTGTGTTTCTATATTTATCAACTACCCTGAAATTTAAAGCAAAGCAAAGCGTGCTGCTTATATACCGCCCCATAGTGCTTCAGGCACTCTCTGGGTGGTTTACAAGTGAATAATGCAGGCTACATATTGCCCCCCCCCCAGCAAGCTGGGTACTCATTTTACGGACCCCGGAAGGATAGAAGGCTGAGTCAACCTTGAGCCGGCTACCTGGGATTGAACCCCAGGTCGTGAGCACAGTTTTGGCTGCAGTACAGCGGTTTAACCACTGCGCCATGAGGCTCTTTTAGATCAAGAACAAGAATTATGTCAGCATAAACGTTCATTAGGACTAAAAAAAATGTACCAAGTAAGGTACTCCTTATATTTTTTTTTTGTAGTTCTGAGGACTGCAGAAGTTGAAGGTAGGAGGAAAAGAGGAAAACCAAATAGAAAGCAGACTGACTCCATAAAGAAAGAAACAGATTTTGGTTTGCCAGAATTGAGCAGGAATGTCAATGACAGGACATTTTGGAAGTCACTCATTCATAGGTTCATATATGTTAGAGGTGACTTAATGGCCGCAACATTAAAAAAAAAATTCCTGAGCCGCTGTTGAGTGGCTCATCTTTGACTCCCTCCATGGAGATTGCACGACTTTCAGTCTCATGAGAATATCTTGCAAGAAGAGGGGGGAACGATGAACTATTTAAAAGCTGTTCCCTCCTCTCTCCTCCCTCTTCCTTGGTTGGCACACACACACACACCCAATATTCTAGTGTGAGTTTACTTGGTCACCTTTTGGGGGCGGATAGGAATTTTTGACCCATATCCTGATTGGCCATTGGATGCGGGGATTTTTCACCTATCCCACATTGGAACAAGTGCGTTGGCAAGTTAAGAGGTGGAATTTGGTCACACTGGCGGGTAGTGTGGATAAAACAGGGTTTTGGATGAGTCCCATTGCAGTCTTAGGTAAGGTATGGCTCATCTGACCTCCCAGTGCCGCAGATCGTGCAATTACAGTGCTTAAGGGGAAAGATGTGCTGGGGCCACACCTGGACCAACAGTCAACTAGGAGAAGGTGACTTGAGGTCCAGTGGTGATCACATTGGGGCCAGCTGGGTTCTCGCTATCTTTATGCATACCATAGATATTTACAAAGACAAATAAGTGGATTCTAAATTAAATCAAGTATGAACTCTAACTAGAGGCTGAAATTTTTGACAGGAGATTATTGCACTTTGGAAGTTTTGTGAGAAGCCTTGGTAAGCATTGTTCTCTGAAACTTCTTACTGATCAAACAATTGATTATATTCTATCCTATGCTACCAATACCTATTATGTTTATTATATTATACTGTAGTACATATATAATAGCTGGCTGGATAGCTCAATTAGTTATTTGGCTGCAGAACCAGATACTGAGAATTCAATTCCTCACTGTGCCTCCAGGTAGAAGAACCAGCCTGTGTGGCCTTGGGCAAGCTGCAGTCCCATGGTGCCCCCAGAAGAAGGGAATGATAAGTCACTTCTGAGTACTTTCCACTTAGAAAACCCAAAAAGGGTCAACATAAGTCAGAATTAACTTGATGACACACAATTATTATTATATAATAAAATACAATATTTTATATTACAGCAAGTTTGATGTGTATAGCAAAGAAATTGGTTAAGCTCAGAGCCAACTAAATGAATGTCAAAATGTATGTCTAAGTAGTTACTTATTGGCAAAATATCATCTAAGGCTTCCCATGAAGCATTTATTTATGTCCCTAAAATTCAGTTTTGCCTCATTTTATGTAGCCTCTAAACTCGGGAATTTGTCTTCGCTTATGTACAGTATCTCTTTCAAAACTGTGTGACCTAATCATAAAAGCCACTGGAGTTCAATAAAGAGGAAGGAAGCGGAGTGCTTTCTTCAGTTCTGTAACTTACTTAGCCAGCAGTAAACTTGAACATGCCTGAGAGCATCAGTTTAATGAAATATGATGACAGTTTAACGTCATAATAAAAGTTCTGCTACATGTATATCCTTTATTACTTAGTTGTCACTATGTTAGAGTATGTTCTCCCAGCTTATAAAGTGAGCCATGTCACTCAAAGAATGCTTTTGCAAACTGTGATTTAGCTTTAAGTAGTGATCAAGTACTGCAAGAAAAGAAAGCATTAAAATATTGGAACCAATTACAAGAGACAGAAGAAATAGTGAATAGTATAATATAGCAATCCAGTCAAGCGAATTTAGAATAATTAGTACATGTAAGATTTATTGAATTACATGTAAACATTCCCTTGCATTTAACTTACTCTGGAAGAGAGGTATAATTGGATGTAAACAATTGTATCAGTTTTATTAATACATTTATAACTTTTCTATTTCTCAGGATGGCTTAAAGAGTTCAGTCTTTAAGAGCACACAAAAGAATAATAAAGAGCAAGCAATCACAAAAGTCGTAAAATGCAAAAACTAGAATATAATAGCGAAGTCACAGAAAGAAAATGACAAGTGTAGATTGTTACAGCTCATCATTCAAGGTAATACATATAGGAAAAGACAGAAGAATCATTTTGCTAAGGGACCTGGGAGACTGGTTTGGATGCAGCACAACATACTTATTTAGAGCTGCCTAATCCAAAGTCAATAGAAGCTCGGTGACATTGAACTTGCAGGAAGAGAAAGGAAAGATGAAGCAAGCATAATGAGATGCAAAATTCCAACATGCAGACCTACACAACTGAAGTGAAACTGGATTTTGCTCCTGAGTCCACTGGTGGAATGAAGATGATAGGTCAAAACAGAGTTGTCTTTCCATAACTGTAAAATTGAAACCTGAAAAACCCAATGGTGTAGGACAGGGGTCTCAAACATGCAGCCCGCTGGATGATAGTTTGTGGTCCCTGCCTTGCCTGCCCCCCCCCCGAAGCGCCCATATGTCCTCTGCTGTCAAGAGTAAAAAAAATTATAAATTATAATAATTTATATTATAAATTATATTCTCACTTTATTGGCTGTCTCCCAAGACAGCGTCTCTTGCACCCTCCATCCGGAACTGCAGCTTGCCAGCCAGCCTGGCTGTCTGCCACCTGGTAGGCTGCAGTTCCGGGTGGAGGATGCAAGAGGCACTGTCTTGGGGGAGAGCCAGCGAGCAAGGTGTGCTGCTGGCCTTTTTCCCCGTGCCGCCGCCGAGCGATGCCTGAGAACTAAGGAAACTTCTGGGCGGCTGCCTCGGGCTCTTGCTCCGCTTGGCAGAAAATCTGATGCAGCCCACCCACACCCAGACTCTGCCTCCAGTGGCCCCCAGGTAAATTGAGTTTCAGACCCCTGCTCTAGGATGATGGGGAAGTCTGACCTAATAACCTGGTTTAATGAGACTTCAGCACTAAAACAAAATTTCAAGAGACCTCAAATGGAAGTCATATGTTCTAATTTGGAAAAAGAATCCACACAATCTGAACATGTGACCGTCTTTGCAAGGCCATATCAAGTTGGTACAAATATGTATTAGTCACAAGGAATGGAGTTGGACAGAACAAGTCTGCCTCATCAACACTGTCATCCTCAGTTTGAATTTTTCCATGAACTTAACAAATTTGGTCTAACCAGAACTAGAACACAATCAATGCCACTAGCTACATATCCACATATTTCTAAAGTCCTGAAAACAAATGTATGCAAAAAAACACACAAAAGTATGTTATAGATAAATACAAATATCAACCTGTTATTATAGGGAAATCACCTGCAAAAATGCATATAATCTGGGAAAAAAGCATACATTTGAGAAATAAACAGAAAAATGCATATTCTTTTTCATGTAGACTTTTTCTTAAAAGTTGCAATTGGTGAAGGAACACAAATGAGTAAACTTATACTGTATTTGGAAATATGAAGAAAGGCTAAAATCTAAAGACTAACAGTGACATTTAAATTAACAGAACAAAGTATGATTTGCTCAATGTTGGAGAATCTATAAATCCAAGGAGCTGCAGAAGAAATGATGGCTTTTCTGGTTCCTGGGTGTGACTTGGTATGAATATTTAGAGTTGTCCAATTTCAAGCCCTGCTATTTCCTTTTGGCCTATCTATCTGTCTTATTAATATTTCCCAAGGTCCCTAGTAGAGATGGGCATAAATTTAAAAAAACAAATCACCAAATTCATTCAAAAATTGCTTATTAATTGATTTGTTTTCATACTAATCAATGCCTTTGATAAATACAAATAATATTTTAGCAATTTTGATTTGTTGATTCATTGGGCTATAAAACAGCCCACCAGGAACCTAAAAACACCAAAATTGCAAAGACGCTTCCCCTGACTCTCTTCTACAATCCAAAACCAGCTGCTAAAGGACATTGTCTGCAACACAATGGTGTCTCTAGGTGCCTGGAGGGGATTTTCCTGGAGTATCCTATTTGTGGGTGTATAACTCGGATGTCCAAAATTCAACATTCACCAAACTTGCAGGGTTTGTTGAGGACAGTCATGGGAAACTTCCCTGAAAATCTGGTGTCTCTAGGTGCTTGTAGGGGGCATTTTATAGGGTCTTAAATGTAAGAATAAATCAACAAATTGATTTATTGATTCATCAGGAAAAAAAATTAAATTCATGATTCATTGACCTTGACACATTACAAATCAAAACAAATTGTGTCTAATTGCGCTGGCTACGTGACCATGGAAATTGTCTTCGGACAAACGCTGACTCGGTGGCTTGGAAACGGGGATGAGCACTGCCCCCTAGAGTCGGACACGACTGGACTAAATGTCAAAGGGAACCTTTACCTTTACTAGTCCCTAGATTTCAGCTAGATTTATCATATTTGTAAAACAGTTAGAGATAATGAAAAGAAAAGAAATGGAATGAAATAAACCACGGTGCCAAATGTGATATTTGTTATTATTCCAAATGATCACAGGGTAGAGTGAGCCTAATTTGTAGGCAGCTGGAAGAAGGGAAGAAGTAAAGCTCTCCTTCCTTGTGCTTCAAGTTTCAAATATGAACTGGGCTCTGTACACCAGACAGAGCTACACAATCCTTGTTTAATCTACTCTCAACTTTGACCTCAGTCTGTCTCCCAAATAATGCTTTTGTTGTTTTCCCATCACAGCTAGTTTGTTCCTTCCTTCAAGCTGGAAGAGGGAGCAATTATCATATTCTCCAGCCATTTATATGTCATTTATGCAACCATCTCCGTGGCCCATTTACATGTCATTTTGCTAATAAGAGCTATGTCTGACAATTTTGTCACTGACTATTAAAGGAGTCTCCATCAGTAGTTCTGATTTCATTACC
The DNA here is from genome assembly GCF_051106095.1 of Pogona vitticeps. NCBI lineage: Eukaryota > Metazoa > Chordata > Lepidosauria > Squamata > Agamidae > Pogona > Pogona vitticeps. Next base: position 149,890,248 of record NC_135786.1, on the reverse strand, counting down.
CATCTCCTGGCCAAACCTCCAAGCTTAGAATAATATATGGCAAAAATGATAAAACGATACAGTGATGAAAATAAGATCCAGCTAGAAGACTGAGCGCAGAAATAAGAAGAAAATTAAAAAGTTAAAAATTAGACCAGTTCTTGGTACGTAAGTAGGACAGGGGAGAGACTTAGCAGGACACCACAAATCTGATAAAGAGTTGACCAAATGGATCTTCTGAAAGATAAACCTCTACAGTTTGGGTCCTAATGTGAATTAGCTTGTTAGACCACAATACATAGATACATTTCAGTGTAGCATTTCTCCACTTATTTGTTTAAATGAATGTTCTTTCCTGTAGGAAAATCGATTTTTCTCAAATGGTTTCTGATTTTTCCATCATGGTTGACCAGAAGCCATCAAGATAAAAGAAAACTAAGTTATGAAGCAAGCCCATACTGTGAATTGTACCGGACATATATTGCATACGATCTCCCAGCTCTTTGATACCCTTTTCTTTAAGGTTTCCCATTTTCCCCTTAATACAAAGTTAATCATTTGGACAGAGTGAACATGAGTGTTTGTAGTTCTAGAGAAGCATCTGGTGGGGATGTAAGTGAATAATGGAATACCAGCCTCAGTGGATGTTGTCTATTTCTATTAAGAAGGTCACGGATAAAACGTGGTTAAAACGCTGTACTGCAAGCTAAAACTGTGCTCACGACCTGGGGTTCAAATCCCAGGTAGCCGGCTCAAGGTTGACTCAGCCTTCCATCCTTTCCGAGGTTGGTAAAATGAGTACCCAGCTTGCTGGGGGGGCAATGTGTAGCCTGTATAATTAAAAATTGTAAACCGCCCGGAGAGTGCTTGTAGCGCTATGGGGCGGTATATAAGTCCAATAAATAAATAAATAAATAAATAAATAAATAAATAAATAAATAAATAAATAAATAAATAAATAAATAAATAAATAAATAAGTCACAGCCATTTTCCTCCCTTCTCAACAGGTTAAGTCCTGATTTCCACCCACAACAGGGAAGATTTATATGTCCATACCAAAGGTAATGATGGCAGTCCTAGTTGTGACTGGTGGATCATTGACATTATCTTTCAGCTCTTTTCTTTTTCCTCCAGCATCTTGGCAGGGTTGTAATGTGTTCACAAATCTGGGCAACTGGCTGCTAGCATCTCTGTTCCTGGTGTTCCCTTTCCTCCCAGTAACTGGGCCTGGGAAGAGGCTTAGAATTTAAGTGTCACTCGGTCTCTTCCTGGTATATTCTCAGTCATACAACAACCCCAGTCCAAGGGTCTTTTTTGTATACATACTCCTAGTCAATTGGGAGCTCTGATTCTTCTGGGACACTACCTCTACTTGATATCCTTCCTGAGGCTCCTCTAAGGCATCTCCCCTCCACTTCAGTCTCTTCCACTATCAATTCTGAAGAATGTTTTCTCACCTGCTCTAGTTGCCCTCTGTCTCCCTCATTTTTTTGGTCTTCTTTTCCTACCTCCAGAGTCTCCTGTATATCTCCTAGTTCCCAGGGGCTGGTTGCTCCTTCCTTTTCAAGGAGGCATTCCTCATCACCTATTTTTGGAGGTTTTTTACCTTCTTCTTAAACCTCAGCAATGGAGGTGGCTTTAGTGTTTGTTTCTGGAGTTTTCTTTTTCTTCTTCAACCTCAGCAATGGAGTACTTTCTGACCACAGCAGAGCACCTTCCAACCGGGCTTGCTGTGTTCTTTTTATTTATTTATTTATTTATTTAGTGATTTATTTATTTATTTATTTATTTAGTGATTTAGTGATTTAGTGATTTAGTGATTTAGTGATTTTTTTTCTTCAGCTGGAATGGATTAATCGGTTTTCAATGCATTCCTATGGGAAATGGTGCTTCGACTTACGAACATTTTGACTTACGAATACCATTCCAATATGGATTAAGTTCGCAAGTCGAAGCACTTTTTGAAGTGAATTGTTATAATTCCCAAAGTCTCTTTAGATATTATGTGTTGCATGTTGAGTCACACAGCTTGCAATGGATAAGATCTATGGAGATCTCTTTATTTACCTCTAAGATTTGTTCATTCACCTCTAGAAAGGTCTTGGCATTTGCTATATGGGTCAGAATTTCATCTCAGAATCTCATCTCCATCACTGGAAACATCTCTCTTCCTTTCTAGAAAACCCCTGTGCCATCTTCTGCTTCTTTCTTAAGTGACTAAAAGAATAAGAGGAAGGCCAGTAAACCTGACTGATCTCAGGTTCATCACAGTAGCACTTGAGTTATCAAAGGTGGCCTGAGGTGATCTCCATGCCAAAAGGCTATTGTTTCCTGAGTGCAGGATGGCTAACAGATAAAACTGGTGCTTTTCATGCCTAAAATCTAAGTGATCAACCTGGAAGTATTTGGACGTGACACTTCTTGAGTAACAATTAACAGAGGCACACTCTGTGAACAGAAAGAGATTCTATCCCTCTCTGTCAATCTTATTGATTATCAGACACTGCAGTTCCCCAGCCAGTTTTTCCTTGCCATAGGATACTCTGCTTTAACCACTCATTGCGAACACACACACAAGTTTTTGGAGGGTTGTTTTGGAAATACAAACTACTTGGCAACAATGGTGTGTCTAATGATAGTTCTGGACAGCTTTTGGGTGAAAGGCTGCAAGATTGCACTGGGTGCAGAAGCAATGAATGCTGGGTACCTCATCCAGCCCCTAGTCTTCAATGGACACAACCTGCTGCTCTTAAGGACAATATCTGTTGTGCGTTTTATATATATAGAAGACCAGATGGAGATGAGATATATATGAGTTTAGACTCCTTTCATCCTATAACGCCTGATTCTGTCGCCAAGGTGCTTGATCGCTATCGAGCCACCACCTCCTCCCTTGACCCTTGCCCAGACTGGCTAATCAAAGCAGCCAGGCTGATAACAACAGAATGGGCCACAGCAATAATTAATGGGTCTCTCTTTGAGGGCAGGTTTCCCTCTGCCCTCAAGTAGACACTCATTAGGCCCATAAGAAAAAAACTTAATTTGGCGGCAGACGAAGTTGGCAATTATAGGCCGGTTGCCAATGTTTCTTTCATTAGCAAAGTGGTCAAGAGGGTGGTGGCTGACCAGCTTCAGGCACATTTGGATGAAACAGATGCCCTGGATCCATTTCAGTCGGGCTTCAGGCCACGCCACGGTACAGAGACAGCATTGGTCGCCCTATATGATGACCTATTGAGAGAGGCTAACAGGGGCAAAACGTCTCTGTTAGTCTTCCTCGACATCTTGGCAGCCTTTGATACCGTCGACCACGGTATCCTCCTGGGGAGGCTCTCTCAGCTGGGAATTGGTGGCTTGGCATTGGCCTGGCTCCGTTCCTTCTTGGAGGACCGTCCCCAGAGAGTACAGCTTGGGGAGAATGTCTCGGCCCCGTGGAGTCTCAATTGTGGGCTTCCGCAGGGGTCGATCATCTCCCCAATGTTGTTTAACATCTATATGAGGCCTCTGGGTGGGGTCATCAGGGGATGTGGGTCATCGTGTCATCAATATGCTGATGACACACAGCTCCACATCTCCTTTTCACCTACTGCAGGTGATGCCATCCTGTCCCTACAGCGCTGCCTGGGGACCGTACTGCAATGGATGCAGGAAAATGGCTGAGGCTGAACCCGGACAAGACGGAGGTTCTGAGGGTGGGCGCCCCCACTGTTGGCCATCTGGGTGGCTCTCATTTGGGGTGTGTGGCTCTGACCGCAAAGAGTGGGGTTGGCAGCTTGGGGATCCATCTGGTCCCGGTGTTCATGATGGAAATGCAAGTGGCGTCCGTGGTCCGTACCGCCTTCTTCCACCTTTGGTGGATAGCCCGGCTGTGACCCTATCTTGATGTGGGGGCGCTCACTACCTTGGTGCATGCACTCGTAGTCTCAAGATTAGATCACTGTAGCGCGCTCTACATGGGGCTGCCTTTGAGGCTGATGCGGAAACTCCAAGTGGTGCAGAATGCGGCGGCCAGACTCCTTACTGGAGTGAGAAAATACCAACATATCTCTCCTACTCTGGCCATGCTGCACTGGCTGCCCATCCGTTTCCGCATTGACTTCAAAGTGTTAATGCTGACTTATAAAGCCCTAAACGGTTTAGGACCTCGATACTTGGCGAAACGCCTGCTCCCACCAAGGTCTACCCATATCACCCGCGCAAGTCAGGAGGTGAGGCTGAGGTGCCTGACGCCGAGAGAGGCCTGTAAGAAAAGAACTAGAAACTGGGCCTTCTCGGCGGTGGCTCCTCGCCTCTGGAATAATCTCCCTCCGGTGATTCGTGTGGCCCCCTTGCTGGGTATTTTCAAAAACCAACTAAAAACATGGATGTTATTGCAGGCCTTCCCTCCAGTTAACTCTTGATCACTCTTTTTTCTTTATAGTTTTCCTTTTTTGCCATCTTGAATAATAGGATGCTGAACATTGTATTAGATCAGACAATTCAATCTTTCTGCCAGCGTGAGCTTATTCTCCACAGAACATTCTAAAACCACATTGTAGAGCAAATTGCATTACTGGTGGGAACTCCATCATTGTCGTTGTATAGCTGTTCCATAAACTAATTGACCTTATTTCTTAAATGTCTTTCTAAAGTCTGTGGTAATGTGCCCATCTGCTAGTAGCTTCATTTGTGAGTGATCTGTTACAATCTGTATATAAAAACTAGTTTTGGGAACTATTCCCATTCTGTTCTTAATTTCAGTTATTAGCCTTTTACTCAGGGCATTTGAAAAACTAGAAACATTTGAAATTACTTACATAGAGATATTAGGTGATAAAACTATGTCTAGCTGAGTGTTCAGTGAATTAGGTATCTGGCTATGGAGCCAGAGGTTGGGAGTTGGTTCATTCTGACACTCCATTCAAAAGAAAATTAGATAATCACCTGTCAGATTTGTTTTGATTTTGATTCTTGCATTGAGCAGAGGGTTGAATCTGATGGCCTTATAGGCCCCTTCCAACTCAATTATTCTGTGATTCTATTATCTACTTTTGAATACTCTTGCTGGTAAGCCTGTTCCATGCATGCTCAGTCTTAAAACGAAGTGATTGTTTTTGCTTTTTTGAAAGGTTTTTTTTAGAATCAATATTTCACCCCCTGTAACCTGGACTCTTCTTTCAAAAGAAAGGGTGGGATGGGACCTCTCATTTTCTTTCAAGATAAGCAAGATTTAAATATATATATATGAGCTGTTTTAAATCTGGGGATATTTAAGGTTGCTTGTTTTTGCATGGGGCTGGGTGGGCAAAACGCTTTTACTTTAAAAAAAATCAAAATCTTTTGTTCAAACTTCCCAAAATATGGCAGAAATAAAGAACAGGTGGCCTGTTACAACTGCACCAAATGTAGTGTTGATCCAAAATGGAAAGCTAGGACAAAAACCTCGCAAGACAAATGGTTTTGGCAACGCAGGACAAAAAACTCGCAAGACAAATGGTTTTGGCAATGGGTTGATGACTCATCACCTACAGAAAACTGAAACAGGACCCAACCAACAAAATCACAAAACAAACCTTTGCAATTTGGAACCACAGTGAAGAAAAAATTGAAGAATTTCTAAACCATCTCAGCAGAATCCACCCAAATATACAGTTCACCATGGAAAAAGAAATAGAGGGCCAACTCCCTTTATTAGATGTCATGGTCATACACAAAACTGACCTTCGACTGGGACACAAGGTCTACAGAAAACCCACCCACACAGCCCGGTTACTACACAAAAACTCCAACCACCAACCACAGCAAAAAAGAGGCATAATCAAAACACTGATGGAGCGTGCCAATCGGAACTGTGAAGCTGAATTTCTCAGCACCGAACTCAACCATAGGCAAATGGCTATTCCAAAAATGAAATCAAAAGAACCATCAAACCAAGAAAACAACACTCTGCTGAAGAAGTAAAACAGCCACCCACAAATAAAGTATTTCTACCACACATCAAAGGGGTCACGGACCACATGGGGAAACTTTTGAAAAAACACAACATGCAAACAGTATTCAAGCCCACCACAAAAATACAGCAGATGTTACGGTCAGCAAAAGACAGAAGGGAATCCGTCACCACTGCAGGAGTATACTGGATACCCTGCAGTTGTGGCCAGGTATATACTGGAACCACAAAACAAAGCATCCACACCACAATCAAAGAACATGAGAGACATTGCAGACTAAAACAACCGGAAAAATCGGCAGTTGCTGAACATGCCCTAAAACAAGCTGGACATGAAATTCTATTTCAAAATACTGAAATACTGGACAACACCAGCAATCATTATGTCAGACTGTACAAGGAAGTCATTGAAATCCACAAACATCAGCAGAGCTTCAACAAAAAAGAAGAAAGTTTAAAACTGAATAAAGCTTGGGTCCCAGCACTGAAAAATACAACCTGCAAAAGGTCACGAACTCTACCCAGCCACAAGGACTGGTGATCACTACACACAAAAGACCAGCTAACGACACCCATCAATCACAGTGACAGATAATCTCTCCTCCTTATCACAACAATAGACCCACAACAAAAACACACTGATCACCATTATCACCCATCTCCCAAATAAGACAAAAGCTAAACCCACAGCTATAAATACTCAACTCTCCAACTAACTGCACCAGAGAACAGTGTGCTACTCCTGTCTTCTGAAGATGCCGGCCACAGAGACTGGCGAAACGTTAGAAGAACAACCTTCAGAACATGGCCAAAGAACCCAAAAAACTCATAACAACCATCTTTTCCTTCCCTTTTCCCTTTTTACTACTTTTGTAGTCAATTCTCTCATCTACAATTGCATTAAAGTATCCTAATATGCAAATATTTTGGTATTCTTTTTCCAATATTGTTTTATATAGCTTGCCATGGAATTTTTCTTGTTTACTATTAGGTGCATATGTTGCTATCATCAAAATCTCTCTTTTTTTGTTTATTGATATTTCTACCATTAAGATTCTCCCTTCTTCATCAGAATAGATATGTTTAGAGTTTAGTGTTTCTTTCACATATAAAGCTACCCCTCATTCTTTTGTTGTGCAGCTGAGTAGTAGTTTTCCCAATCTTCGGGTAAATCAAATATTTGTAATGTTGTTTTTTAATGTGTGTTTCTTGAAGACATATTATATCTGTTTTAGGTTATTTTATGTTTGGAACGATAGGATTCCTTTTTCTTGGCACATTCAGACCGCTGATGTTCACTGAGAAGATCCCAATTTCGTTCTCCATCTTGTTTACTTATATTTAGGTTTTGTTGCCCTGGCATTCCTTTTTCTCTTTGTATTTTGTTCAGATATTGTCCAATATCCTTTTTCTGACTCTCTTCTTCACTTAGTTCACTCTCCTCTTCTGGTGTTATAGGTTATATGTTTCTCAAGGAATTCTCTTGCTTTATGGATGGAGTCAAGCCTAAATTTTCTTGAGTTCCAGTTGATCAGGATCCCTTCAGGTACCAGCCATCTAAAATCCTCTCCTTTCCTATTCAGTTTGGTAGTCAAAAATTGTTATTTTTTCCTCTCCTCTCTTATTCTCCAAGGTATCTGTTTCAATACCATGATTTCCTTTTGTCTGTATTGTATTGGGTAGTCACTAGTCCTTCGCACTTCTTCATCTCTTGTTGATCTTTTCACAAACTTTATATGTACTTCACATGGTATTCTTTTCTTACTCGCATAACTTGAATTTAATCTATATATTTGATCTATCTCATTTTCCAACTCTTTTCCAATTCCCAGTGCCTCTGCCAAAATGGTTGCCACCAATTCTGGTAAGTCCTTCTGTTTATTTTCTGGTATGTTTTGGAATCTAAGAATGTTTGGGGCTCTTTCCATCTCCATTACTGCAATTGAATATGTTAGATTTTTTTTTTTTTTTGGCCTGGACCAGTTTATGGTTTTCTTTTTTCAATTCATCCAATCTCTTCTCTGTTTGATTTGCATTATTTTCCAATTTTCCAATTCTTTGTTGGTTCTTTGTGGTTTGATCAGGCCACCTCCCTGATAGACAGAGGGAATGCTATAGACGTATTATATCTTGACTTCAGCAAAGATTTTGACAAAGTGCCTCATGATGTCCTGATTAGCAAGCTAACTAGGTGCAGGCTGGATAGATCAAGTGTCAGGTGGATACACAATTGGCTACAGAATCGTACTCAGAGGGTAATGATTACCTCCTCTAACTGGGAGGTGGTAACTAGTGGGGTGCCCCAAGGCTCAGTCCTGAGCCCGGTGCTCTTCAATATTTTTATTAATGACTTGGATAAGGGAGTAAAGGGAGCACTTGTCAAATTTGCAGATGATACCAAATTGGTTGGAATAGGTAATACCCTAGAAGACAGAAACAAAATTGAAAATGACCTTGATAGGACGGAGCACTGGGTTGAAAACAACAGAATGAAATTCAACAGGGATAAGTGCAAAGTACTGCACCTCGGAAAAATAAACCAATCACACTGTTATAAGATGGGGGATATCTGGCTCAGCAAAACTATGAGCGAGAAGGGTCTTGGAATTGTTATAGAACATAAGCTAAATATGAGTCAACAGTGTGATGTGGCTACAAAAATGGCAAATGCTATTTTAGGCTGCATTAATAGAAGTATAGTTCCAAATCCTACAAGGTGCTAGTCTCCCTCTATTCAGCACTGGTTAAGCCTCACAGTATTGTGTCCAGTTCTGGAAACCACACTTCAAGAAGAATGCTAATAAACTGGAACAAGTTCAGAGGAGAGTAACGATGATCGGGGGCTGGAAACCAAGCCTTATGAGCAAAGGCTGAAAGAATTGAGTATGTTTAGCCTTGAGAAGATTGAGGGGTGATATGATAGCACTTTGCAAATATTTGAAAGCTGTCATATAGAGAAGGGGCAAGATCTATTCTTGATCATCTCAGAGTGCAGGACACACAACAATGGGCTCAAGTTAAAGGAAGCCAGATTTCGGTTAGATATCAGGAAAAACTTCCTAACTGTTAGAGCAATACGACAGTGGAACCAGTTACCTTGGGAGTTGGTGAGTGCTCCAACACTGGAGGCATTCAAGAAAAATGTAATCACCTGGGAGATATGCTTTGATTGTATTCCTACACTGAGCAGGGACTTGATGGCCTTGTAGGCCCCTTCCAACTTCAGTTTTCTATGATTCTATGATTTGCTTTGCTGCACAATAACGCAGCTGTCCTAATGTGCAGCTGTAATTTAAGGAATAATAGGATTATTCACCAAACAATATGATAGAACAAAAACCACTCTATATTCTAGTGACTTTCTCTTTTTATGTATATGGTTGTCAGTAGTGTTATGTTCAATGGTAGTTTTCTCTCATTGGTACCATCAACAAATTCTTTCTCATCTTTCTTTCTTCATAAAATTCTACCAATTCACTCTTCAATATATATACATAGTAGGTCATCATTGGTAATATCATCAATGATGTATAGTATGGAATACTTTACCATTTATATTTCTGCCAGGGAAATCCCAGCTGTGAGGCACAATAATGCACAAACATTATTTCCTAGAAAATAAGATGTTCATGAGATATTTTATTATGCAAATGCACAGAAGGACAAAATTAATGTTCCTCAATCAACCTTCATTTACATTTCTTAACTTTAAACTCACAAAGTTAATATTCATGTAAATTTTAATTAGTTTCAAGTCAGATAAAAGTGAGAAAGACAGTCCTTGCACACTTTTAATGAAGCAGCATGTTGTTCAAATAACTCAGCAAGATTAGCTAACTCTGCCAGAATTTAGAATAATTCAAGCATTGCTGGTAGACTTTCCAGAATGTTCAGACTATTTCTACAAATACTATTACCCTAATTATCTAATTAAATAGGATAGGCATTCCAATTATAAATCTTACATTCGCCCTAGGAGCATAATTTCTTTTTACCTTTTTAGAAGGAACTTCAGCCTGGTTTTATACCTTTGGCTCCTGCATCAGAGGGTCCCAGACCGATTAACTTTACTTGGTAATTAAGCCTTGCAGGGTGAATTTGGCCTTCATTAAGGTATTTAACACAGCCATAGAATTGCACAGAGACTAAATAAGAGTGTAGATATGTTCAGATAGTATTCTGTAATACTGGCTGTTCTCTCTTGAAAAATTAATACAGCATAATAACTAGTAGCCAAAATATTGGTAACCCCTACATATTTAGGTCACAATAAAAAGAATGAGACAATTCTGTATATGTAATAATTACCATATCCAAAAAGGCACAACCCAGAAAACCACAATGGTTTTGTTCATTTTGTTCATGAAGAAATAATTACTGATCTTTAGTGCATCAGGGAAAAAAATTTAGTAGATCTAGGATGACAGAATAAGTGCTTTGGGGAGTTAAAGAGTTCAACAACTGCTAAATAAGGAGACATCTATGCCATCTTGGAAAAAACATCTAATTGTGTCAAAGAAAGTATTATGTAAGCAAATGTTATTTTAACAACTGTAATTATATTTAGAGACTGTACGCCTGGATTTTCATGTTTCTGTACCTGTTTACATTTCAAAGCAGAGCAAATACATCAAAATTCTGCCTCTTTTCTCTCCCCAGTTTAGCTTAGGGTGATATATGGATGCAGTTTGGTGCAGTTTCCACATCCTTTTTTTTTTGTGCCCCATACTCTGAAGTACATGTGCACATTTAACAAGAAAAATGAATAAAATTGTATCAAGTTATTTCTCTGTAGGATTTTATCAAAGTGTGCTTATGTGCATCGGTAAGTACCTGGATCCTAAGGAAGCCCAAGTATGAGAGAAGCAGTAGAGCTTCTTTGACTCTCCCCAGTCTGATCTGGAATTGGTTTCCAACGTGGGTTCTCCCCTTTGTTACATGAACTAAGCTGGCTATACTGAATGATTGAAAGACATATCAGGTGGCTAAATGTCTCCTCCTCCACCACCATCACCAGGTATGAAGGCTTGGAGCTGCATAATCTGCAAGTTGACCATGTGCACGCACACCCTGACATGGCTAAATTCCACGCATTTTCCCAATCCCCAGTCCAGATCCATCTTCAAAACTGAGCTGGTGTGGATCTGGAGTATGTCCTGAACCTGACCCCCCGAATATCATATTCTAGAGAGTCTGGGGCTCCAAAGAAGCTCTCTAAACTATGTATTAAAAATACAGAAGTGGGATTTCTCAGAAGTGTTACAATCCATCCCATCTAGCTCAAAAATACATGGGTTCTTATCTCTGTAAGAGTTAACTCCAATAAAGGTCATTTTCATTGTCATTTAGTCGTTTAGTCGTGTCTGACTCTTCGTGACCCCATGGACCAGAGCACACCAGGCCCTCCTATCTTCCACTGCCCCCCAGACTTGTGTCAAATATCTAAACCTAAATTTACTTGCTTGCATTCCTTCCGATGTCATAATATATAACATGCACCATTGCATTGGCATAATATATTTTATGTTTACATAGCCTAACATTTCTGTACCTGGAATAACAAATGTGGGTAGTGTAGAAAACTCACTAAAATCTTAATAAAGCTGATTTGTGTCCCTTAGTTATTCCCTCTGTTTTTCCCATTGTGCCCACATGCGAGACATTTAATGTTAACACTAGAAGAAGATGCAACCTTAAAGGCTGATTATTTCTCTTCTAGCAATTATAGTCTAGAAAACCACAGCAAATCGAAATGTATTTGCTTTGCTCTATCTGTAGAAGATTGACTTTTCAAAACATATTGCAGGGCGAAAATGATTTTCTTTACCTGATTTTATACACTTTAATTCCCAATAGCCCCAAACACTCTCATTTATATTTATAAAATTACAAAATGTACCATCTGTCATTCTAGCTGTGGGAGGCTAGATTACAGTACAGAATAATATGATTCATTTTTAATAGAAATCACTACTGGTTAATTATAATGCAAAGTGTCTCTTGGAAATAGAGCAATTATTTCACTGGTATTTTTGAGGCTAGTAAGTCAGATAGACCTATACTTTCTTTTGTCATCTTCAGTTTTTCTAAGATTGTCACAATATGATACAAAATATGCTTTTTCTCCACTCTTTGTAAATACAGTCCTTCATTTCTCCAAGTGAGTTGTTATTTCAATGTAAACCATTCACACTTGGGTAACACCACACACTTCCATTGTGTATAGCACTTTCTCAGTATGCAGATGGATCTCAAATCTAACAGTTCAAGGATGATAGGTTCCTTTTTCATCATTTTACATGCCTCCATTGTTTCAATAATATCTCTTACAGGTGATCTCAGCTCTGTGTATCCAAAACATTACAATAGCACAGGATTCCTGTTTTCATGTTTTCCTCAGTTTTCAATCCACTGATTTCCCCAGTGTTCTCACTGCATGCACCAAAAAGTAATCACCACAGCACCAGTGTGAGGAATATTTCATATTTCTCGTGATACTGAGTCTCCCTGTGTTGTAGCTGCTGCATGGAATCCCTGCAACAAACCATCATGCCAACGGTGTGAGTTGAAGAGTTAGAAATAAGTAGGCAGCACATTCACAACACCACACGAGCACAAAAAGAGATTGGCTGGGTAACTGTTCCATGTCAAAGAATTAATTAAAATTCCTGGAACCATTTATATCCTTCAGACATCTTCATATAACATTCTTATGTTGTTACTGTTTTTCATTAACAAAGTTTGCAGTACGTTTCTGCTTCCTATACTTCTTTTGATAAAGCTTGGAGTATCACAGAAGATTACTTATAGATCCATGAATAATTTCTTTTCCTCTTGCTTTCTTATCATTTTCTTTACAACCATTCATTTTAATGGCCTGTTAGGCATATGAATGAGCAATCCAGAAGATGAAACTTGAAATCTGTGCCATCATTCATGGGAAGACAACTTGCCACACTGATTTTTCTTTCCTTGAGAGAACAGCTGATCTCTTCAGACAGACTCCAAATAAAGCACTCACTAGTTAATGTTGCTTCAGGAAAAACTGGTTCTTTTCTGCAGATGTCACTCATTTGTCACATATTGCTTCCATATTTTGCCCAGACAACCCCACCCGACAAAAAAAAAAGACACAAATTTAATGATTATATTGAAGTTTAGAACTCAGGGACATCTATCAGTTTATAACCTTAAGGTGAATTTTTACAAAGTAGAATAGACTTTATTTCAGTGAATGAACACAGCAAAATGTGTATAATTCATTGCTATAGGTAGGAATGTAGTTTGGCTTGGGCTTTGTTAGAAGAAAGTTCAACATTTGTTTGCATGAACATAAAGGAAAGGACTTGTTTGTTTGTTTTATTTGGTTGTTGTGGGTTTTTCACGCTGTTTGGCTGTGTTCTTAAGTTTTTTCTTCTTAATGTTTCACCAGTCTCTGTGGCCGGCATCTTGAGAGGACTGGAGTCAGAGCTCTGTCTGTGCTCTGTTGCAATTTGTTGGACAGCTGAGTATTTATAGCTGTGGGATCAGCTTTTGTCCTTTTCAGGAGATGGGTGATTGTGGTGATCAGTGTTTTTTTGTTGTTGTTGTGGGTGTATTGTTGTGATAAGGGGGAGAGATGATCTGTCACTGTGATTGATGGGTGTCATTAGCTGGTCTTTTCTATGCAGTGATTACCGATCCTTGTGGTTGGGTAGAGTTTGTTGACTTTTTGCAGGCTGTGTTTTTCAGTGCTGGGAGCCAGGCTTTGTTGAGTTTTAGACTGTCTTCTCTTTTGTTGAAGCTCTGCTGGTCTTTGTGAATTTCAATGGCTTCCCTGTGCGGTCTAACATAATGATTGCTGGTGTTGTCCAGTACTTCAGTATTTTGAAATAGAATTTCATGTCCAGCTTGTTCCAGGACATGTTCTGCTACTGCTGATTTTTCTGGTTGTTTTAGTCTGCAGTTGGTTTAATCTCTCATGTTCCTTGATTCTAGTGTGGCTGCTGCATTTTTTGTTTCCAATATATACTTGGCCACAGCTGCAAGGTATGTAGTATACTCCTGCAGTGGTATGGTGGTCCCTTTTTTTGCTGACTGTAACATTTGTTGTATTTTTTGTGGTGGGCCTGAATACTGTTTGTAGGTTGTGTTTTTTCAATAGTTTTCTCATGCAGTCCATGATCCCTTTGATGTGTGGTAGAAATACTTTATTTGTGGGTGGCTGTTTTACTTCTTCAGCAGAGTGTTGTTTTCTTGGTTTGATGGCTCTTTTGATTTCATTCTTGGAATAGCTATTTGCCTGTAGGGCCCAATTCAGATGGTTGCGTTCGGTGCTGAAAAACTGAGTTTCACACTTCCGATTTGCACAGTCTACCAGTGTTTTGATCATGCCTCTTTTTTGCTGTGGTTGGTGTTTGGAGTTTTGTTTTGTTTGTTTTGCTTTGTTTTAATGAAATGTGAGAGAAGGTACCCCTACTCAGCAGGAATGTGGACTTGAGTCACAGGAGTTGCTGTCAAGTCAGACTGAAGTTAAAGCCCTTTGTAGATACAGCACAAGAAATGCCATAGGTTCCAGCTGGATTCAGAAAAGGAAGGGTCACTAGAGATCATATTGAACATGTACGTGAGATTGTGGAGCATATGGAGCAATTCCACAAGAATATCTGTTTGTGTTTTGTGGATTACAGCATAGTGTGTGGCTCATTAAAAGCTATCAGTCATATTAAAAGAATGAGTGTCCACAATATATAATAGTATTGACAAGGGACTGTATTTATGACAGAATATGAAGAAATCAGATTATTTACTATTTACAAACATTTCATACCAGGGGTTATTTTATCTTTTTATCTATTCAATATACATACAGAACATATCAAACAGAAATCTGAATTAGATTCCACTGAAAGAGTGAACATTGGTGAAAGAAAGATCAATAATTTAAGATCCACAGATGATACCATATTATTAGCAGAAAATAACAATGTTCTGTAATGATGATAAGTGAAAACAGGATTCCAGATGAACATTAAGAAGACAAAAATAACATCTACAGAAAAATTATATAACTTTAGTGAGGACAACTAAGAAATTGAAATAAAGACCTTCTGTATCTTGGTTTAATCATAAACTGAAATGGTGATCACAGTGAACACACAAAAGAGATTGAGACTTGGCAGGGCAACTATGAAAGTCAGAAAAGATCCTCAAGTAAAGGTGTGTTGACAGAGATCAAAATCAAGATCATTGTGTGTCTGATATTGATGTGATGGTTAGGCAATAAAGAAAGCTGTCAGGAACAGAACTGATCCATTTGCAATGTGCTGTTGAGGAACAGTTGTACAAATCTTGCACCATCAGCTCAAAAATAAGTGGGTTCTAGATCAACACTCAAGGACGGATAACATGGAAAATGCTCTGCATAGTAAAAGTATATTAGATTTTCAAAAATATTACTACACATTGCATGTAAAGAGGGGGCAGGACGAATCCTGGGAAACAAAGGCTACTATTTTCTTTTTAAAAACCTTTTATTGAATTAATACACTACAAAACACACAACATACATCAATGAAACACTAACAAACAAAAGAAAAAACCCTGCCTACTAAGCTAAACCCTCCCCCTCTTGGAGTCAGAGACTCCAGATTTGTTTCACCCTCTGTTCTCTCCAGCTGGGTTCCAATGTGAACTGAATACATATACAATCAAATTCGCCCTAAACTCCCGTCCTCCTCTGGGCCCAAGACTATATCAGTTTCCAGCTTTGTTTTACATAGTCTCTTGGTTGTTCCCCCAATGCTTCTGAGAGTGTGTCCAGTTCTACTATGTCCCATAGTTTCTTTAGCAACTCTGTGGCAGCCACACATGTCCAGCTCATGTGATATCAGAAAGTATAGTACAGTGGTGCCTCGCTTAACGAGTGCACCGTATAGCGATGTTTCCGTATAGCGATTCCTTTTTCGGGATCGCTATACGGAAACATACCCGATCTTTGCAATGGGGAAAACCCGCATTGCGAAGATCGGGTATTGCGGCGGCCATTTTGGAGCCGCCGAACAGCTGATTGGTGGTTCCAAAATGGCCGCCGGAAGCCCGGAAATGGCTGCCGGCAGCCGTTTTCGCACCCTGCCCTCGCTTAGTGAAGGCGCGAAAATGGCTGCCGGCACCTGGAATCCTCACTGAACGGGTAAGTAATGAAGGTATTGGAACACATTAAACGAAGTTTAATGCGTTCCAATACCTTTCCCCTACCCGTTTAGCGATGATTCCGTATAGCAAGGTTAATCCGGAACGGATTAACCTCGCTATACGGGGCACCACTGTATACATAACCATATCACAGGAATCTCAACTTCCATTTTTAAATAAGACACAATTGAAGTTTCACTATTTGTAGCCACTGAAGATTCTGATGTTGGAGAAAAGAGGTTTTGATTTGGAACACTTCTTGATGTGTCATAGTGGTGAATTCACAATATATAAACATGCCTTGTTGGGGGGGGGGGTAGCATTGTCTTTCCTTTCTTCTTATGTGTTCAATTTATATAATTCTTTTCTTTAATGTTAGTATACCCATGCAACTATCATCAAGACTGCAACTGGGCTCTTCGTTACTGCTATTTAGGATGCAACTAACAGTGAAACATTGTGAGGACATGCCAATTTCTTCCTCTTCATTTTGTCTGTTCTACCACTTCCTTATCCACTTACTTAAGAACATTTTTCATCCCCCCAAAGACTTTTTTTACTTTTACAGGAACTCTTGGAAAGACTGAAAGTAGCGGCATAATTTTCTAAATTAGTCATGAATGACATTGGAATATTCAGCTAAGGGAATGTCTCTCACACAAAGCGATCAAAATGCCAGCTGCATAATAGTGTACTGCTAAGTATGATAAATGCCAACCTTAAAGATACATGCTTTCCACTCATTTTGTAACTGTTGTATATCAATGACCATTTAGGGTTGCCAAACCAGTCTGTATTTAATTCATCCACACAGTAAAAACCACCATGTATTAGAATACTGGTATTTTGCCAAGAAACATTCATTGCACACCAGTTCAGACTAATATTTTCCTCTCACTCATTGGATTCTTTCTTTGCTACATCATGTTTCCAAGGCTTTCCTCCTAATGAATGATCAGATGCTCAGATCCTTTCTACCATCCTGCAGCTAGCTAGAGCTACCTGAAAATGTCATGTAAAAACTCAGTTCAGAGGCAAAGAACTAGAGCAAAGCTTTCATCATTCACCAGGAACCATGTCTTCTCATCTGTGGCTCCCATCTTATGGAACAGGCTTCCAGTGGACATTTGTCAGGCCTCCATTCTCCCATCATCCTTTAAGTGGATACTTAAGACTCTAATGTTCTGGGAAGTTTTTAAGGCCATTCTGCCACAAGTTATTTTTACCGTCATTTCCATAGTTTATGGGTTCCAATACTGTGTAAGATGCAACACCAACTGTGCTTGAACCCCAGTCACCCTTTTGCAACCCCTACAAAGTTCCAGACTGGAGAATATATGGACACAGTTTTTAAGGAGAAGGGAGTTAAAATCTTAAACATTTTCTCACAAAAAAAGTATCCTCCGATAAATGTTGGCCCATCTCCAGACTCTATCCTCAATTGGAAGGCTCATTCTTTGTGAAATCAAAATTTGGCAATTCTAATCACTGGCTGCACAAACACTTTTAATATGAGGATTTTGCCGCCATTATCTACTCCCTAGTTCCCTCCACATTGCAGATCGAAATGAGAGTTACATTATCCTCACAAACGTCTTTAATGGAGGCTCAGCCATCTATCTCTCCAGTGTGAAAATCTTCAATTATGACTTTGGCAACATACTTTAAAATGTTGGACTGGAATATGGCAGAAAATATCCTGAATAGGAATGTCAGTCTTTCTTGATTCCATTGTTGTTGGTGAGAATGAAGGATTTCAGGTTTTCCTTCCATTCCTTCCACTTTTATATTCTCTGGACAAATTGGTAACAGGGAATCTCACATTCCTGACACACTTGATAGGTCAGGCTCAGATGCAGTCCATGCCTGGTTCCACTTTTGTTATTGAGTCTCCTTTTGTTTTTGTAGTTTGGTTTTTTTCAAATTTGGGTTATACCTATGCTTAAAATTGTTACTTTCATTATCAATATTATATTTACGTGTTTTGCAAACACCTGAAATTCTATGCAAAATTTCTGAATGCAAGCATCTTTTCCAGATGTGCCCACACCTTTACATCAATACGAGGATTCCAAGCACAAATGGCATCTATGTGAATTGATGGAAGCTCATTGACTTTTGGGCTGAAATTGGAGGCTTTACACACTGCTAGGTTTGTACAATCCATGCTTGTCTCATTCTCATGCATGAGACTGAGAAACCATTCCCCCTCTTGCTTGTGAGACTGTGACGTATTTCTCTTGGCATCAACATGGAGACTTCACATAAGTGGAAAGAGTTTTTGCAGAAATTGAACAAGTTACACAAATTGTGCAAAACTATAAAGGATGTTGCCTCATTCTAAGGTCAGCTGCACAGATGGGCTGACTTCATCTGTGCAACCACTCAATCTGTCTTCCTGTCCTTGTTGTATATGTCTCCTCTGCTTCACAATGCAAAAATGCAGCAGTTTTGTCCTGACATATTTTTGTGCAAATTGCAGAAATCTAAACAAGGGTAAAAAATGGTTCTTGTTCCTAAGTGGGAAATGCTGTAGTACTTAATTATTTTTTAACAGGATGATCTGGCATGTTGAGATGCCTGCTACCTCAAGAATGATAAATTTTGTGAGGATTCTTCATATCCTACAGTCATATTTTATGAATTCCACTTGGGAGTCCTGCTGTATGCAGCCTGGAAAAAGCACAAAGGCGTGGAGTTGTTCAAGATACTCTGATTTCACAAACCTGCTACACATTCTACCAAGTATTCAGCATGCTCAAGGACTGGTATAATCACCTTTATTAATGCCTTTAACTTGTATGTTGAGGGGAATGATGTTCTAAATCTTGACTTCAAAGAGAACACTTGATGTAAAATTGCTCCAAATATTTTTTCTGTCTCTGACTGTATTTAAACTCTTTCTAAATGATGCATTGATGCAAAGTCTGATTCTCAGATGATTGACAAGAACGGTGTCTTTTTTGTAGTTGTCAGAAAGTCAAACGAAAGCTTGTCAAACTGTTGGCAGCCTTAACAGAAGAATAATACAAGTATTCAAGGGAGCAGAAGTATCTAATTTTTCCTCATAATATGTAATTCATGGTGCTGCTTGTTTCAAAAGGGAAGAAATGGGAGGTGGTGCCTTTGGGAGTGGAGGGGAGAGGAGGAACTGACTGAAGGACCAATACACTCAGGGCCACATACTGTTTTCTAAAGCAGAAGTGTACAATGCATGACTTCCTAGAAGCTGTTGGTCTAGAGCTCTCATCAATCCTAGACAGCACAGTCAATGGGAAGGGATAACGGACCTTGCCGTTTGTCAACATCTACAAGGCCATACACCTCCCTCCCCTTGTCAAATGAATCTTCTGGCTAACACTCTTGAATCTTGCTCCCATGGCACAAGGAGGACAGCACTCAAGTTATTTGACCAGTAGAAAAGCCAGCTTTATGGCTTGCTGTCACAACATTCAAGAAGGATATCTTGTGGGAATAACTGGAGACACTGACAAAGGTGGTGTGAGAATATGGTACACTGGGGGACACATGGAACAAGAGGCTCCTCAACTTGATTACGTATGTGTGACCTGGGGAATAAAGATGAAGCAGCTGGTAGGAAAGGAGAGAATAAGGAGATGTAGAGCTGGAAAGGCAGGTGACTGGGAGAAAATTTAGAAATGTACATTGGTTTGAAGACCACACTGATGGTGAGTCTGAAATAAATCTACAAATAAAAATAGAGAGAACAGTCCACTCATCACATGGCTCTCATATAAGCCTCAGAAGATTGTAACTAGGCCACCAAAACCCATTGCCCTGAGGCCAAGGCAGTCAGAAGCTATTTTTGTATAAAACACAGGAAATAGACCAGGTCCTTAATACAGTAAATGACTTTATGTTTGCCCATTTTAGTCATTCATCCCAGTAACATTCAGAAAGGCCCACAGTTAAGCAGGTATTGCCCTAGTAGCAAACCTTTCCAAACCTGCCTAAGGTCTCAAGGGAAGTCAGTGCTCCCACACTTTTTCACACTACTTCTAAGTTGGCAAAAACATAATTATGTTGTCATTACACCTCTTGCTATAAAAAGTCATCAGGCAACCTGTGGTAGGAACAGGTGTTTTAAATATCCTAATGTCTCAAAGAAAAATTTACCTGGTGCTGCAATTTTGTACAGAGAAAAGGGTATGTGTGGAATGTGTGGGGAGAGAAGTGTTACTCATAGCCATAAATGTTTGCTCCTTTGTTTGTTTGTCTGTCTGCTTGTTTGTTTTTCACTCAGCTTTCTCCTTTTCCTTATGAGACTTGCTGTGGGATTCCAGATGTGCATTTACACATCTACCAGTACAATGTTGTTTAGCTCAGAACCAGGGCCTCTTTAGGAAGTTTTTCTTGTGAAGAAGTGGGTTTCATTCTGTGCACTTGCTTTTAGATTGGCTTTCAATTTGTGTCCTTTCTTCCAATAGTATGAGGCATAGTAGAAGCTTCTAGATCATTTCAAGTGTTCCAGGATGCCATGTGCTTTGTGCCTCTAACTCGTCCTGTCAAAAAACAGCTGCACCTAGTTTCTACTGGAATTTGTTTTCTCATTGTGAAATGTCAGCACTGCTGAATTACTCTTCATATTCCACTGGATCCATTACATAATTGCCAAGCACTAGTCTTTTAGATATAATTAGACCACAATTTGTAGTGCCATAAATGAGGGAAAGCACAGCTAAAGGTGGGCACAAAGCAGGTCATCATAAGTCATCATCACAGAACCATAGGTGCCACACTTTCCCTACCCACTGGCTGCCTCTCCCGCTCATCAGTCAGCACATGCTGCTCGTACCCTCACTGTTGTACAGTCTTCCAGTCCCAGCAGGAACAAAAACTTCCCCTTTCTGCATCCTCCAGCAGCTGCCCACTCACAGGCAGCATTGCAGGAATCCCTGTCCTGCCTCCTTGTCTCAGTGGGCAGCTGCTGGAGGAGGCAGTGAAGGGAAGTCTGTGCTCCTGCCTGAACTGGAAGGTTGCACAACGGGAATGGAACAAGCAGTGTGTGCCTGCTGGTGAGTGGGAGAGCTGGCAGGGGTGTGGGTATGGAATCAGTAGCACCAGTGGTGCTGCACCAACAACTTAAGATGACTTGGCACTAAGTGTTTTGTACCCATTTCTATCTACAGCATCTACAGCACTAGGGCTGGAATCCAAGTGATTTTTGCAGAAGGTCCACGTAGCTTGCCATGGTTACTGCTAATTGATGAGATGCAGTGACACGTTTTAGTTGAACAATTGAGTGCAAGACTAGGGACATGACCAAAATGTGGTCATGAACTAATTGAGCACCCAAACAATTAGTTGCAACTAGCTGCAACAAGTTATGCAGACCTTGTGTAAACACCAATAGGCTTCTGGCCACTGGGTGATTTATCAATAGGTCTCCTGTTTTAGCAGAGCAGGAATGATTCCTTAAAAAAAAAGTCTAACAAAGCAAAAGAAGATTTGTTCAAAAAGGAGGTGTAAGCCTTCCATGATAATAAAAGAAAACTGAAGAATTAGAGAACTTGAATTGATGTTTTCTTACTTCCTGGTATATTTATAATGCGTATGGACAATAAAGCCTTGGGCCTTCCATTTATCTTCAGAGATGCCCAAATGAACCCTTTTTAAAAATATAGCAAATCCAACTGTCAGACAAATAAGAACTGTAATTAGATCACTGATGCAAGTCAGAAAACCTCAAACTACAAGATGTGAAGTTCTATGGAAACCAATTTGATATTCTTGTATTCGTAACCATTAAATGATTGTTGCAATTTGAGGACACTCATTTGACTCCTTGCTCCCATTTAAAATGTATTAGATCCAATTGTGATGACTAAAGGTAAAAGTCATTAACTTTAAGAGGACGACCAGACCCTATAATCAGGAGGTTAATTGTGTTGGTTTTATTTGTCCTCCATCCTTCAAATGTTCTCTGGTATTGACATTTTCAAATTTAAGTTAAAAGTTTTTGGAACCTTAAATTAAATCATTGTGAAAGTCATCAGCAATACCTCATTCAAGCTAGCCATTACCTAATAACCCTGAACTATTAATGAGTATTTTAAGAGTAAAGATTATTGCAGAGTAAAGAGCATTTTAAAAGCTCTTCAGAACAAAGGCATATAAAATATAAAAAGCCACATGCTGAATATTTTTATCACTTTTCCCAGGCGATAGACACTTGATATATAGGGCTACGTACAGGTTAATTTTATGTAGATTTGATTAGATCCATTGAAATGAAAAGCACTTGGTAGACACAACTAATTAAAGTCCCTTTTGTTTCATCTGGTTTAATCTACACTATGTAGGATAAACATTGAACAATATAATCTATTTATAGACTGTCAGTATAGTCTGGAGTCTGGACATATATCTGGCTGCAGAGCTTGATTTTGAGAGTTTGATTTTCCACTGAGCCTCCTGCGAGTACAGCCAGCCTGTGTGGCCTTGGGCAAGCTGCATAGTCCCTGGACACCCCTAGAAGAAGGGAATGGTGAACCTCCTCTGAGTACTCTCTGTCTAGAACAGGGGTCTCAAACTCAATTTACCTGGGGGCCGCTGGAGGCAGAGTTTGGGTGAGGCTGGGCCGTATCAGATTTTCCACAAGAAAAGCTTTGTTAAAAAATTACAATCTTCTCAAATCTTTTTATTTTTTAACACAAAATAAGATGAAAAAAGAAATAAACAAATTAAGAATAAATAGGAAAATAAATAAATCAGTAATTAATTTAATAATAATAATAATAATAATAATAATAATAATAATAATAATAATAATAATAATAATAATAATAATAATAATAATAATAATAATAATAATAATAATAATTAGTGAGCAACTATATGTAGTTTCTTCAGTCTTCTGTATCTGCTGTATTCAGATTCAAATGTCTGTATTAACAGTTCTTTAACCTTTAATCTTCTTCTAAACATGAATTGTCCTGAACATGAATGGAACATTGAAGAACATGAACTGTTCTTCTGAACATGGCTTCTCTTGCCTACTCCTTGCTGCTAGAGACCTTGGCAGCGCTTCCTCTTGCATAGCCGAGCCACATTTGGCTTGAGGGAGGAAGCAGTTGAGACCCTCAGTATGGCTTGAAGATGATCATCAGTCAGTCTGGACCTGTACTTGGATTTATTGAAGTTCAAGGTGGAGAAGAGCTTTTTGCACAAGCATGTGCTCTCAAAAACGCACATGATCCGCTTGAACATTCGGGAAAGCTCAGGGAAGCTAGGGGTCAATTTTCTCAAAAATTGCCCAAGCTTTTCTGCTTTTCCACTCACCTCCCTGAACTTCGCTTTGAGTTCAGAGTTGCACTGCAGGTCAATGAGCTCCATTTGAAGCACAGGAGGGGCATGCTCATCAATGGAGAAGGGGTCTGCAAAAATTTGAAATGTGGCTCTGTGTGTCCAAAGGGGAGGCTCTCCCTGCCCAGCAGTCTTCTCCCTAAGGGGAGGGTGGTTTGGCACCACCAGGGCTTCTGCTTTTAGGTCTCTCTCCCCCCCCCCTTCACGGGTCACCTGGCAAGGCTGCTGCTGCTGTCGCCTCATCCTCTCTGCGCTTCTCCTTACCTCCGCCTGGCGCTCCTCTGTTCCCTGTGCACACACCCCCCCAACAGCTGCATGCACCCCTTCTGCAACGCTGGCCCCATCAGCAGAGTAATCTCTCCCCCTATCCAAGAGCTAATGGGGCTTCCTGGGGCTTCTTGATTCCCACTCTGGCAAGATGCTGTGATCTTGCCCAGTGTGGCTCAGGGAGATGGCAGAGGGGAGTGCGTGTGAGAAGGCTGTTCTCTTGGCAGTAGCCCCTCCCATGGCACATCTGGGCAGGGAACAGAGGAGTGCCAGGCAGGGGGAAAGAGAAGCACAGAGAGGATGAGGTGACAGCAGCAGCAGCCTCTCCAGGTGGCCCACGAAGGGGGGGAAGAGAGAGAGAGACTTAAAAGCAGAAGCCCTGGTGGTGCCAACCCCTGAGGGAGAAGACTGCTGGGCAGAGAAAGGGCTCCCCTTCTGGACAAGTGGGTGCTTCGGGGGCAGGCGGGACCCAGCCCCTACAAGGTGGGGAAGAAGCCCCGCGCTCGCCAAGTAGGTGCCACAAACTATCATCCTGCGGGCCACAATTGGCCCCCGGACCACATGTTTGAGACTCCTCATCTAGAAAAACCCTACTGCCTCCTCCTGAAAAGGATCTCATAAGACAGAATTGGTAAGAGATAAGTATAAGTTTGAGTAGGGAAAAAATATCTGGGCTCTGCAGTCTCCATGAGACTTCTTAGCACTCACTGGCCCAAATCCTTTTATCTAATTAGACCTATGTAGCATGAACAGTGTAGCTGCTGGAGGTGAATTGCCCAAAGTTAAGAAATTGCTGTAGACATGATCTGTCGCATACCAAGTATGACTCAGAGTGCAATTGATAATGTCTTCAATAATCTCTTAACTTGTGGCACTTCATTTCCAAATGCTATGTCATTTGTTTAGCTGCAACAAAAGGATTTTTTCCATTGCGAGAAGAAACACGCTTTGCCTCAAAAATTCACTTATGTTCAGGTGTTTTGAAAAAAATAAAATACTCTCCAAATAACATATATATTTTAAAGTTTAAAGGAGACATGTAACAAAGACTAGCATAAGCTTTTATGGACTGCAGGCTCTCTTTATCAGATGAAGTGGACTACAGTTTACATTTGTTAGTCTCACAGCACTTAAAGGCTAACAAGTTAAACCTCAGCTTTTAAGCTACCACAATTCTATGTTGTCATTCCTGCCACAAACTATTTATTTATTTATATGATTTGTATATTACAACATAAAATAATAAATAATAAGCAAACATCAATCCCTACATAATAAACCAAAACATCAGTATTTATATATACTGTTTTTATATCTAATGTTTAAATATCAAATATATATAAACCTAGCATAATAAAACATAATAAAATACATAAAAACATTTAAATGTTTAAACATTTAAAATGACTATCAGTTTTCCCCTGGTAATTTTAATATATGAATGGCTAAAATGCCCATAAATGAAAACACAAGTATGCAGAAATGTACCTTAGCCAACAGAAGGTATGCACACATAAACACATGTGCACATCAGGAGCAATATGCTAAATGTGTATGCATTTTTATATTAAAAATTGTGAAATGTCTCACAACCTGATATGAAACAAAGACAGGGGCTTTGTAGAAACACAACAAAACAGAAATGGAGAGATTCTGCTATTCTTCACCTATGCATACTTTCCCACAACTTCTGCAAAAGCAGGAACAGCGTGGCTCAGTATTGACATCTGAAGCACAATATGTTTCAGACTGCACCCCCAGATGACGTTTGCAACCTGAGTTGGAAATCACCTCTCTAAACAGACTTGGCACAGATAGCTAACATCAATTTTTGGACTCTTTATCTACAATTTTTCTGCACTATCCATTAAGCAGTAGTGCTTAGCCTGATGGAGTGGAATCTTCTTTGCAAAAGCTTGCAATTTGTTCATTTTTGTAGTCCAATAAAAGGAGGCCCCCAATCTAACATTTGTGTAATTTTAAGCCCCACACAACCTTTTCGTCATTCTTCATGAAGGAACATGAAACTTTCCTCTTCCCTTATAACAAATAATTCGTGCTTTAGAGGCTCTGCTTCCTCAGGTTTTATGAAGAATTCTCTCTCTGTTGATCTCTACCTTTCATGCACACATCTGCCCAAACAATCTAGTATTATTTTTACTACTGCTATGTTTTACCTGAGGAAATGTCAGTGACGAATTCAGGCTTCCGCTCCTTCTTAACCACCCAGCTCAACACGGCCTACAAGCCACTATGTGTAACCTTCCTTTTGCTTTGAACTGCCTTTACCCTTCTTCTGCAACACCAGATGGACAATAAAAAAGTAACTAACAAAAGGTGTATTGCATGAAGCTGTCCAAAATGGCTAGCAAACTACATGTTTGGTTCAAGGAGTCAGGTGATATATAGATCTCTTTCAGACAGCCGCCCCATAGGTAACTGCAGGCAAATGCTATCAGTAATGTATTTCCAGCAAACTGCTCTTTAAATACAGGGTGATAGATAGAAAGCAACGGCTTTCATTTAGCTGAAGCAATCTCAAAACAAATGGCTCCCAAGTTGCTGATTATGTGCCCTGGCCCTGAGAGTCTCTGAACTCAATTGAGGATGTGGGAGCTTTTTATTTCTCCCACCAAATGTTAGAGATTAATTAAGCTGATGTACAATATGGAAGTTCCGTGATTTGACACACAGTGTATAGCACCAAAACAAATACGAAGAAGTACACTAAGGTTACAAATACATCTCTACCAATCCCATGTAGAGAGCTCTCTCTCTCTCTCTCTCTCTCTCTCAGTCTCTTACACACACACATACACCCCAATATTCTGATTAGGGATGGAAAAGAATTTCTCTGCAATTAAGGTTCTCAATAAAAACAATCATTTTGCACCCCATGAGGCATAGATCTAATATGATACTCTTGTTGAGTGCTATAAAGTTACTATTATGAATTAGTGACCTCCAAAAGGTCCAATAGTCAAGAGTCCCATTCAGGTGGATGAACTGTGGATTTATACAAAGGAGAAAATTATCTATCTATCTATCTATCTATCTATCTATCTATCTATCTATCTATCTATCTATCTATCTATCTATCTATCTATCTATCTATCTATCTATCTATCTATCTATCTAATCATGTATGGTGGTCATGTGAAAAGGAAAAAAATTGGTTACAGGTTTGGGAAATGTCACAAGAAATTGGTTGTAGGTTTTTTGGGCTGTTTGGCCATGTTCTGAAGGTTGTTCTTCCTAACGTTTCAACAGTCTCTGTGGCTGGCATCTTCAGAGGACAGGAGTCAGATCTCTGTCTTTGCTCTGATGCACTTTTGTGGAATAGTTGAGTATTTATAGCTGTGGGATCAGCTTTTGTCCTTTTCAGGAGATTGGGTGATTATGTTGATCAGCATGATTTTTTGTTGTTGTGGGTGTATTGTTGTGATAAGGGGGAGAGATGATCTGTCACTGTGATTGATGGGTGTCATTAGCTGGTCTTTTCTGTGCAGTGATCACCGATCCTTGTGGCTGGGTAGAGTTTGTTGACTTTTTTCAGGCTGTGTTTTTCAGTGCTGGGAGCCAGGCTTTGTTGAGTTTTAGACTGTCTTCTCTTTTGTTGAAGCTCTGCTGGTCTTTGTGAATTTCAATGGCTTCCCTGTGCGGTCTAACATAATGATTGCTGGTGTTGTCCAGTACTTCAGTATTTTGAAATAGAATTTCATGTCCAGCTTGTTCCAGGACATGTTCTGCTACTGCTGATTTTTCTGGTTGTTTTAGTCTGCAGTTGGTTTAATCTCTCATGTTCCTTGATTCTGGTGTGGCTGCTGCATTTTGTGGTCCAAATATATACCTGGCCACAACTGCAAGGTATCCGGTATACTCCTGCAGCAGTGTGGGGGTCCTTTTGTCCTTTGCTGACTGTAACATTTGATGTATTTTTGTGGTGGGCCTGAATACTGTTTGTAGGTTCTGTTTTTCAAAATCTTCCCCATGAGTGAAGCTGTAAATGGATCGTTGTACCTTATTGTTTTGAATATGTTTTGGGGTTGCTTATGTTTTTAAATAGAATGTTGTAACTTATTGCTTTGAATGTATCTTGGTGTTGCTTATGTTTTTTTGCATATGGCACTTGTTTGATCCTTTTGTATTAGTTTGACCCTTTTGTATTTGTATACTCACTATTGTTAGGATTAAATCCTTCCTTTTTTAATGATGTTAGCCACCTTGGGTCTTTTTTTAAGGAGAAAGGTAGGGTAAAATATTTTAAATAAAATAAATATTCATCTGAATAGCATCCCCAATTATATGGAGAATAGATAGATAATGTCTATGGAGATCCCCCAAATTAAGACAATTCATCTCCAAAAGTTATGCTTTTTGTGTTAGCAGCACAAAGGGCTTCAGCCATGCTTTCAATGTATTGAGACGCTCTGTGGAAAGATTTCTCGCTTCTGCATGAGAGCAGAAAAGCCAGCTGTGGCGTTCACCCCTCGTGCCCCTTTTGCTTGACCATCAAGACTCAGAGCACTCAAAGGCAAACAATCCCCTCTTTTACCCTGCTGCCACCAGGTGATCACTAAATCACCATTACTTCTCAGGTCCACACTTCAAAGTCTCTTAAATGTAACTTTTGTTTATTGATTACAGAAATTGATAGTGATTCATGAATATCTTCTATAGGTAAATTTATTATTCGCAACAACCTTCTATTTGATGATACACTCCTAACTAATCACCTCTCAGATTTCCCCCAAACTCCACACACTGTCTCCTTCTTCACTCTGTTCACTCTGTTCAAACACACTCTCTCTGACTGACTCTCCCTCAGGCTCCACCTCTTATCACATCTCTCTTGGCTCCACCTCTCAGCAACATGAATATGCATGAACAATTAACATAACAAACATGAACCATTGACATAATAAAGGGGAATGCTACGCCAGCACTTTTTTATAGTTAGTTTGAAAGAGCATTAGCAAATGACCCTTTCTTTTTTGCATAAATTAACTTGGGTTTTGTATTAAAACCTGCATGAAATAAGCAAAGATTTCCATCCAGGTTCATTAGTTTTCCTTCATTAAACAAAATTAAAATCTGAGCAACAGAAATAAACACATTTGATGTAAGCGTAAAGCAAATGAGGGTTGCTTATTCCATTAGACCTATTGTGGGATACTAGTTAATATAAAATAGAATATATAATATAAAATATATAACATAAAATAAAACTTTTGCACAGCATTGTGTTCTACCCTTATTAGTGGATCTGAGTTATTATGAACAAAATGGTTTCTCCTCCCTGCCCTCATGCTGCTTGAACTCTGCTCTTCTGTTGTCCTATCACTGCTTGCCATTATTCATACCAAGAGATTTACCCTTGCCAAAATCAGAAAGTTGCAGCTAATTGGATTACTTGAAACACTCTAGGAGGAGTGAATCGTGGGAGTTTGTTTACCTATAAACAAACATGGGCACTTGGGTATGATTTTATTATTCAACGGCTTCCAGTCTCCAAGACAATGTGTGATCTGCCATCTCTTCTCTTCTTTATTCCTATTTCCTCAAGGTTTTATAACCACTAATTTGTTACTTTTACGACAGCTGAAATTGGGAAGGAGAAGAGGGCTCACTGCATCTTGCTGCAGTATAGCAGGCAGTTATTTAATGTTCTTACTGGATATGCATAACTTTCAAGTCACACTTCTGGGGATGTTGACAGTAACCATTTTCTCTCCATGTGACAGAATACATACATAAATTAATATGACCTTTCCTAGTCTGTTAAAAGTGTGATGAAAGCAAAATACTTCAGAGAGAAACATCCATTCAAATGTCTTATGAACCACTGGATGCCGTGTTGTTATTATTATTATTATTATTATTATTATTATTATTATTATTTATTTTTTGATGTCTAAATTGATTTGTTAGGAGTTATTTATGTGCATTATCTTGCAGCACTCCCACACATAACCTTCATATCATTTTATACTGATAAGGCTAACCTTCCGAGGAAACTGGGCAGACAACTGATTTCATGGGCTTGACAAGGTAAAATGGCAATTTTACACAGTTTGTTGAAAATTAACCACCGAAATATTTGAAGGAAGGAACAAGTCCTATAATATGTTAATGGTGTTTTTCTGCTTGAAGGGTGATAGTAAAGATTCTTTTTTAAAAACATTTTTAAAAAACAGTTTTTAAGCGAGAGGCTCAGCTGCTTCAGATTTTCACTTGCAAAATATTTTTCCATGGAAGTGGGCTTTGGAGATGTTGTATATCCACCAAAAACACTTTCTTCTTCTCTCTGTGTGTGTGTTCCTTAATAAGCTGGTATGTCTCAATATTTTGGAGCACCTGAGTGCAGAGCCTATTGAGATAGTAACAATCATCATACACAAAGATGGAATAACTGTGGGAGGGGGCTCTTCACAGCCTAAGGTGATTTTCCCTTGCTATTAAACTATTAGTAAAATTCTTTTTCCCACGTCTGGCTTGCTCCTCTCCTCTTCCTGTTTTTCTGCTTCATTTCCTTTGTTTGTTCTCTCTCTACTTTCCTGACCTTTGAACATGCAGGAAGCATGAAGGGGTATCTCCCACATGTGGAGACTCCATTTTCCCTATTTTTCTACTGACTGTAAGTATAGACAGCAACTGTAAATAAAGACCCCTTTTTTCCACTTAAAATGATTCCACTGTGATTTTTAAGTGCTAGTCACTGAGAAAGTGTTAGTCACTGAGAAAAGAGGTAGGCTACTGAGACTTAAGCTATTCTTTCGTGCTTCCTCTGTGTTTTCATTGTTTGTACCTAATACTCTGCTAACTAGAAGAATTAACTAAATTCTTCAATAGAGTCACAGTCTGCAAGTTCAAATCCCCATGTTGCCTCCTAGGAAACTGGCCTACTAAAGATCACAGGAGCATGTAGGGGTTATGTGCCCTGTCACGTACATGGTCTTCAGCAGCCTGCACAGTCTGGAATGACACCAGAAGGAGGGACTGGTAAACTACTTCTGGCTGGTAAAAAAAATTCATAGCTAGTGATTTTTTTTGCACCTAGAAAAACTTTGGAGTATATCCGTAAGTTAAAATTAATTTGCCGCAACATAACTACTTAATATAGTGCAATCTGATGAAACATGGAACATCATTCCACTTCCTGAAGCTCAGAGGATACATTCCTTCACCTCCAAGATAGGTGAAGAAATGGGGTGGGGTTAAGTCCCCCTCTGCAACTGGGGACTCTATTCCTTTTCACTTCAACTTGGGTCAGATATTTATCAACTTCAAAGCAAAAGAAAATCTAAAGAAGTCTATGGTATTTTCCATGACGGTACAACCAATTCTGCTATAGTCTCATTTCAGACTCCAGCAAATTTAGGATAGATGCTGTTTTTGAACCATATGCTTTTTGGTTTGGGTTCCATTTTAGCTACCCCCTAAATTACAAACTCCAGTATACCAAGGGACAAGGGAATGTCAACAAAATATCATAGCATCTCTTCCTTTAATGATCACATGGGCATGCACTGCCAGTTTGATGGTTTGTTTTGGTTCATTTATCAGCCCAACTTGTGTTCAGTACTTCGAAGCCCTGCGTCCTCTGGGAGGCACCCGCTCAGAGGCCTGGCTTCCCTACCCCACCTCCTTCAGGCACTATCTCTGAGTGGGTGCCTGCCAAAACCTGTTCAGCCAATAACCAAGCTGGCAAAAACCTACGAACCAGCGTTTCATATCCATCTCTAGTAACAGTAAAATATGCAAATGGAAATTGATTCATGGGAAGTGCTATCTGCAGAAAAGACTGAGGAAAAAAAATATCTTTTTAAAGACTAGTTATGCTGTACATATGAACATATCTCTTTAAGGCATTCTGGAGATTTTATCATTCTGTTAGAAAAACTCTGCTTTTGTTCATAATGGCTTTCCAGTGGACTTTGCTGTTATTTCTCCAATTCCTCTCAGTATAAGTTATTTGTTGATTGAAAGCAACTGTGATTGGCATTTTCAAGTACACCTCAGTGAAATCTTGAGATGGCTTTTATATCAGTGCAATTGTTACGATGCAACAAATTTCCACCAAGAGCAGCTGGAGAAAAGATTAGTCCCCTATCCACTTATTGACCATAGGATATGGCTATTCCATATATGGTCCTATCTTCTGGGGAAAAAATACTTTTTCAGGCAACCCACTTTTCCCTGCTTTATGTTCTGAAAGGTCACTGATTCTCTTGTCAAAATAATATTTTGGTTCTGCCTCTCAATTTTTTTCATTCTTGCCAGGCTGTAAAAGGCACGAGGCTGTAGTAAATCTTCTGTGACAAGCAAATTAGCTCCAATCCATTGTCCCATTAAGAGCTGGATAGGAGACCACTGATTCTCCAAGTGGTGTGCTCCTTAAACTCTACTCATGACCTGGGGTTCAATCCCAAGTAGCTGGCTCAAAGGTCCCTTAGCCTTTCAGCCTTCTGAGGCCAGTAAATTGAATACCCAGCTCATGGGGGGGGGAGGGTTGATGTGTAGCCTGCATAATTAAATTGTAACCCGCCCAGATAATTCCTTAAGTGCTATGGGGTGGTATATAAGCAGCACACTTTGCTTTATCCATATTGCCATCATTGTCACTGGCTTTCTTCATCAGATTTGGGGCAAAGACATTTTAACAAGGGCGTTTGACCAGGAAACGTTGGGACTAGTTGTAGGGTGCCAAAAATTTCAGTTGCTGCCAAACCTTTGGAATTCTTTGCCTGAGAACTGTCGGGACAACTTCACTGCTGACTTCACCTAGTAAGTAAGTAGCCACTTTCTGAGGACATCACCTTTAAGAGCCTCGTGGCGCAGTGGTTAAAACGCTGTACTGCAGCTAAAACTGTGCTCACGACCTGGGGTTCAAATCCCAGGTAACCGGCTCAAGGTTGACTCAGCCTTCCATCCTTCCGAGGTCGGTAAAATGAGTACCCAGCTTGCTGGGGGGGCAATGTGTAGCCTTTATAATTAAAATTGTAAACCGCCCGGAGAGTGCTTGTAGCGCTATGGGGCGGTATATAAGTCCAATAAATAAATAAATAAATAAATAAACCATGCCGGGGGGGGGGGAGCCCTCCTCAGGCTATAGTAGCTGCTGTATCATGGTTAATCCTTGGCCAACAACTCACTTCAAAAGTTTGTTTTTCACATTTCTTAATACCTAGATGACCCTCAAGGATCTTTTGCTGAATTTTGCTAAAGAGTCTACTAGAAATTGCCATCTTGCTCCAAAACAAATTCAAATCATCTGCCATAGTGCGCTTATGTGTACAACTCTGGTTGTCTCTGGTGCTCAGATCACAAGAATTCGTCCATGTAGACCTGGCACTAGGCAGCACTTGATTCAGGATGTGCAACTTGGGTCTTCAGAGGTTTACTTCAAGATCAGGCATAGTTTTTCATTTAGCACTGGAAGGAAAGATATGAAGCGTATCCACACAAGCTGTAGTTTCTGTCATCAAAGTCCTTTGCAATAGTGGGGACAGCTCTTGAAAGCGCATCTGCAGAGAATAACAAATACTCAGGTATGGAGATCATTACCAAACCATATCTCTGCAGTCTGATTGCTATTTATTGTATCTATAATGTACAATTAATCAATGGTTTCCTGAATTAAATTATGAAGGTCTTATGATAATTTTTATTTTCAGTGTTGTTAACTTCTTCACAATACATCAAGTAGCTCTTTTACAATTTGTGCGTATCAGGTTTTAACTTCAGCATCAGTAATGGATGGCCGTGCCACTAGTTGCCAGTAGTAAACATATTTTTATAAGATACTAATGCAGAGGCAACCACCAGTATCTTGACAGGCCTGCTGGAGAAGCTGAACTGGGCCATAATCTTCTCTGTGGTTGACAGTCTGAAGTGCTCTTTTTGGGTTACCTTGTTCAGCCACCTTGGGCCCCACCACACACACGACTGTCTGCTGTGTTTTTCTATAAGTATAAATGAGTTCACCCAATCACTTGGCTCATCCATCTTTTCTTTTAATTATCTATAGGAACACCATCCTGTCTACCTCAGTTTTTAATTTATTTTAAAGAAAAAAAAGGCACTTTCCTTCAGGGACAAATACCTGGAGAGATAATCTTAATAAAAGCAAGAAAATAACAATCAACAAGTTTTCCAAGAATTCTCTGGAATGCTCTCCAGAGAAACAGCCCAGGCCTACAAATAAATCTGGGTGTTCCTACATGGGTGGTCCATTTTCATAACCAGTAAGAGACATACAGTATATGTTTTACTAAACTTGGTTTTCCATAGGATGCTAAATCTAGGTTGGATGTCACATTTCTGGGTATAACTGTCAATAGACACTTCTATGTGGTATTTTTATATTTGCCACTAGCCAAACATCTCAGCACTGGGACATTTATTCCATAATAATAGTTGGATATGATATATCTTGCTCTTCATTCTGGTATGTTTAACAGATGTTTATCATGTTTTTCACATAAGATGTTAACATGAAGTACCTGTGGTTGTTGTGGGTTTTTTTGGGCTCTTTGGCCATGTTCTGAAGGTTGTTCTTCCTAACATTTCACCAGTCTCTGTGGTCGGCATCTCCAGAGGACAGCACTCTGTACTCTGGTGAGCATAGAGTGCTGTCCTCTGAAGATGCTGGGCACAGAGACTGGCGAAACGTTATGAAGAACAACCTTCAGAACACAGTCAAAGAGCCCGAAAAACCCACAACAACCATTAGATCCCGGCCGTGAAAGCCTTCGTGAATACAATGAAGTACCTGTGTTCAGTTTAAATGGAATCATTGTCTCCTTCACTTGCTGAAAGAAGTAGTCCCTTTTATCAGACTTTCTTGCTTTCAAAAGTTAGCACTGTATGCTTAATCTAAATTCAGGCATGTCCATCTTGTCTTGTATGTCCTCTGATGTGGCTGCATCTTTCAAGGTTTCTGTGCTTTTCACACTTAAAACAGAATTTTTCAAGTGCATGACATTGTTTAGGGCCACGTTTCATTTCATATCACAAGTCTTGACTCTCTTGCATTCTTATTGCCTTGCCAGTTGGTTGTGAGGAAAATATGACCCCTTTGGAGCTTGGCTTTTTATGATCCGTCCTTTTGCATTCGAAGCATGTAACACACTTTCTGCTGGATTCTTTGGCCTTTGCTTTCATGGTCTCTCCAAACCCATGATAGCTTTGTCAGGAGGCAAATGTCCTTCTTAAGTAGCCACTTTCTGAAGACATCACCTCTAATATCAGGAACAATTCTTTCCCTTACGGGTGTCATCTAAATCACCAAAACTGAAATTCTTTCCTTAAATCAGGCCGTAGTCACATGAGCCACATGTTGCCTTTCCATTGTCTACTGAGTTTGTATCATAAATTTGCTGTCACACAATGCATGGCCATTAGTGAATCATTTACCCGGCGAGAGTGCAAACTGCGGATCATTTCTCACTTGACCAGAGGCTTCTACTTTTTGTTGTTGTAGATCTTTTTTTAAAAAAATGTTGTGTTGCTGTGCATGTGAACAGTCTTATCATAACTTTTTGGAACTACTGTTACCATGCATGTCCTTTTGAACTGTTTTTAATTTTTGTTTTGTTTTTCCACTGTGTTTGTGTTGATGCATAAGGTTAACTTTTGTCAGACAGTGTCAACAGGAAGGTCTAGGAGCCTATTGAATTGGAAAGTCTAGGAGTTTTTTGAATCATTATTCAATTACCTAAAAGCACATTGGGATGAACATCCTGGAATAAATAACATGTGACTGTAAAGCACGACAGGAACACCATTAAAAGTTATGTGACCACCAGGAGACATTTCACTGGTATAACCGTGGCCTCAGTTACATATTGATTTATTGCTGGGTTGGCTTTTCATTTGCATGAAAATGCCTTGTTCCTTCCAAAGTTTCAGGTTTTTTAGGCATGCAGTATTCTTCAAATTCATCAAGTAGCATTTTTAGTTTCATAATCTATCACTCAGCAAGTCTAAAGTAAAAAAATCCCCAGCTTCTTCCTCCATCACCACTTGCAGGAAAAAAAAATGAGGATTTTATTTTATCAGTTTTCTCTCCTGTTCTTTTTGCTGCCAGGTGGAGTTCAAACCTTTGTCTCAACTTTTTCCAGTTCCCTGCAATGTCCCCTGTCAACTGCAGGCTTGATAGGCACTGTAACATATCCATGTTTGCAAAAATCCCTCCAATTTAACAGCACTTGGACAGGTCTTACAGCTTTCTCCAGGAGTGGCTCCCACAGCTGCTTATCTCCTACTTTTACAGCCAGAAAACTGCTGCCAGTTAATTCACTGAACTCCCCATTCTCCACTTCTGACACTATGCAATGTTTTATGGTTAAAAACAAGGCTATAGGAATGAGGAGTAAGCCAAGGCAACTTTATCCTGCAGAACCACCAGAAATTGTGAAAAAGCAATAACAGGACTTTTTTTTTTTTTTTGTAACCAAGTTCAATCTCTTCAGGGCTGCTCCCTAAATTTCAAACCCCTTAACATCAAAGGAGTGTCAACAAATTATAGTTATCATAAAAGACAGTGTCATAGCATCCTCTGCCTTGTGGCACCTTAAAAACTGACAAGTCTTACTGGGTACTTCAGTCCAGAAAACCCTATGCTAAATAAAAATAAATGTCCCTTCAGCACAACAAAGGGGGTGACTACTTGGGCATTTGTCCTGCTGTTTGGTCCACTGTGGGGACAGACTGGTTCACTACTTTTGCCAACAGTCAAATGACAGAAGTGCCGGTGTGAACCAGCCCATCCCCAGAATGTTCCTACTCACATTTTTCTGGCTGCATGCCAAAGGAAAAAAAAGTAAGCAAAGGATGTTGCTTTTATATCACCCTGTACTGCTGAAAGCTCTCTCTGGGCAGTCTACAATTTAATTATGAAGGCTACATGCCCCTCTCAGCAAGCTGGTAACTTGATTTACCAAACTCAAAAATATGGAAGTCTGAGTCAACCTTAAGCTGACAACCTGAGTCCATTGGTATCAAACTCATGTCATGAGCAGAGATTTGATTGCAGTTCTACAGTTTAACCGCTGTGCCACAAGGCTCCTGTCAGAGATGACTGCTTTTCAAGTGTGGGTAGAATCACTCAATTTTTGGGTTTTTTTTCCTAGCATGCATGATTGCTGGGACTGAACCAAAGCAGAGCTTGCCTCTTCCAATTCCCATTTGGTTTCAGTTTCCCAATATCTTTAAGTTTGGCCACTTAATGACATTAGGAAATCTAAAACTTCCTTTGCTTTCCCAGGATCATTAACTGGCTAAGCTTAAGGATACTGTGAAATTACCATATTTTCTGTATATAAGACACCCCCATGTATAATCCAAAATTAAGAAATCTAAGTGAGGCTTAGCAAGTGTAGGGGGAAAGGGATCGAAGCACTGCAGGATCACTTTGATCCCTGCTTTCCCTTCCACTTGTTTTTGTTCTCTCCTCAGTTTACTTCCGAGTATAAGACAACCCTCAATTTTTAGTATAAAGATTTTAGACAAAAGTATAGTCTTATACATGGAAAAATATGGTACAATCAGATAGGACAGAGGCCAAGTTGTTGTTGTTGTTGTTGTTTTTAATTCTATAAGGGCAGTGCTGGTGTGTTGTACTTTTAATTAGTTTAGTTTTCTGGGTCAAACAGAGTTGTTTGAGATGTGTATGTAAATGCAAGGATATGGCCCAATGGCATACTGGACTGCTAGGTGACCTTAGGCAACCCTATATAGCCTGCTCCAGGCCATGCCACTGTGTGAACATGCTGTTCTAACATTAGTTAGCCAGATGAACCCATAGAGAGAGGGAACTCACATTTATGTTTTAAATGCATTGAACTGTATACTCATTGTTGGTGAAAATGTGGAATTAAATTTCATAAATTGTGACAAGAAGGATTGCAGCCACAGTCAGCCACACCTACTAGGAAGCAAGTTAGTAGGAACTGCACACAGTGAGAAGTAATTCTGTGTAAATATAATAAATGTGTGCCGTTAAATCAATTCCGACTGATAGCGACCTATTTCAGGGTTTTCCAGGTAGATAATAGAAGTAGTTCACCATTCCCTTCCTGGGGGGGGGGGACTCTGGGGCTGTACAGTTTGTCAATGACCACACAGGCTGGCTCTATTTGCAGGAGACATCGTGGGGAATTAAACTCCCAACCTCTGGCTCCACAGCCAGATACTTAAACCACAGAGCTACCCAGCCAACTTCTCTTGTATTATAAAGACATAAATGGGAGCTGACATAATCACTCCATAAAGCTACATTTTCGTTTAATTTGAAACTTCCTATCCACTCCCTCACCCCCAGTTCTGACCCTGCTAGCAGGAAATTTCAGATATGAAAGGCTCCCTGCCAATGCTAAGGCTTTCAAAGGCTTCAAGGTCAAAATGGATCACTAGGGAACCTGGAAACCTGAAAGAAAGGGGAAACTGTGGGCTGCCCCATCTGCCCCTTCCATGATGAGTCTTTGCAGAAGAAGGAGCTTTATTAAAAGGAGAGAACAACTTGCATGAAAAGTCTTTTACAGAATCAGTTCTGGCTTGACCCTGAAGATAAATAGGTTTTGGCAGCCCCAGACCCTGACATACAGCAGGCACATGGTCCTTTGCAGACCTTCTGGGCATAATTTAAGAGTCTTTAACAGGATCGGGTCCTTCCAGGCTGGTGCTACATAGTTATTGTCAGACCCAGGCTCTGTCCAGCTGGGGAAGGAAAATGTTCTTGCGGAGTCAGGCCCCTTTAGGCAGGTAGCAGACAAGTCCCCAGCTAGGTCCAGTTCCTGCAATGAGCCACATGCCCCAGTCTAACAGGTCAACACTGTCTTATGGGTGTTGGGGAGTTACTTCACTCCCATAGTAAGTCCAGCTTGGTCAGAATGTCTCTTAAAGAAAGCTTCCAGGCAGGAGGCACACTGCCCTTCTGACGCTACACCCCCTTGGTCCCTGAGAGGAGAAACTTTCATACACACCCCTTTCTGGGGTGGCATGACAGGATGCAAAGCAGGAACTGGGTGCAGGGCATGGAGGCAGAAATCAGGATGAATGTGGTAGCTGGAGAACCAGGGTTCAAGACAGGAGGGCAGAGGACCAGCCACCTGCATTCTCTCCAGCAGACCTGGCATCTCTCTAGCTTTCTAGGAGCCTTGACTCTTGGAGCCTTACTCTTTCTCATCTTACCCTGGCAGTTGCTTCAGGCATTGCAGCCAGCTCCCTTCGTAGCAGCATCTCAGCAGAGTTCTCCTTCCCTGGGCACAGACCAGTCTTCAATGTCTTGCCAGTGTTTGTCCCCCATGGAATCTTCCGGTTTGCCTTTTATCTCTAGCTCAGCCACCCCCACAGCTGTGCCTGCAAGGGTGGTGGTGAGAAGGTGGTCTGCCCACTACGCCAGCCAGCTGCAGGTGGGGCAGGTTCACAGAGATACCGGAAGCTTTAAATTAAATTAAATTGAAGAGTAACCTTATAGGCTGATGATGCCATCATTATTTCTGCTTTCATAGTTATGTCAACAGGATTCCAACCACAATGTTTTGGTGCAAGGATTACTCCCAACTAGTTTAGCAAAATATATAGTCTTTCCATTTAGAATTTAATGGGGGGAGAGAATTTAATTTAACTGGAGAGAACTGTACCATAGTTTTCAATGAAAATATACCAATCTATGACATTTCCATGTAACTCTGTAAAATATCCTGCTGGAAGTTCTGGAGAGCCATTGCTAGCTTTCTAGAGTCCCGGGCAAGTGTCCTTCTGGTTGGCTTGCTCACCTAGGGGAGCAGGGATGGTAGCCCTCCAAGCAGCACTGTATGGCTTGGTCTAGGCACTGTTTTACTTTCTTGCGATGCTTCAGATAAAAACCGTATGTGGAAAACATCCTGCCATTTTAGAAATCAAAAGAAAGTTAATATAATTTTAGTTTCCTACATCAGCTTTCCAGCTTCCTATCACTTCTTGGCAGATCAGACAAAAATCCAAGAGGAACAGGTACATCAAGGAGGCATCAGTAGTGAGACCTACGAGACTGCTGACATCCTGGCTACTGAAAAAAAGATGCTAGATGCTGATGCATGCCTTGCCTATGGGCAGGAGGTGTAGCTACAGTAAGTACTGGGGAGACTTTTGTTTTTCAGATGTTTTAGATTGTACCTCCCTAAATCTGTTACCATTTCCCTGAGATGTCTGGAAATTAAAGTCCAAAATATTTGGAAGGTGTATATTTCCATCCCTCATGAAATGAATACTGATCTGCATGCATGAATGGCCTGAGTCTGTATACAGCTCCTTCCTGAGGTTGCAAGGATAGGGATTCACTGTGGATAATCAAGAGTTTGAGATAATTACAGCTTCAGTGAAAGGAGAGAAGGTATCCCTCAACAGTATGAGAAAGGCATAATGACAAATTAACAAAGCTTGTTTTATGTATGGAACAATGAATAAATTAGCTGGGGGGGGCTTCCTTATATTTCTCATTACTCTTACTTAATTTGGGATCTTCCAATGTATTTCATTTTACGGGTAAAATGTTCCCCCCTCCCCCCTTCTTGTTGATGAACTGACTGTCATAAGTTGCCAAATACATGTAAAAGATTTTCATTCAGCTCATAAGAGGGAATAATTCATAATCAATTGAACCAATAAAGTTCCTGACTTAATGTTGGCATATAATTCTCAGCAGAGAGATTAAGATGATTGGTTATGTTGCCAAAAGCTTTTAATCAAGTTATTTACAGTAATGTCTGCAACATAAAATAGTGGCAGTCAAAAAGAGACTGTCAAAACATAACAATATTTTAAAATGACCAGCTCAAAAGCAGATTTTAGTTACCCACTGTGATTATCATTCTTTTACATTTCCTCTATTTCAACCAAATATAATGTATATATAAAATGAAATGTATATAATTTATTGGTAATATGGCTTCATATATATACGTGTGTGTGTGTGTGTGTGAGAGAGAGAGAGAGCAAATTCCCTACAAGAAAGTTAACTGTACTGAAGCAATAGCAGAAGTAACAGGAGGAGAAGAAAAAAAGTGGACTTAGCTGTGAAGAGATCCCTTCCTGAAATATACCACTTCAAAAGACAAAGAGATGTCCCAAAAATGTTTTTCTTTTGGATATATCCTGAGAAAAGAGCTTCAAAGGAATATCAAGTTAAATTACTCATTTATGGCCCTTTGTTTGTTTCCCCTGTAAAGCAATACATAGAACTTTGTTTCTTTGGACGGTCCTTATACCCATGTTGATGTCTATATTTGACTGTCTGCTGGCTAACATAATAAAAGTGCTTTCCTAAACCCTCAATGTCCCTCATCTGATATTAGAGATGGGCACAAACCACTGGTTCTGATAAAAAGGTGTTTGGTGCTTCCCAGTCCCACCTCCTCCAGCAGATGCCCACTCAGGCAGCGCCTACAGAAGGCGGGGCAAGGAAGCCAGGGCTCTGCCTCTAAGTGGGTGCCTGTCAGAGGAGGCAGGGCTGGGAAGTACCAAACATCTGTTCATCTGCAGGATCAACCAGTAGGAACCACTGAACTAGTGGTTCATGCCCATCTCTATCTCAGATTCTGAAGAGAATGTTCTCCACACTCTACTAGTTGCAAGTGCTTGAATGTGGAATGCAGGTTTGAAATATGTAGTTTCCTTTATGTTTAATTTGTGATACACGTATACAATATGGATACAATATCAAGTCTAGAAGTGTGCACATCTATAAAGTCTGCATCTACATGTCTTTCTTTTCCAATCTCCATGTTCAGCCTATGTCCCGTTCACCTTTGCGAATACTATGTCCAGTTCGACTAGGATTTCTTCCTCCCTCCTCTTGCATTGCCCCTTTCTTTGCTTGTTTGTTTCAAACATATACACATATGTGTGCATGCTTTAGAATGCACCCATTGCCCCAACACATTCTCTTATTTAGTAAAACATGTTTCAACAGAATTTGCCTTCATTTCAAACATGCACTCTTTTCTATGAATTAGTTTTTGAGTATGTAGTCGAGTGTGTTTTTTGTTTCTTTCTTTTTTTTCTCCCAGATGCATTAATAGCCAATTCTGGGTGCTAAAGAAGAAACACATATAAAATATTATAGTTCTTTAAAAGCTAGCAATTTTATTTCAGAGTTCTCATAAGAAAAACTTCCTCAGACATTGGCATGTGAACACATGACTGCTACAAATATACATATCCCCATGACCAGTAAGGAGACAAATAATAGACTAAATAGCAATGGTTTGTTAACACAGGAATGGCTCTGTCCCAATAATAATCTAAAGTTTGGTGTGGGAAGTATAGATTGAAACGGAGTTGCTGAACACAGATTGAAGTCTGATTTTGCATACTTCTGAAATTAAGTTTGCCATTTTGGAGGCAGGTAGATATCAAGCAAATGGGTACTGAAGCTAGAAAGCAATGAAATGGAGGAGGGAGCCCTGAAAGGACAGAGTAGGAACTTTCATATGACTTGGTAAAATTCTACCAGCCCATCGTGTGATCTGATCCCAAGAAAGAAGGAATCTGTGATATCAACTTCATAACAGTTTTAGTACTGAAACATGGTAGAGAACATGCCAGCAGCCATAGTGGACATAAAGTATGGAGCTTGGAACTTACTTTGAGAGCTCCCCCAAATCAAACTAATACAAACCAACACAACTCAAACTAAGCCCCAGAATATAGAAAGTATACTTGTTCATTAGTAAATGGCACAACAGTGATTCATTATAGACAGTACACAATCACAATAAAACTGCTGGAGAGCTTTCACACAAGGTAGCTAGAGGAATCTTCAGAAAGCCAGCTACTGGACAGGAAGCAACACACTTTCATCTCTCACTTTCATTTTAGGCATATCATGTTTGATATTGATTTCAAATTAAGCTGATTAGCAGATGCTTGAAATTCACTTCAGCACAGTAAGCATGTTCCTGGTTCTTGATAAGTATAATGTGTCAATGTCATGCCATAATTATGGGCACTATTTATTTCTACCATCTCACGGGACACTATGTCATTAGAGGAATACAAGCACGCAAAGACAGTATACGTAACAGAGATCAAAGGCAATTAAAACAGAAACTCATCTGGAATGTATGCCACTTCCATGCAGCATTCTTCATTGTAAGGAAGCAGAGAAGCAGTCAAAGAGGAGTAAGGAGAATTTATTAAAATGGATGATTAGGGGGAAAATCCAAAGCTGTGCATTTAAACTTCAAATAACAGAATTGAACTTTCCCCTCTTCTCCTCCATGCCACTCTCCAACCCACCCACCCCAAGTCTTTCCTGGAGTCTTCTCAACCCTCTAGAATAAATTTAGAGTGTGTCCAGGAATGCATGGGAGAAGAGTGTATTCTATGACATGTATCATCATTATTTATACACGCCTCTTTATACCTAGTTAGATAATTCATTCCCTATGTCTCTAACAAATGGTGCCCAAACAATTTAAAGCCTCACATTCTCATGAATTGTGCACAATAATAATAAAACTTCGTGTACATTGGCTAGCTAACACAAAAGTGTATATATAGTAGATTGCAGGAAAATACTTTTAAAAATATTGTACATCATTATCTTTTTAGTAAATATTCTGCTTCCTTCCATTTGCATGTTCATGTGTATGCTGAGATAATGAAATGAACAAGCAAGTTGTGATAGACGTGAAGAAAATTTGTGATGTTTGTGTGTCTCAGTGTTGATGGGGATGTGTATGTATGTCTGTGTGTAAACAGGATGTTACATATGTGCAAAGGGTGTATTCCTCTGTTTGCAAAGGATCTCTCTCTCTCTCTCTCTCTCTCTCTCTCTCTCTCTCTCTCTCTCTCTGTGTGTGTGTGTGTGTGTGTGTGTGTGTGTGTGTGTGTGTGTGTGAGAGAGAGAGAGAGAGAGAGAGAGAGAGAGAGAGAGAGAGAGAATATGAGCAAATGACTCAGTTCACTACAAGAAAGTTAACCATATTCCAAACTTTACAGTCCTACAAATTGAGTTGTTAACTATGTCTCATTGAAAGAATTGTGCTAAAGATTGACTAAAGATTTTGAGGCTATCTACATTATCATTCTCTATGATCACTGGTTACTTGTATGTCACACATCACATGTCTAGAATTATCTCTGTTCACCCAATCTTACCAACTGCATTTCCATCCAGTTTTGATGGATTTTTTTATTAAATCTAAATGGATCCTCACTTATCCTTCTATATAGTTCACTCCATGGTGCATGATAAATAGAAATCACTCCTTCATTGCAGGAGTTATATTCCAAATCTGTGATCACACATTGACTCAGCAGGGCTAGCAAATGAGGGAAAAGATGCAGTTTTAGAGAAAAGAGTCAGTAGTGAAGGAAGATGCCATCTTTTTAAAAAAGGAAGTACAAAGTTTCACAATCACATTCATGGCAACTGAACATCCAAGTTGTGAAAGACCTTAGAGTTTACAGAATAGTCCGTATCACAAAAAAGATGCTACCAGGATTTAATTTTACAATGGAAAACAGTAAGACAGTAAGATTTGTGAGTGGCATCTAGGAAGGCATACAGAAGGGTTAGCCTTCAGATATTACTGACAACCATCAGATTTCATGACAATCATGATTTCCCCTCCCAAAGAGTAAATAAAGAGGCAAGACACAAAAAGGGATTTCAAGCTTGGGCCACAATTTTATTAACTATTTAACCCATTAACCTGAGCTAAGCCTAAGGTAGTGAATAAAACCTAAAAAACAGAGCAGATGGATTCTATATGTCCCTCTCCAGCCTAGCCTGGGGGGAATC
The DNA here is from genome assembly GCF_051106095.1 of Pogona vitticeps. NCBI lineage: Eukaryota > Metazoa > Chordata > Lepidosauria > Squamata > Agamidae > Pogona > Pogona vitticeps. The sequence continues at coordinate 149,845,779 of NC_135786.1, read as the reverse complement.
CTTTGTCACGGGTCTTGCTGTATATCACCTACCTTGCTCCAGCTGGCTCAACTGGGGAGAAATACTCAGGTCCATCACTGTCTTAATTCTCATGAGTTGAGACTGGTTGTATCCCGACACTGACTCAGAAGGCTACCCCTGCTTGTGTACCTGAATCTCACGATTCACAGTACCCACTTAGGGAACACAATTGCCCACTGGCACCCTGTGGGATTCATTGCTACTATCCCTCTTCCTGCAGTACCCACCAAATTGTGACCTATTTAAACACAACAATGCCCCTGATCGGCCCTTTGTGCCCCATAAACATCAGAATGTGATAGACAAAAGTCTTTTGGGCTCCTTTTGTTCAATACGCCAGTCAGGGAAATTTCTATCCAGCTCCCTAAGACAATCAGATCTTCACTCTGGCTTACAGAGTGGTTGGGTGGTCCATCTGGCAGCCACAATTGAAAGAGGCCAGTGTTGGTTTGGGGCAAATCTTAGAGGCTTCTTATCCCACTCCCAATGGCAGTAAGGCTGTGATGCCATTGAGTCACTCAACTGCCCAGCTCCTCATTACTGGGGGTGCAGGGGGACGGGGAGGAGGGAATGCTCTCTTTCCTTTCAAGTTGTGTAGCAGCAGGGGTTCAGAGGTGACATTTCTATCAGATTGTATGAGACAAGACAAACATTTTTGTTTCATGATAACATACCAATTATGAAATACTCTACAAAGTGCATGCTAGTAGTGTGACTTACATGGAAGGGGTCTTCATAAGCTGTTTCACAATAATTAGATTGGATCCCGACACAACAGCTAGCTGGTTTCTGCTTTGGGTGGTAAATTATAATGAAAAACAAATCAGTCCAGATGAATGCGCAGGAAAACCATCTGCGGAAATGTGCCTGACAGCTCTGAGGAGGCTTTGAGGGTTGTCTAATCCAAATCCCTTTTTGATCACATGATATGCTTCAAATCATTCCAGACAGATGCTTGTTCAGCATTATACAGTTGTGAGCTAGCTATCTAAAGCTGGCACCAGCTAAATATTACACACAGATCTGTTCAAACTTGTGCCCCCCCAAAAAAATTTTGTATGCTCTTTCCTGATTAATATAATCAGAAATTTATTTAAAAGGCATTGCATCACATGAGAGTGTTTTCCCATTGTTCCTCCCTTTTTCCCTCAGGTGATTGTCAAAATTCTGTTTGTCTTTCATTCCCACACTACTTGCTCCACACAAACCCGGCCTGGGGAATAACTGCAGTGTCAAAAATAAAAAAAAATAAAAAGCCTGTGTGAGCCAGGCTTTCTTTTACAAAATTTCAAACTCATTACTGATCTCAGGAGCATTAGAAAGTAACTGATCGTGTGCTCTTTGCTTCTTCTCATCTGTTTTGTACAAAACTAATAGGTGTAAACCCACGAGTGTTAATGTAATTTTAACAAATGTTTATGCATTTATCCTTCAGATTTCATATATGCTGTCACATTATATATTCCAGGGAGTTATTTTTTTTAATAAAATGTCTGTCTTCATTAAAAGTGCATTAAAATGAATGAGGGTAAAAATGATGTTCAGTGAGCAATTAGGCTGATTTAAGTGTGCTTGACAAGGCTCTAGGAAAAAAAAAAACCCAAGCAGCAGCACGGATGTTGTTGCATAGACATATCATAACCAATCTGAACAGATACTAAAGCACAGGCAGAAAAATACACACACTTAAAGAAACAGCCCCATATTACTAATTGCTGATATATTTCTATGACAATAGCACTCAAAGAAAGTGGGTGTTGATGAGGAGAAAAAAAAGTTGCTTTAAGTGGCAGCTTTACGTTAAATATCCTCGAGATGTGGTGTTATTACATATCCTCATGCGGTACCTGATTTTTAATGAACTGATTAAGTTCATAAAGGCAATTATTATACTGCATAATGAAACAATGTGCACTTGTAAAATGTTATTACTACAAAATAGTTATAAATGGAGCGTCTGTTACCATTGCCCTGTTAATTAGGGGGGATGCATTAATGCTTGTTTAGTTCGCATAACCAGCAGCCCTTCATAAATGCTGATCAGTTACATTATTAATCACATACATTATAATAAACTGCAACATTATGTTTCATTTAGGAAAGTTTTGGAATTATTTCTTTAATGGAAGATTTCCCTCCCCCCCAAATATATTTCTGAATGCTTCCCAAAATAGCATATATCAGGTTGTCAGGTTGGTCTGAGGAATCAGCACAGAATGTAGGTTCTACACAAGGCCAGATGTGGAAATAAGTCTTAGTTTTGCATGCATACCCAAATGTTCTCCCTGTCCTTGCAGTATCTTTAGCTAGGGAATGGATAGATAAATTTAACTCTGGTTCACATCACTTTTGGATATGTCTGTTATTAGGTCAATTCTATCTTTCTGCATTAAAAGGCAGATTTTGTGTGTGTGTGTTTTTTTTAAAGACATGAAATTCTTATGCAAAAAAGTACTTTTGGCCTGAGGTTGCTCCTTATCATCAATGTTGTCATTATTAAGAATAAAGTTAATAGCCACTCCAGTTAGTGAGAAATCTCAACTGGTAACATAGTTACTGCCACAAGTATTCTAAGTAGGGTCAAAAGTACCCAGGAGATAATGGAGGGAATGGCATGTCGTTCCATTCAGGAATATGTGTCAGGTATATAAATGGTATATATGGTATCCTTTTTGACACATATTCCTGAATGGAACGACATGCCGTGTGTGTGTGTGTGTGTGTGTGTGTGTGTGTGTGTGTGTGTGTGTGTGTGTGTGTGTGTGTGTGTGTGTGTGAGAGAGAGAGAGAGAGAGAGAGAGAGAGAGAGAGAGAGAGAGAGACAATGGGGATTCTTCCCTTTTTTTAACATACAAATACCAATGAATAACAGGGCAGATCATCATGTCCAAAAGCATTTATCATTCTTTTTTTAAAAAAAATAGCAGATGTAGCAACGTCATCCTGGATTTCCCACTCTTTGATAGGAAGAAATCTGTGTTCCGATCTACCCATAATCCACACAGGCCCAAAGTAGTTGGTAAACCCATAGCTTCATGGACTTGAAGTAGAAAAGTGGAGTGAAGCCTCAGAAGTAAAAATGGGCATGCCAGTTCGTTTATTCGTTGACCAGGTGTTCAGTGCTTCAAATCTCCACCTCCTCTGCTGGGCACCCACTCAAAGGCTATGCTCAGAATAGGCAGGGCAGGGAAGTGAAGCCACTGCTTCTGAGTGGGCACTTGTCAGAGGAGGCGAGGCTTTGAAATGCCAAACACCTGTTTGGCTGGTAAACTGACACGAACCATCAAACCAGCAGGTTTTGCCCATCTCTACACACAAGATTACATAGGTATGATGTATGGAGGGACCAAGTGGAAAAATAAAATGGCCAATAGGAAATGTAACCAGTCATTTAACCAGTTTAAAAACTTGTCTATCAAATAAATTCAAGCTGAAGCATTAATAATTCATGTACACTTTTTTTGTTGGTATGTGATTTAAATATTACAACTATCCTGAAGCTTGCCAGTGTTGACACAACAGGGACCACTCTAGAGATATCCATTTTAAAAAATCAATAATATTACAGAAAATAAAACAGCACCACTTTCTCAAAGCAAACAGAGAAAGGATCTTTCATCACACTTTACAGCTACACATGCATACACTTTACTGTGAATAAGCCCTATCTACTCACTGGGGTTATTTCTGAGTATGCTTTGGATTGCACTTTAAAAGATTTTATATTTTAAAATAATCTGAAAAGCTTTTCAGCATCTTGGGTGTTTCAGGTAAAATTTCTGCAAAGAATATATGCAGAAAGTGGAATGTGCAGAAGTGTGGCTGATTGACAGCACATCCATAATGACAAACTAGGACAGGTTATATTTAAAATGTTTTATAACTAGAAATGGAAGATTCTATCAGGCTTATTTTTTCTCTGGTCTCTCTCTCCAAATATGAAACATATCCCATTCAATTTTCACATCACACTGGGATGTTTACCCCCTCATGAAACTATGTATGCATTGCCATAAATATTTTAAACACAATTTCCAAGAACTATTTGTTTTTCTTTCACCCAATGTACACATTTTTCAATTGATTTCCACATGTGTTATGTTCATTGCTCCCTTTCCCCAGAACAATGACACAAGACAATATTATGGGATAAACATGGGCCACACTTTATTGAATAATCATTGTTGCCCTCCTTGAAAAAGGGGCGTCCTGCCATAGTGTGGAATCAGGTTTTCCACAGGGGTCTCAAAGGACCCCTTAACAGACAAATGGGTTAGTCCTTAGCCCCAAGTTCTCATGGTAATGAAGACAGCGAGAACCCGGCCGGCAAAATTTGATCACCCGCAGATCTTGAGCCATATCCTCCTTGTTGGCTGTTGGTCCAGGTGTGGCCCCAGCACATCTTTTCCCCCAAGCACTGTAACTGCACGAGACACTGTGCTGGCAGGTCAGATGAGCTATACATTACCTTTGATTGTGATGGGACTCACCAAAACCTGTTCTATCCACACTACCTGTCACAGCATAGGGACTAGCAATGCTAAGTCCCATGCCCGCCACCCAGCTTCTCAAGCTCCAAAAACAGGGCCCCCTCGATGTCTTTAAAAAGGACATCCAGCCTCCATCTGATAGGTGCACTCCATCCAGCCAAAAGAGCTTGGGCTTATCCGCACAGATCTCTTGGTGACGAATCACAGATCCAAGGCAAACCGCAAACAGCTCTGCATACTTCCCTGTTAACACTCTTCCTTGCAGTGTCAGCTTTCTGCACTTGTCTCGCCACCCTCCAGATAAGCCAGGGGACTATCATGGACCATATAATGCTCATAGCAGGGTACGTTGCCCTCAACCACGTTGTAGCATTCTCCATTTATTAGATCTATGGTTCTTGTTGTATTATGTAATGGTTTATGAATATTCATGCTGCTGAGAGGCGGAGCCAAGGGAGATGCTATAAGAGAGTCAGAAGTCAGATTAGGGGAGATTGAGTCAGAGAAATGTAAGAGTCAGGCAGGAGAGAAAAGCCAGACTGTACTTTGGGAAATTTAGGAGTGATTAGCTACTGAAGATATTTATGAATCTCTGTAATCAATAAACTAAAATTTTATTTAAACTTTATTTAGGGATCACCTGGTGGCAGCAAGTGAAGAGTGAGGTTTGTTTACCTTCATGTGCTCTGAGGCTTGAAGGTCAAGCAAGGGGCACGAGGGTGGACGCCACACATGTGAGGTCATGTATTATGTCCACGATCAAGGCCTTTCCACCATGCATGACCAGATCATTACCACCCAAGTATATGACCAGCACATCTGGGGGATGCCTTCCAAATGCAGCCGCTCTGCAAAACTGGTCCCATTGCATTTCTCGGAGCCCCTTCCATTCAATCTGGGCTCTAGCTCCAAGGCCCAGATTACTTCCCCATGCTGATGCGGCCGCATATCTTGCTGCCCAGAAAACATAACTGTGGCCAATTATCATGATGTACCCCCCTCCTCACCATCACAACTGGACCTGTAATGACAGAACATAACCAGATATGAGGGAGTGTTCTGATATACCTGTGGTAAGCTGTAGAAGACCATCTCCCAAGCCGTTTAATATCATCAAGATGATAGCCTAAAGCCACTGCAGTAGAGGCAGCACCAATTCTAAAAGAATGTGTACCAAATTTCAGTCCCAGAATGCCCACCTTGTGCAATGCCATGTCTGTCAGTTTGCAAAACTGATACTTGGTTAAAGGGGAGCCATCTTTGTGCACAAAGAAATACTCTTGACCTGGTCCCCTGACATTCAAATATACTTCAACAGCTTTCACCGGACATAAATCTTCCACATAACAGTGTGCTAAAGTAATATTGGCACCTCTACCATGCTGGTCGGCCGTGAATAGGCAAATGTGAATCAGCACTCTCTTGTCCACCATCCTAGCATCCTGCCATTGGAATGCTACTTTGGTCGCATTGCCCTTTCTGTTGGCCACCACTTCACAAATTCTCAATGCTCCAAAAAATATTAACAATGACCCAAAGCAGCCTCATAGTCATCCCTACAGAGAACAGCCCATTGCTTACAGTTCTTTTCCAACAATACTGGGGATATGGGTACCCTCACATCATTAACCTGACCCCTTTCTTTAGCCCAGCCTTCAATCATCTTCTGTATATAAAAATCCAATGTATAATCCTGATACCCCTGAACCCTAGCGTGAAATGGTAGTGCCGACATCCTGCCCTGTATGGATTCTGGTGCAAGTCCTTTCCTGTGTAAATATACAATAAATTGCTGAAGATGCTCCACCAGGGCAGGCCATATCAATTCCAAACTTACAAGGTTTCTGAACTCCTGAAATTCTATACTCACTGCTGAGTACCCTTTCTGCGTCCTCGGGGCCAGGACCAAACGTATTGAACTTTCCGCATCATCACGCCAATTTGCCAGACCTCTGGGGGAAGAGTTTCTGGGAACTCGTTGGCTCCTGGATCTAATTCTCTGGACCAATTGATCTGTTGGCATGAGGAAGCTTTAGCTAGACTGTTATCGATGCCTGGAATGTGGCGGGCCTGAATTTAAACATTGTATCTCAGGACATGCAATGTGAATGCACCCACCAAAGCCTTAACACATTCAGAGGGAGGTTTCTCTGGGGTTACTCTGAGGTAACTCCCTCAGAAATAACTTTCTTTTTTGCAATACAAGATTAATCCATAACTTGAGGTAACTTAATTTGCTGTCTTGGAATCTGGACATCTGTTGATTCATGTCTAATTCTATTCCCAAAAATGTAAGGGGCGCAGCGAGTCCCTCCGTCTTCTCCTCTGCCAAGGATAAACCCAGCTCACCTGCCATTGAATGGAAGGTTTCAAGTATAATTTTGCACCTCCTGGTGTTCCTTTCCCCACAAAAAAGATGGTCATCCCAATAACGGGTCATGTTCTTGCAACCTACTCTACCTCTGAGCTTCCATTCCAGGAACAAGCTGAAATGCTCAAATGTTGCCCATGAAACAGAACAGCCCATAGGCAAAGCCCTGTCGATGTAATAAGAGCCCTGAAAATGAAAACTCAACAGATCAAAGTCCTGGGGATGAACTGAAAGAATACAAAAAGCTGATTTACTGCCACAGTTTACAAGCTCTGCCCCTACACCACATCTATGGACCATATAAACTGCCTCATCAAATGAGATGTATCACACCGTGCAGAGCTCCTGAGGGATAGTGTCATTAACCGACACTCCTTCTGGGTAATACAATTGATGTATTAGTCTAAACTCTCCCTGGGTCTTTTTGGGCATCACTCTCAATGGCGAAACCCTCAAGTTTCCAATGGGGTGTTTGGAAATGGCCCCAATACACTAACTTCCTTCACCTCCTTGGCAATTTTTTCCTGGATTACCTTTTCCATCGCTTCTACAGATTTCAGGTTTTGGGCAAAGAACACTTTACGCTCACCAACCACCAGTATCCTGAAACCATACGTAAAACCCTCTAATATATAACCAGCATCTTCCCTCCTAGGGTAGTCACTTAGCCACATCTCTAAAACATAAATCTTAATTGGGCTGGGGCCCTTTACTAGGGTTACTCCCACCACTATTTGATTTTTTGCTACCTCTAGGTTATTTGTTGTTTGATTTCTAGCCCGGAAACATGATGAGTTGGGGTGGTGGCCACCACAAACTGAGCATTCATGTCTGAAGCGGCATGCCTTCTAGAGCATATACCTCTCTCATTGAAGTCCCAACAGAGCAGGCAGGGTTGAACCACATGTCCTGCACCTACACGGAGGTTTTGATTTTGTCCAACTTTACGAATGAGATGTCCACTGTCAAAACTATCGCCCGAATTGGGCCTGGCTGGTATTATAAACTGAGACCAGAGGCCCTACAGAGGCTCATCCCAATGCAGATTTGGGTGAATTGCACTTCTCATGCGAAATGACTCATCGTAGATCAACCATGCCTGCCCAGCAAAGTCCATGTGTATGAGATCTGGATACTGGAACAAAGACTGAGCTCTCCAAGGCTGAGCCTTCACTACTACCCTAGCATAGATTAGGAAACCAGGGAGCCACTTTGCCAGGTCTGATCCGGCCTAAGTCTCCTATGCTTCTCTTTATTGCTATCATCCTCCTTATCATCTCTGTTCAGTAACTCAAACAAGTCCATATATTTTCTTTATCATATTTTTCCTTGGTCACTGGGGTAAGATGATCCCCCAAGGGCCTAACGTGATCCCTGAATGTCAACACCTTTAAAAGGACAGAGTTGCAGCCAGTATCAGGTACTAATGGGTATGGCCAAACCCCCACACCACCTGTCAAACTCGGCAGAGCTGGGAATGAAACTTGTGGATATGGCACAGCCCAGCTTCCCAACTGAGTACTTGTACTAAGCCAAGGAATCTTTAGAGCCCTGAATCCCTGTGTGTCATATGTTGTGCAGAATGGCAAGCTACCTTGCCCACTGCCAGGCCATGGCAAGGCAGGCAATATCGGCAGGGTGTCTGGTGCAACTGCCAGCTCATCTAATGACATAGGCAGTGTCTCATCATGCTCCTCCCTGCTCTGCTGGTAACCTGTTGCCACCACTTCCATAGCCTCTTGCCAACTCCTAGACACTGGCAACAGTCCAGATGCCTCCGGGGTCTGCACCTCTCTTTGCTTTGATGCTGTGGCGTTACTGCAGATGCATCTGATTCCCTCCTGGATGGCCCAGGGGCCTACCAATCCACCTCTAGAGCAGCAAATCAAGACATTAGGTTACCTGCCATGGCCTTGAGCTTAGTCCTTCTATGACTCTTGACATCCCTAGCCAAATGAAGTGGTTGTGCTCAGATTCTAAAGCTGAATTTTTTCTTGCAGCTGTTGCCAAATAGGCCAAGACTCATTGTCTGAGGATGACTGAGGTGATGTAACTTGAGGAGCTGCATGCTTCTTAGCAGGCTGCTTACCCTTTCTATTATCTTGTCTCTTTTGGAAAACCATTGTTACCACCTCGTTTGAGCCTCTGTGTGCCCAACTCACACAAACAGTTAGAATCTAGCCTCCCACCCACTCCACCCACACAAAACATTAAAGATCTATTGCCACCCCAATTGGTGCTGAGCGATAAGTGATCCAAATGCAATGTAAATACACAGCTAAAATCGTCCCTCCCTCCCTCCCTCCCTCCCTCCCTCCCTCCCTTCCTTCCTTCCTTCCTTCCTTCCTTCCTTATTTATTTATTTATTTATTTATTTATTTATTTATTTATTTATTTATTTATTATGAAACGTAATTCATCTGTTAATAAAAATGATTATTAATTCTTAATATTTTTTAAAGATATTTTATAGTTAATAAGTTCAGGGCTAAAAAAAAACCCACCCACCTGGGTGGAGTCCACCTAATTATCCCTACTTGTGATGTGTAATCAACTAACTAAAATTGAAGAACTCCTAAACAATGAATCAATGCAATTAATTTAATTATTATAAATAATAAATGGGAACAATATGCTTGTCTAAGGGGCACCACTGTCCACCCAAGCCCACCAGCCAGGCGGGCTGAGTGCCTAACAGCTGATCTGGGCTCTTTCCATACTCAGATCCCACTGCTTTTACAATGATCAATAAGCTTTGAGCTAACTGCCCCTTCTTTTAAAAAATATATTTCTATAATTAACTTTGAATTTAAATCGTATTGCTCCCAGTAATTAATTATTAAATTGAATCTCTCTCCACACTGTAGAAAAGGCTAGAAGGCACCCAGGCCTCAGCCTGGCAAGTCCCTAGTGGCCATGCCTACTCCGCAGCGCACTGTCTTCTATTACCACCCAATGACTAAGCAACAAAATACATTATTAAAGTAAAAGAGATTGAATATTATGCTGGTAACAGCTCTCAAATTGCAAAGCTGAAGAAACCGCAGAGCAAAACATGGGAGGGTGCCAATGTAACCCCCCTTCCCTCGAGCGAAACCAAGCAGGCCTTGAAAAAGAGCTATACAGCTTGAAATTATCACACAAGCAGTGGCGCTTCGTCCTCCTTCTGTTGCCAGCAAGAAATAGGACGGAGGGAGCGGAAGACACCATTTAAATAACCCAGTTGTCCCCCCCTCCCCTCCAGGGTCACTTTTGCAATACTCTAAACATCTTGCAATATCCAAGGAAGGAGGCAATGGTGACCCGTGCTGTTGAAGCATGGCTCGTCAGTGGATCCAGCATTGTTTCCCCAATTATAAATTTAGGTCAGCATTTTTAAACAACTGCGCTGTTTTTGCTTTTGTTGTGCGTGTCTCAGGATGTCTGGAATAAGTAACAATATGTGGAATCTTTATTGTGTGGCAAAAAGCTTAACACGTTTTGGCAGGGCCTTCATCAGAAGCTTGAAAATGAACAAAATATTTGTATTTCTGCAGTCTGTATGATCTCTGAAGCTAATGAGACACCACATATTGTTACCTATTCCAGACATCCTGAGACAGTTACTCTTTGTATCTTTAGGTTCAGGAAGGGCAAACGTGCTAAGTTTGCATGGGAATGTGAATCCAACTTTTCTTTCACAGTTTCTTTTACAGATTCTTATAGAGAAAAGCTACTGCTCATAATTTATAATAAAAAGGAAATCCTGTAATTTAATGTAATAGAAGTAGGTCCACTGAAATCCAGCAGGGATTTAGTGAACCGTCATCACTTGATGACTGAAACATCAAATGATGAGTTGTGTGCGTTTGAAGGACTAATCATCACAACTAAGACTTTCATATCATATCCTCTACACATCACTCCTATCCTTTTCTATGGGGAAAAGCATCTTTGGAAAAAAAAATCTACATATGCAGTATTGGATGTACATATCTCTCTTCTCCACATATAGAATGCCTCATGTGATCTGGGCAATAGGCATGTGAAGCTTTATGAAAGTATGCTCAATTTGTGTGAATTTCTCTGTTTTTACCAATGGGGAAAGATTATGCAAATCAGATTTGCATTAATATACTGTACATGTATATCTGTACATACAACATGCCAGCTTGTCAAATTATTATATATGATGGTGGTGAAGCAGATATATATGTGTTCCTACTGCACACAATGGGTGTGTGAACTACCTCTATAGTTCTCATTCTGGAAGCAAAAATGCAAGATTTCGGAGTTATAGAATACCTACTACTTTAAAAATCTTTTCTATAATCATTCCACTTTCTCATACTTTGCATAAATAAACTATAACATACACATTTTTTAAATAAACTCAATAAAGAAATGAAATGAGTTCAGCATTCATATTATTCTTCAAAGACTGTTCTCAGTAAAGTTCCACTATATTTGGGATATGCAGAATTCTCCCCCCACACAGATAAATGACATCCATATGAATGCTTATTTTGGTATTTCCATTATGATATATAAATCCCCCATTCTCCCACAACCTTGCACATATTTATTCAATTTGGGAAATGATCCTGGGTCTGTAATTGCTAGAGCTAAAAATCCTTCATGGGTCAAAGGACATTTACAACCAATATGCTGAATTTGGAAAACACATAATGCACCTGTGATGAGGTTTAGTCCAATGCTGTGCAGTGAAAAGTGGACTATGTGCTAAATCCTTTGTGATAAATAGAAAACATTCTGAGCATTTCTTGGGGAAAATTAATGCATTTTAAATCTGAGGGAGCAGAAAGGTTATAGAATTTGACACTAAGATGCATGAGATTAGGTTAACATTGCAAAAGAAAATTGATTATTTTTAAACCTATTTTTTAAAAAACTGTTGAATGGTAATGTTCTGGATAATATCGAAGAATCACCACTGAGGAATTAAATTTTAAAATATTCTTTCCAGAAGTCAGATCACTTCAGCAGTTTATCAGATTGTCACCTGGCAATCTCTGAAGCTTTGTCTTCATATATTGCTCTCTTAATGATTACCCCTCTTCATTTCAAGCTGAACTTGTCTGAGTGGCAAATTCATTCGGCACTTCAAATAGCTCACACTAGCCTGGTTTCATGCTGGATGTGAAGAGGTTCTAGAAAGGTCAGTATTATGGATAAACAGCTGGTAGCCTAGAAGCTTAAATGAGCCCAAGAAGTGTCCAAGGTAGCTCCTGCTGCAATATAGCCTTCAGTATTAAGCACGCTCCTACATTTATCAAGCATCCATACTACCGTATTTTTCTGTGTATAAAATGACACTTTCCCCTAAAATTAGAGGGAAATTGTGGGTTGTTTTTTACACAGTAGTAAGGAGGGGGAAGGATCAAAGCACTTTGATCCCTGCTTTCCCCCTCCACTTTTTGCAAAGAAAGTGGAGGGGGGAAACAGCTTTTTGCAAAGAAAGTGGAGGGGAGAAGCACTTTACTCTCAAGAAAGTGGAGGAAAGAAGGAGTCGCTTTCCCACTCCACTTTCTTGCGAGGAAAGAGTTTTTCCCCTCCACTTTCTTTGCAAAAAGCTGCTTTCCCCCTCCAATTTTTGTGAGTACCATATTTTTCTGTGTATAAGATGCCCCCCACTTTTCTAACCTAAAATTTCTTTCTTTGAAAGAAAGGGGAAGGGGAAGGTGGGGACTAAAGCACTTTGATTCATGCTTTCCCCCTCCACTTTCTTTGCAAAAAGCTGTTTTATCCCTCCACTTTCTGCAAAGAAAGTGGACAGGGAAAGCACTTTCCTCATAAGAATGTGGAGTGGGAAAGCGATTCCTTCTTTCCTCCTCCACTTTCTTGAGAGGACAGTGCTTTCCCCCTCCACTATTTTTGCAGAAAGTGGAGGGGAAAAACAGCTTTTTGCAAAGAAAGTGGAGGGGGAAAGCATGAATCAAAGTGCTTTGGTCCCCGCCTTCCCCTTCCCCTTTCTTTCAAAGAAATAAATTTTAGGTTACAAAAGTGGGGGGCATCTTATACACAGAAAAATATGGTACTTTATCCTGTAAGACAAAGAACAGAGTGAGGGCAGGGAAAGAGACTTGTGCTTACTTCTGTTGTTCATTTATGGTGGTACATAATTAGGAGAGAGCTCTGCTGAAAAATTTCTTGCTGTTCATAATGAGAATGATGGGCTAAAACGACTTCACCCCCCAATCCTCCATGCCCTCCAGACATGGAGGATTGAGGCTGTATGAAATGTCATCTCTTCCGGAGGGAGAGATTTAGAATGGAGACATGGTGGGAGATTCCATTCACATAATCAGTAACCCTATGAATGTCTCTTAAGGAACATTACAGTCTAGGGTAGAACTTGCATTTAGGAACAGTTAAACCTTCTCCCATACATGTGGTTTTTAATCTGGTTAACATCACCTGTGGCTGCTATGTGCACCAAGAAGTGGGAATTTCTCATTTTCTCCAAGCACTGCTCCCTGCTTATGCAAACATAGCTTGTGAAAGGCAGATCTGGATTCGGATCACAGCAGAGAACAAAGAGTAAAACTCCCCCACCCAACTCACACTACGGTGGAGATCAATCCTCCCTGTCCCTGCAATTTTCTTTTACAAAGGCTTTTTGCATTTCAGCAGCTTGTGTGGGTTTAGCCAACGGCCCAACAGGTGTTCTGAAGTTAGATGCCCTTCCCACTTCATTGGGCACCCACTCAGAGGCAGCACCCAGAGGAGGCAGGGCTCCAAATTGTGGAACACCTATTGGGCCATCTGCTCAACTGGCACCAATGGACAAACTAGCAGTTCATGCCCATCTTTTTTCTTCTTTCTCTAATACTTGACCTGCATTTTACAACAACAATTTGCTTAATGCTCTTCTTGCAGCAGATTCCAAATTTGTTTCTTCCTCTTCTCCTTAGCGCCAATAAAAAACTTTTACACCAGCAACTGGCTTCTCTTCTCCTTTGCCTCTAATACACAGGCCTTAACTTTCAACTTTGCCCACAATGATGCTGATTTTTGTTCTATTTTCTGATGTACAGCTTGTGGCTCACAGCTTCTTACTGTAAGAGATGTCCAGATCTTATTACTAAAATATCGAGGATATAAAGTAGAAGAGCAGGTTAGGAAATGAAAGCAGTATTCACTCCATCTAAAATGACCATGCGAGTAGCATAAGGCTGAGTGCTTGGTGGGGATGGATTTGCCTAACGAGAAAAAACACAGACCAATGCAAGCCAGAGATTCAAACACAATAAATCCACTGTTCAGGCACTAAATTTCACTGTTCGGATTTCTTCAAATATATATGAGCGCTGTTACTCTCATGAAAGTGTACATGGATTCTTTAAAACACATATGGAAGAAGCTTAGAATTTTCATTGCCAAAACTTGTCTAAACAGTTTGAGTCAATAACCTGGACAGGAATTTATTTGAACAGGCAATAAGCATTGCTTTATTGTCATTGCTGCTCTTGTTCTACATCTGCAAACTTTCCAGCAAATCACAGATGTGATCAAATTCAGCACTGACGGATGGATATTGACAAGATAAAACAAATTACAATGTTGACTTCTGTTACCTCTTCAATCTGCTGTCATCCAAGAAAATTTTCTATCGTAGGAAAGTATCCAACTAAATCATTAGACATACTATACCTGCAAAGTGACATGCAGTTTTATGTTTTCAGTGTTGCTGATCATATGAACAAATAACATCATGATACAGATCAAGCTCTGTTAACAGTTAGCATTTCTGGCAGGAGTACAGAAAATCAAGCTGTATATTCCAGATATTCAGATCTCCAGCTATATTCCAGCATTAAGAAGCTTTTGTTTATGATAAAACCACAGATTATACCACTGCTGAATTTCCCTTATGACAGGGGCTGCAGCACATGATACTAGTTCCTCAAATTAGTTTTGGAGCCATTTTCTTCACACTCATCAGAGATGAGAGGATGACAAGAAGGAAGAGGAGGAAGGATATAAAAATTCTTATTATTTATTTATTTATTTATTTATTTATTTATTTATTTATTTATTTATTTATTTATTTATTTATTTATTTATTTATTTTATATCCCGCCAATCTGGTCGGGTTCGGACCACTCTAGGCGGCTAACAATATAAAATAGACAATAAATATATATATAACAAATTTATACATAGTGAAAACATAAAAGCATTTGCACAGAAAAGGAGCAAACGATAGAAAGGAAAAAGAGGAGGACATCAGGAATTGTCTGGAGGGAAGGTCTGCCGCAACATCCATGTTTTTAATTGATTTTTAAAGATACCCAGCGAGGGGGCCACATGAATCTCAGGAGGTATGCTGTTCCAGAGGCAAACTTCTTCTTCTTCTTCTTCTTCTTCTTCTTCTTCTTCTTCTTCTTCTTCTTCTTCTTCTTCTTCTTCTTCTTCTTCTTCTTCTTCTTCTTCTTCTTCTTCTTCTTCTTCTTTCATCATTCCATTGCTAAAATGATTTCCATAAACTAACAATAGCATAGACTCCAGTGCTTTAAAGACTTCTAACTACCAAGACGAAAAACAGAGTGTGGAAAATTACTGGCCATGATGCGTGCAGTGTTCTGGGAGCTGTCATCCAACAATAACAGCAGGAACAATAATAACCTTTCCAAGCACCACATATGTTAGTTTATAAATTGTTTTGTTGAAAGAACTGATATCAGCTACACACATTGACAGGTTTTGGTTGTCTGGAGACAACTATATAGGTGGTTTAGTCAATAAGTAAAAAGCAAACAGGTGAGTAGCAAGCAAGTTGTTCTTTAGCCAGCAGAGTAAAAGCAGCTCATCTTTTCCAAGGAAACCATTCAAAGAAACCAGAAATTGAAAGCTTCCAATATAGACTGGGGACCACTAGCCTCCAAGACCAGAGGGGGTCTTCAGATTCTGTATCCAGCATACAAACTTCTTATTTTGTTATCTCAGATCAACAACTAGAGATAAGAGAGAAAATGCTGTATAAAACATGGTGGTGCTAGGACTCCCTTATTCTTGGCAGCGATTTGGTGACTCAGAGCCATTCAAACTTAAATTTACAACATTCATATACAACATTCATTTGTTTGTTTGTTTTGAGCCAAAGTACACAAAATCTGGAGAATTCGTAGTACCACTGAGGGAATTTTTAGGTTAGGCATCCTTCAGTCTCGAAAGACTATGGTAACATGCTCTGTATGGAGGACTTGGAACAGCGTCTAGTGTGGCTGAGGAGGCCAATTTGAGAGTGACAATCTCTTACACACTGAAGACAAATCCAATCTGACTCCTGTCCAGCTCCCTGCTTTTGCTGCTTTTGTGACTTCCTCTTCACCTCGGCCTGCTGGATAAGGGTCTCTTCAAATTGGGAGAGGCCGTGATGCAATGCCTGCCTCCAGGCTGAATGCTCAGATGTCAGGGTTTCCCATCTGTTGAGGTCTATTCCTAAGGCCTTCAGATCTCGCTTGCAGATACCTTGTATCGCAGCTGTGGTCTCCCTCTGGGGCGATTTCCCTGCACTAATTTTCCATACAGGAGATCCTTTGGAATCCGACCATCAGCCATTCTCACGACGTGCCCAAGCCAATGTAGACGTCGCTGTTTCAGTAATGTGTACATGCTGAAAATTCCGGCTCGTTCTAGGACTACTTTGTTTGGAACTTTGTCCTGCCAGGTGATACCAAAAATCCGTCAGAGGCAACACATATGGAAGGTGATCAGCTTCCTCTCCTGCGGTGCACAAAGGGTCCAGGACTCACTGCAGTACAGGAGTGTACTCAGGACACAGGCTCTATAGACCTGGATCTTGGTATGTGTTGTCAGCTTTTTATTGAGCCATACTCTCTTTGTGAGTCTAGAGAACATGGTAGCTGCTTTCCCAATGCGTTTATCCAGCTCGACATCCAGAAAGAGGGTGTGAGAGATGGTTGAGCCAAGGTACACAAAGTCATGAACAACCTCCAATTCTTGTGTGGAGATGGTGATAGAGGGAGGTGAGTCCATGCCCTGGCCCATGACTTGTGTTTTCTTTAGGCTGATCGTTAGTCCAAAGTCTTGGCAGGCCTTGCTGAAACGATTCATGAGTTGTTGGAGGTCTTCAGCAGAGTGGGCAACAATGGCTGCATCATCTGCGAAGAGGAAGTCCCGCATGCATTTCAGTTGGACTTTGGTCTTCGCTCTCAATCTAGAGAGGTTAAAGAGCTTTCCGTCTGATCTAGTCTGGAGATAGACACCTTCGGCTGCAGTTCCGAAGGCATGCTTCAGCATGACAGCAAAAAAGATCCCAAAAAGGGTTGGTGCAAGGACACAGCCCTGTTTCACTCTGCTTCGGATGTCAAAGGGATCTGATGTTGAGCCGTCAAAAATTACAGTGCCTTTCATTCCCTCATGGAAGGATCTGATGATGTTAAGGAGACAAGGTGGACATCCGATCTTGGAAAGTATTTTAAAAAGGCCATCCCTGCCAACCAAGTCAAGTGCTTTTGTAAGGTCTATGAAGGCCACTAAGAGTAGCTGTTGTTCCCTGCATTTCTCCTGCAACTGTTGGAGGGAGAATACCATGTCAGTGGTGGATCTATTAGCTCGAAATCCACACTGTGATTCTGGATAGACTCTGTCTGCAAGCACCTGGAGCCTCTTCAGCACAACACGGGCAAGCAGCTTCACTACAACACTGAGAAGAGAGATGCCATGGTAGTTATTGCAGTCGCCCCTGTCACCTTTGTTCTTCTACAATGTGATGATGTTTGCATCCTTCATGTGCTGTGGTACTCCACCTTCCCTCCAGCAGAGACAAAAGACTTCATACAGTTCGGTGATGATGATCTCCTTACCGCATTTCAGCACTTCAACAGGGATGTTGTCCCTTCCAGGTGCCTTGCTGGAGGCGAGGGAATCCAAGGCCGCATTTATTTCTGCTAAGGTTGGTTCGCAGTCCAGCTCTTCCAAGACAGGCAGGCACTCAATGTTATTTAATGCTTCTTCTGTTACTACATTCTCTCTGGAATATAGCTCAGAGTAGTGCTGCACCCAACGTTCCATCTGCCGTGCTCGGTCCTGGATGATCTCACCTGTAGCAGACTTCAAGGGAGCAGATTTCTTCTGTATTGGACCTAAGGCCTGCTTGATACCATCATACATTCCCTTGATGTTACCTGTGTCTGCTGCTATCTGTATCTGAGAGCAGAGCTGAAGCCAATAATCATTGGAGCATCTCCTGGCAGCCTGTTGGACTTGGCTACGAGCAGCTCAAAGAGCTTGCAAGTTGTACTCGCTAGGACAGGTTTTGTATGCTGCTAGAGCTCTTCTTTTATCCTTGATGGCTGACATTAACTCCTCCGAATGGGCTTCAAACCAGTCAGCCATCTTTTTGGTCTTCTTGACAAAGGTGGACAAGGCGGTGTTATACACAGCATTCTTGAAATGTTCCCATCGTTCGGGTGCATTTGCATTAGCCAGACCTGGAAGGGTTTCCTCAAGTGCTTGAGCAAATTCCTTCACTTTTCTTTGATCACGAGTCTTGCTGATGTCAATACGTGGTCTTCCTTTCTTTTTCGTGTGATACACTCTCTTTGTTCGCAGTTTTACTCTACTACACACCAGGGAGTGATCAGTATCGCAATCAGCACTGTGGTAACTGCGTGTGATCGTAAAACTAGAAAGGCTAGAATGTCTAGTGAGGATCAGAGCGAGCTGATGCCAATGCTTGGATCTTGGATGTCTCCAGGAAACTCTGTGTTGCAGCTTCGTATTAAAGAATGTGTTAAACAAAGACCATGATAACAGCAAAACTCCAGCAAGCGTTGGCCATTTTCGTTCATCTTTCCAATGCCAAAACGGCCTAGACAAGTGGGCCAAGGATTGTGATCAGCTCCAACTCTAGCATTAAAGTCTCCAAGAATGAACAATGGCTCTCAGGGACTTTTTTGATAGTAGCTGCCAGATCGTCATAGAATTTGTCTTTCACTTCTGTCGTGGATGACAGTGTTGGTGCATATGCACTAATGAGAGTGACCGGTCCTGCTGATGAGTGGAGCTGCAGAGACAGGATTCTTTCACTCCCCACAGTAGGTGGAACAATGCATCTCAGAAGAGTATTTCTGACTGCAAAGCCAACACCATATTCCCTGGTCTCATTCAGTGGTTTTCCCTGCCAGAAGAATGAGAAGTTTTTTTCTTTGACAGATCCCGAGTCTGACAATCTCGTCTCTTGCAGGGCAACAATGTCCATCTGTAGTCTACTCAGTTCCATGTCAATGACAGCTGTTTTGCGCACATCGTCTATTTCTTGGAGGTCGTTAGGAAAGCCATAGTCAGAAAAGTCAGGGGTCATTTTCTGTACATTCCAGGTGCCCAGCTTTAGGGTGGAAGTTTTCTTACGATTGTTGCATGGTGCATGGTTATTGATCTGCTTGTCGGGTTTCACCCTAATCCCCACGCACCCCGTGAAGTTAACAGACCGTGGCGAGGTAGCACCTTACTGGCTGGGGGCTGCCCAGCTTAAGGCGGGTGGTATCTACCTAATGAGGTGCAATGACCTCTCCCACCATCAGAAGTAGCCCCTGGTGTCATGCTCTACGCCAATTGAGCAAAGACTTATAACCAGTAACTGCTACTTCCCGTGTTGTTTCGACGCTGTATGCGAAGCTGGAGTGTCCTCTCCAGAGCATGAAGCCTGGGTAAAATATTATGGAGGATAGGCTGTTACCCAGGCAGCAAAACCCCCCTCTCCATGTCGCTGGAATGTTGTGTGTTTAGACGTTTAGTCGTGTCCGACTCTTCGTGACCCCATGGACCAGAGCACGCCAGGCCCTCCTGTCTTCTACTGCCTCCCGGAGTTGTGTCAGGTTCATGTTGGTTGCTTCGCAGACACTGTCCAGCCATCTCATCCTCGGTCGTCCCCTTCTCCTCTTGCCATCACACTTTCCCAACATCAGGGTCTTTTCCAGGGAGTCTTTTCTTCTCATTAGATGGCCAAAGTACTGGAGCCTCAGCTTCAGGATCTGTCCTTCCAGTGAGCACTCAGGGTTGATTTCCTTTAGAACTGATAGGTTTGTTCTCCTTGCAGTCCAGGGGATTCTCAAGAGCCTCCTCCAGCACCACAATTCAAAGGCATCAATTCTTCGGCGGTCTGCTTTCTTTATGGTCCAGCTCTCACTTCCATACATCACGACAGGAAAAACCATAGCTTTGACTATTCGGACTTTTGTTGGCAAGGTGATGTCTCTGCTTTTCAAGATGCTGTCAAGGTTTGTCATTGCTTTCCTCCCAAGAAGAAGGCGCCTTTTAATTTCAGGGCTGCTGTCTCCATCTGCAGTGATCATGGAGCCCAGGAAGATAAAATTTGACACTGCCTCCATATCTTCCCCTTCTATTTCCCAGGAGGTGATGGGACCAGTGGCCATGATCTTAGTTTTTTTGATGTTGAGTTTCAGACCGTTTTTTGCACTCTCCTCTTTCACTCTCATTACAAGGTTCTTTAATTCCTCCTCACTTTCTGCCATCAGAGTGGTATCATCTGCATATCGGAGGTTGTTGATATTTCTTCCGGCAATCTTAATTCCGGCTTGGGTTTCTTCCAGTCCAGCCTTCCGCATGATGTATTCTGCATATAAGTTAAATAAGCTGGGGGACAATATACAGCCTTGCCGTACTCCTTTCCCAATTTTGAACCACTCAGTTGTTCCATGACCAGTTCTAACTGTTGCTTCCTGTCCCACATATAGGTTTCTCAGGAGACAGATAAAGTGGTCAGGCACTCCCATTTCTTTAAGAACTTGCCATAGTTTGCTGTGGTCCACACAGTCAAAGGCTTTCGCATAGTCAATGAAGCAGAAGTAGATATTTTTCTGGAACTCTCTGGCTTTCTCCATAATCCAGCGCAAGTTAGCAATTTGGTCTCGAGTTCCTCTGCCTCTTCGGAATCCAGCTTGTACTTCTGGGAGTTCCCGGTCCACATACTGCTGAAGCCTACCTTGTAGGATTTTGAGCATAACCTTGCTAGCGTGCGAAATGAGTGCAATTGTACGGTAGTTGGAGCATTCTTTGGCACTGCCTTTCTTTGGGATTGGGATGTAGACTGATCTTTTCCAATCCTCTGGCCACTGTTGAGTTTTCCAAACTTGCTGGCATATTGAATGTAGCACCTTAACAGCATCATCTTTCAAGATTTTAAATAGTTCAACTGGAATGCCATCACCTCCACTGGCCTTGTTGTTAGCCAGGCTTTCTAAGGCCCACTTGACTTCGCTCTCCAGGATGTCTGGCTCAAGGTCAGCAACTACATTGTCTGGGTTGTCCGGGATATCCAAATCTTTCTGATATAATTCCTCTGTGTATTCTTGCCACCTCTTCTTGACGTCTTCTGCTTCTGTTAGGTCCCTCCCATTTTTGTCTTTTATCATGTTCATCTTTGCGCAAAATGTTCCTCTAATATGTCCAATTTTCCTGAACAGATCTCTGGTCTTTCCTTTTCTGTTATCTTCCTCTATTTCTTTGCATTGTTCATTTAAGAAGGCCCTCTTGTCTCTCCTTGCTATTCTTTGGAAGTCTGCATTCAAGTTTCTGTAACTTTCCCTATCTCCCTTGCATTTTGCTTCCCTTCTCCTCTCTGCTATTTCTAAGGCCTCGTTGGACAGCCACTTTGCTTTCTTGCATTTCCTTTTCTTTGGGATGGTTTTCGTTGCTGCCTCCTGGACAATGTTACGAGCCTCTATCCAAAGTTCTTCAGGCACTCTGTCCACCAAATCTAGTTCCTTAAATCTGTTCTTTACTTCCACTGTGTATTCATAAGGGATTTGGTTTAGATTATACCTGAGTGGCCCAGTGGTTTTTCCTACTCTCTTCAGTCTAAGCTTGAATTTTGCTTTGAGAAGCTGATGATCAGAACCGCAGTCAGCTCCAGGTCTTGTTTTTGCTGACTGTATAGAGCTTCTCCATCTTTGGCTGCAGAGAATATAATCAATCTGATTTCGATATTGCCCATCTGGTGATTTCCATGTATAGAGTCGCCTCTTGTGTTGTTGGAAAAGGGTGTTTGTGATGACCAGCTTATTCTCTTGACAAAACTCTATTAGCCTTTGTCCTGCTTCGTTCTGAACTCCAAGGCCAAACTTCCCTGTTGTTCCTTTTATCTCTTGGCTCCCTACTTTAGCATTCCAGTCCCCTAGAATGAGAAGAACATCTTTCTTTGGTGTCAGTTCTAGAAGGTGTTGTAAATCTTCATAGAATTGTTCAATTTCAGTCTCCTCAGCAATGCTGGTTGGTGCATAAACTTGGATTATTGTGATGTTGAATGGTCTGCCTTGGATTCGTATTGACATCATTCTATCATTTTTGGGATTGTATCCCATTACAGCTTTTCCCACTCTTTTGTTGACTATGAGGGCTACTCCATTCCTTCTACGGGATTCTTGCCCACAGTAGTAGATATGATAATCATCTGAGCTGAATTCGCCCATTCCTGTCCATTTTAGTTCACTGATGCCCAGGATGTCGATGTTTATTCTTGCCATCTCCTGTTTGACCACCTCCAGCTTCCCAATGTTCATAGATCTTACATTCCAGGTTCCTATGCAGTATTTTTCTTTGCAGCATTGGATTTTCCTTTCACTTCCAGGCACGTCCACAGCTGAGCGTCCTTTCGGCTTTGGCCCAACCACTTCATTAGCTCTGGAGCTACTTGTACTTGTCCTCCACTCTTCCTCAGTAGCATGTTGGACGCCTTCCGACCTGAGGGGCCCATCTTCCAGCGTCATATCTTTTAGCCTTTTGTTTCTGATCATGGGGCGTTCTTGGCAAAGATACTGGAGTGGCTTGCCATTTCCTACTCCAGGTGGATTGCGTTTAGTCGGAACTCTCCACTATGTCCTGTCCGTCTTGGGTGTCCCTGCACGGCATAGCCCATAGTTTCTCTGAGTTACTCAAGCCCCTTCGCCACGACAAGGCAGCAATCCATGAAGAAGGTCGCTGGAATAGTCCAGTGGAAAGGAAAGAGCCAGTACAACTGGTTCCAGCGACGTCGCAGGAGTTGGCAGAATGACACAAACTGCCTCCGGGACTCCAGCTCTGGATTTTGCCTCGAGGTTATCTCCTAAAGTCCTTTCCATAAGTGGATATAACCACAAGGCAGTGGAGATTTAAAATCGGAGTTTTCCTTCTCCTAGATGGGCTGCCTTCCAGGGCTGACGAGCCCCACCTACCCGGCCTGCTCTCTAATAGTGTGGAAGTATGCAGTGTTAATTGGCTGTCCTGTTTACCAAAAGGGGGTTAAAAAATAGAATTTGAGAATTTCACACACAATTTGACACGCACTCCTGCTCATCCTCCTTCAAAGCTGAAACTCTCCCCCCCCTCAGGCCATTCATATTTACCAAGTTAGGATTGGAGATAGGATTAGAGTATTTGATAATTTCACGTGCTGAAATTAGGCCCTCCCTCCTCCTAGGCCGTGTGATGAGGGGGAGCAAAGAAAAACAAAGAAAAACAGACCTGGCCTTCTTCCCCAGCCAAAAGCTCCTAGGTAAATCAGCAGGGACTCCAGGGAAACCCCAATTTAAAACCCTAGGCCCTCCCTCCTCCTAGGCCATGTGATGAGGGGGAGCAAAGAAAAACAAAGAAACTGAGGGAAACTGAGGGAATTAACCCTGCCAAATTCTAGACAGTAGCTCTCGCTATTTTTGTGCTACACATCTTTTGTATCGCTGTGGTCAGTGTTCCTAACATGTGTGCTACATCTCCTCACTATGGGAGTGTCTGTGATGTATGTGTGAGCTGTTTGTACATTACATTTTTACCTCACATATTCTTTTCCTTTCCAGCACTTCAAAAATATTTTATGACCTATATGCTTTTATTGTGGAGACCCAATGGGTGTCACTTAAGGTTTCTACTGCTTTACTTTAAAATCAGGCACAATACATGATATACATGTTATTTCTGAGATCTGCAACTGCTTCTACTACTGTGTGAAATTCTTGAAATTGTTTGAAAATTCCCAATTACACTGAAGTGTGTTTTATTAACAAGCAAGATGTTTTGATTGCCACGTCTCTGTACTTTGTTAGTTTTTCCAATTCTTTATTTTCAGCTCTGGAATCCCCTGGAATTGCAATGTCAATGATCTAGACATGTCTTTGTTGTATTAACTACTATATTTGTTGTGTTATGTTCAAGGTGTCTGTCAATTTAGATCCAGAAATCCCACAAGAATGATGATGTCATCATTTTCTGACACCTTCTCTACCTGATGTTCCCATGGGTTGGTATTTGTCACTAGATGTCCAGGGGCTAAAGCATCTGACATGGTCATTTTTGACCCAGGCAATGACCAATCCAGTATGGATTTCTGTTTATTTCCTCTCATCATAACTGATGGTTGGTGGAGACAGTTGATCTGGCTTCTCAGCTGAGACTTGTTTGGCTTGAGAGACCCTTCAGCGTAGCTCTCAACCTCACTGAAATGCACAAGCTCCTCCGCCTCAACAAGGAGGGGATGATGACGATGACAATTATTTAAGTTAGTTAGCTGGTCTGTCAGCTGGGTGGGAGCTATCTGTGCATGTCCCCGCTGATCAGCTGAGAGGCAGGGCCATGTGAAGATGGCCCAAGCCTGCAGTGGGGCTCTTCAGATGGCCATGGCAGCCAGGGAAGAGGAGGCAGTGGCAGGAAAAGGTAGGGAGACAATGGAGCCAGTGGGAAGGGGGCAGAGGGCAAACTGTTTCCCCCCACAAAAAACACAAACCAATGTCTCAAATTGTTTGGGGAAAATTGTAACTTGTAAACCAAGGGAAACCCCCATTTTGGTGGTTCATGCCTATCTATATCAATACCTATTTTTACATCCTGTTTTTCAACAATGAATCATAAACATCACAATAAAAGCAAGATACTACTGATAGATGACAGAAGATAAGTAGGGATGGAAGGGGGGAATTTTGTTCAGTTCACATATTCATAGGAACAGACCCAAACTGCACATCCCAATATAAACCCACAAACCATGGTGCAGTTGTCTTTTTGTATTTGAACTTCTGTGGACTTTGCATTGAAGTCTTTGCATACCAAAGATGTGTACAGAAATACATATATTAGGGGAATGCATATATGAACAAAATATGTATGTGTTGATAGAACATACAGAAAAGTCTTGCAGAAATGTGCATGCCTGGCACCTGTCTGTACAAAAAGCCTGCATTATGCAAATATGTATGCATGCAGTGACATGTATACAAAAAATCAAGCACATCTCCATGAGGGTGTTAAAGTATACACATTGATGAGGCAATGAGATTAGATAAACAGAATGCTGGAAAAATAATAAACAGAAAAACTGAAATTGGTAGAGTTGGCTATCACTATACCTCAGAAACTGAAAATATATTGGAAGCTTTCACCTGGTGGTAAACATAGAACCTGGATATGGAATATAACCTAGAGATGACAACTGTTGTGACACTGTACAACAGTGTGATGTGGCTACAAAAAAGGCTAATGCTATTTGAGGCTGTGTTAATAGAAGTATAGTTCCAAATCTTGTGAGGTGCTAGTCCCCTTCTATTCAGCACTGGTTACCCATCACCTTGATTATTGTGTCCAGTTCTGGACACCACACTTCAAGAAGGATGCTAACAAATTGGAACAAGTTCAGAGGAGGGTGACAAGGGTGATCAGAGGGCTGGAAACCAAGCCTTATGAGGAAAGGCTGAAAGAATTGGGCATGTTTAGCCTTGAGAAAAGAAGACTGAGAGGAGATATGATAGCACTTTGCAAATATTTGAAAGGCTGTCATACAGAGGAGGGGCAAGATCTGTTCTCAGTCATCCCAGAGTTCAGGACATGTAACAATGGGCTCAAGTTAACGGAAGCCAGATTTTGGTTGAATATCAGGAAAAACATCCTAACTCTTAGAGAAGTACAACAGTGGAACCAGTTACCTTGGGAGTTGGTAAGTGCGCCAACACTGGAGACATTCAATAAAAACTTAGATAAACACCTGGCAGATATGCTTTGATTGTATTCCTGCACTGAGCAGAGGGTTGGACTTGATGGCCTTGTAGGCCCCTTCCAGCTTCATTTTTCTATGATTTCTGTGATTCTATGACTTCTCAATACCATCTGTGCAATCACCCATTCCATTCCAACATAAGGTTGTTGTTACTGCTGCTGCTGCTGCTGCTACTACTACTATTAATAATAATAATAGTCCAGCCCCTGTCAAGGAGCACAGTGGGGACTACTTCTCATATCTAGTGTTATCTGGAAACAATTCAATATGCCATTTAACTGGCTTGGTACTGGCCTTTTCCCTTCGAAATCAATTGCAATTATCAGCATAAAGGAACAAAAAAATCAGCACTCTGTGCCTAATTTTTAGTCACAATGCAAAAATGTTGTCCTTCCCAGTTAAATGATGTTGTCTGTAGAATCTGTAGTAGGGGTGTGCAAATACCACCTGCTTCAGTTTGATCTAAATGATTTCTCTTTCAAATCACAAGCATTTTGTTTTGAGCTGATTTGTACCCTGCCCAGTTCAATTTGTATCCCAATGTTCCAAAGTATTTGTATGTATTTGTGTAAGTCCAAATAGTGAGATAACATGAAAATGAGGAGAAAGGACTCTGGGGTGGGATAAAACTCACTTGCTCTCAACTATTGTTCCTCTTCCAGCATATAATCCTAGTTCCCACCAGCTTCCCTACTTCCTCCCTTAGCCCACCCATTTTTGTGCAATTCAGATAGCTGTTAAGTCCTATTCCAAAATGCAGCCATAACCTAACCACTCAAATCCCACACAATGGCATAAATTCCACCCACAGGCACTCCCTTGATCAACTGGATTAAGATATGCAATCTCAGGAGGAAAAAAAAAAGCCTCCAGTTCTCCTGGTATCTTGAAAATGAACACGATGGAAATGTCTCTGTGTTCTGAATATGCTGCCGTCTCAAAATAACCACAGATCAAATGGGAAGAGAAATGCCGTCCAAGGGGTTCTGTGACTAGGGCTTCCCGTAGAGCCTTGCCTGGTCGATAGCACTTATGCCACCAATGGATCCTTTTGAGAAAAAAAGGCAAGGTAAATGAATGAATGAATGATTGAATGAATGAATGAATGAATGAATAAATAAATAAATAAATAAATAAATAAATTTCCCTCTGTTTTGGGTGTGACAAACCCAGACCTACTGGGATATGTCACACAGTTACACTAAGCTGCCACCAACCATTCCCTTTAAGAAGTCACACAGACCAGGGATGGATTTTTAAACAATAAAAAGAATAAGGTTTATTTTAAATACAAACAGGGTAAATAAAACAATCAGGTGAATAAATAAAGTAACGTGGCTTAGTTTCACTCACACATACATACAGTTTGGTTCACACAGAACCTTAACTTAAAGCACAGACCCTGAACCTATCAGTTCTGGCTAACCAACAGACACCTGAACCTATCAGGTTGGTACTCTGACACACAGTAGTACCCTGTCTGACACACAGACTCCCACAACAGCTTCTTCTTCCCAGCTGCTGCTTCGTCACAACCCAGTGTCTCACAGTGTCTCTCACACAGGCATCACATATTTATACAGTACGGCCCCTCCTCCTGATGTCCCGCCTTCCACTCCCCATAGGATGGAACTTTCCCTCCAAACCCATGACAGACAGGTAACATCAGTGCTGTATGTAACACCTCCCCTCTTTATAAGTTGTTTTGTAGGGGGAAAGCTAAGGTGCTTTTCACCAAAAAAACAACCTGAATAAAACATACAACAACAGTTATACATACCATATAATACTTACTTATCCTTACACTCTAAGTTAAACCATAGCAATTATGCATTTAAACATTTACCATTAACATTACATCAATTTACCTTTATTCATACAAACCAAATTCAGAAAAACCAGGTACATTTAACCTTTGTGTCATCATTATATACACATAGTCCATGTTCTTTCGCCGTCTTCATTCTTCAGGTCTTCTTGATAAGGCGTCAGCAACACAGTTCACTGACCCTCTGACCACCTTCACTTCAAAGTCATAGTCCTGTAGGTTTAAAGCCCACCTCATAAGTTTGCTATTGTGGGTTTTCATTGTCTTTAACCATTGCAATGGTGAATGGTCAGTACACAGAATAAAATGTCTTCCCCAGATGTAAGGCTTGGCCTTCTGGATCGCGTAGACTATGGCCAAACACTCCTTCTCCACGGTTGCCAAATGTCTCTCACCTTTTGAAGTTTCCTACTCAGGTAGGACACTGGATGCTGGTCACCATTCTCATCCTCCTGGCACAGAACTGCTCCTACCCCGCTGTTAGACGCATCGGTGTAGATGATGAACTCCCGGTCGAAGTCTGGAGCCCGCAGGACTGGATAGTTGATTAACGCCTCCTTCAACCTCTGGAACGCCTCCTCACAGTCGCTGGTCCACGGGATGCGGTCATCAGCCGTCTTCCTCGTCAGATCGGTCAGCGGAGCCGCAATCTCGCTAAACCTCGGGATGAACTTTCTGTAGTAGCCCACCAACCCAAGAAATGATTTGACCTTTTTCTTGGTGTTGGGTCTAGGCCAATCACGAACAGCTTCTATTTTGGCCTCCAGGGGTTTTATCATTCCTCCCCCTACCATGTGACCCAAGTATTTTATTTCTGGGCTACCCAGCTGACACTTGCTGGCCTTTACCGTTAGCCCTGCTGCACTTAACCTCTGCAGCACTAACTCCAGGTGTATCAGGTGATCTTCCCAGGTATTACTGAAGATCCCTATGTCGTCAATGTAGGCCACTGTAAAGTCACTGAGCCCTGCCAAGGTCTGGTCCATCAGCCTTTGGAATGTGGCTGGTGCATTTCTGAGAACAAAGCTCAGGACTCGAAACTCATAGAGACCAAAAGGGCTGCAAAAGGCAGTCTTTTCTTGATCCCTGGGATCAATTCTTAATTGCCAATATCCCTTTACCAGGTCCAATGATGAGATGAACCGACAACCCCCTATGGTTTCAATCAGGTTGTCTAGCCTGGGCATTGGGTAGGCATCAGGAGTGGTTACACGGTTTAATTTCCTGTAATCAACACAAAACCTAATGCTCCCATCAGGCTTGTCCACAAGGACTATCGGAGAGGACCAAGGGCTAGAAGAGGGGATGATTATGTTCTCCTTCAGCATCTCGTCCAGCTCCTTCCGCACCTTGTCCCTATAGGGTCCCGTTACTCGGTATGGGGATACTGCCTGCGGGGGTGCATCCCCTGTGTGGATCCGATGCATCACTCCCTTCACTATCCCCGGCTTGTTGGAAAACACCTGTTGATATTTACCAAGCAGCATTTTTAGTTCTTGCTGCTGGTCTTGGGTGAGTGCAGGACTGATCTTTACCTCCTCTGGGTTGTATTTTACTTCCCCTCTACCCTCCCAGAAGGGTAATTCAGCTTCCTCACTCTCAGCTGCTTTTATCGCGAATAAAACCCTCTGTTCCCCTCTGTAGTAGGGTTTTAGGGCATTCACATGAACCACCCTCCTTGCTTGGTTCTCCTCCTGCTCTATTAGGTAGTTCAGGTCTGACATCTTGGAAATGACCCTATATGGTCCTGCCCATTTGAGCTGCAGTTTATTCTCTCTGCAGGGCCTAAGCCAAAGCACTTCCTCCCCTGGGTCAAAGTGTCTCTCTCTAGCTTTGTGGTCATACCATGTTTTCTGTCTGACCTTCTGAGCTTGCAGGTTTTCTGCTGCCAGCTCTAGATTTCGCTTTAGGTCATTCATCAAGGTGTCTATGTATGTCACAACGTCTTGTGGGTCCTCCTGGGTGATCTGCTCCCAAATTTGTTTGATCAAATCAAGGGGCCCTTTCACCCCTAAGTGTGCAGCAAACATGTCAGAGTGCCCCCTTTGTAAGATCATGGGGCGATACTTTTCAGGTACCACCAGCTGACTTCTGATCCCATCTCCCCCTTTTGAGATATTCCTCAGGGTCTCTCTATATAAAATCCCCTTTTTCTCCAGAAATCTCACTGGGGTTTCAGGTGTTAGCTGAGCGTCAGTCACCTGTTCAAAACACTTTTGGAGAGTGGCGTCTGCCTTTTGCTCCTGTCCAAATCTGCTGTCTGTGGTTAAGGTTTCCACCACAGCTTCTGAACTCCCCTCTGCTTCCGTCTCTGGCTCATCATTACCCCCCTGAACTGTCCCTGTGGTGGCTTGTGAGCGTGTAATCACTAGCACCCGTTTCACATGTTCAGCCAGGTCATTTCCCACGAGCACGGCTGCTGGCAGAGTCGATGAAATCCCTAGCCGCCAATCTCCCCTCCAGCCTTGAAAGTTGACAGGTACCTCTGCTACTGGCAGAGAGATTACCTGCCCCTCAATCCCTGCCACCTTCATGCTCTCATTTGGGATTATATACTCCCTAGGAATGATATCTGGATGGCACAGGGTTACCTGGGAACAAGTGTCCCGCAGCCCCCTATACTGACGGTCAAGTATTCCTACGTCCACCCCGGCTGTCTCAAACAACTGAGAATCCGTTTTCACCAGCAAGCAGCGCTTTACCTCTATAAGAGGACCATTTTCCTCAGCCTGATCAGCATAGGTAGCTGTTCCAGACTGAGTAGCCATGGCAACAGGCTCCCTCTGTGACACTGAGCCTTGCTCTTTCTGGACACAGAACACAGCTTTTGGCTTGGTCCCACTAGACTCCTGAGGCACCATTCCTTTTAGCTGCTTTAATTTCTGACACTCTGAGATTAGATGACCCTTTCCCTGACAGAAATAGCATTTTCTGGTGTATTTTGATTCTCTCTCATCTTGTTTTGGTTTTCCCTCCAAAATCTGAGGTCTTGGTTTCATGTCTGAGGGCTTCCCTTCACCATGGGCCCCTCCCCCTTGCTGGCTTTTTCCTTTTATTCTCAAATCCAGCTCCTTTTGCTTGGCCTCAAACTCAGCCCTGATCTGTAAAATTTCTTCCTCAGCCCTAGCTTTTATCTCTTTTACTTTTTCTTCCGTCTTATCTCTGATTTCTTTTAATTTAATGTCTTTTTGCTGATTATATTTTTCAAGATCTTGCTCCCTTTGTCTGGCCTGAGCCTCATACTTTTCTTTCTTTGACATTTCTTCCACTGATAAATTGTTAATGAACTTATTTAGGAACTTCAATTCTAATTGTACCATTCTAATTTGGAGTTTCAGTTCCATCTGTTTGATCCTCATGTCCATTCCCCTTTTCTTGGCATCTGCCTCTGCCTGACTGATTTCAGCTCTTTCTTTTCTTCTGATTTCCATTTCCCTCACCCTCAGTTCATGCTGTTGGGCTAGGAGCATTTTTCTGAGTTCTGGGTTCTGCTCTCCTGTGCTGTCACCCTGCACTGAGCCAAATTCATCCTCAGAACCTTGGTCAATCTGGGGGTCTTTCACTTCACTCATGTCTGCTACTTGGCTTCGAGTCAAGGGCATAACCCCCCCTCAGAACAGGCTGCTTTAAAAGTCAAGCCTCAAAATAAAACGACCACTTTTTTCCTTTTTGCCTCAGAACCAGCTCTCCCTAGAGATTGCTGCTGTTCTTCAGCACTTAAATTGCAACAGTATCGAGTCAGAGCCTACCCCCCTCTGCTGGGCCTCTCAGCTGGCAAGCTAGCTCGCTGTTGCTACGCAGTTTTGCCTCAGCTTTTTCCCGCCAAAACTAGGCTGCCTCAGAGCACCTTAATCTAAGTCTCCCCAGTTGGCACGTTCTTCTACTAGCGCACCTCCCCGTGAGGTACACCTAGAAGATTACCTACGCGCCTCAGACTGTCCCTGACTAGACCCCCCTTGCTCTGGGCACACTTGCCAAGGCTTTGCTGGACCACTGGACAACTGGACCAGTCGTATCCCACACGCTGGACACCAATCAATGTGACAATCCCAGACCTACTGGGATATGTCACACAGTTACACTAAGCTGCCACCAACCATTCCCTTTAAGAAGTCACACAGACCAGGGATGGATTTTTAAACAATAAAAAGAATAAGGTTTATTTTAAATACAAACAGGGTAAATAAAACAATCAGGTGAATAAATAAAGTAACGTGGCTTAGTTTCACTCACACATACATACAGTTTGGTTCACACAGAACCTTAACTTAAAGCACAGACCCTGAACCTATCAGTTCTGGCTAACCAACAGACACCTGAACCTATCAGGTTGGTACTCTGACACACAGTAGTACCCTGTCTGACACACAGACTCCCACAACAGCTTCTTCTTCCCAGCTGCTGCTTCGTCACAACCCAGTGTCTCACAGTGTCTCTCACACAGGCATCACATATTTATACAGTACGGCCCCTCCTCCTGATGTCCCGCCTTCCACTCCCCATAGGATGGAACTTTCCCTCCAAACCCATGACAGACAGGTAACATCAGTGCTGTATGTAACATTGGGTTCCCTTGTTGTGATATAGTATTACTTTTGATTCCCAAGGTGAGTGTTGTTGTTGTTGTTGTTGTTGTTGTTGTTTAAATTCAGTTTGTTTAACCCCAAATTACCAAAGCAATATGGGGGGCCTTTGAGAGCCTTGCTTTGTGGCTTTTCTATTATTATTATTGTTGTTGTTGTTGTTGTTTGCTTTGGATTGCTTTGAAAACCAAATGGGCAAACATCTAGCTTTGTTTCGGGAGCCAAATAAATCCCAAAGCCAAGGTCCACCCATCCTTAATCTATAGTTTAAGACAAATGTGGAGTACAGAATATTCAAATCTAAACTTTGATTGTACAAATATTCAAGCTTTGGAGTAGCAAAGCATTACATTGTATCTCTACTCATTTGTTGTGCACCACAGTACATCACATGCAAACCTTCTTCTGTGTTCTGCCTCTGAAACTGCAACACCAATATTTTGATATAACCTTCTTATTCAATATACTTACCTGCATCAGTGAATATACAAGGGATAGATATTCACTGCTTCCCTGGCCTAACCTAATCATTGCTTGGCATCTACCGTTACTTGCAAGTGAAGTTAATGCCATTTTGATAACATCCGCATAATACCATCCTAATACTTGGATGTACATCAGACCTTCTTTATTGGGGGCAGGAACAGGTGTCCAAAATGCATTCTGCTTTGAGCTTGTGATTATTCTCCAGACAAATTATATTCAAGTGGTAGAGCAGCTCATAGATCTGTCTATCTAAGAGACAGGATGAGATTAGGAGAGAAGTGTCTCAGCAGCTGAATGTGTGTGTTGTGTTTTGATTAAGGAAGTAGAGAGAGGGGAAATATAGAGATATAATCACCCTCCTGGTTTTTCCTCCTTCTCCAAGATATCTTGGAAATACACTGCAAATAAACACAGACACACACAATTAAATTTTCCAGATCTGTCTGTTACTCCACAATGTCTTTTAAATCTGCCAGAACTGCTAGAAGAATCTCATT